>NC_080038.1:144306121-144622240 GCF_030020395.1 Manis pentadactyla
CAAGTCTCAGCGTGCTCACTGTTTGCCATATTTCTAAGTAATAGAGAGGTGGGAAAAGAAAGGGCAGACGTAGTATTTTTGCTTAAAAGTGCTACATCTCAGACTGTTATTTTTCTGTCCTGAAGAAATAGTCATTCACGAGTAGGTGGAACAATGTCATATGTGGGTCCAGCATTTTGCAGTTTACAAAGTGCTTTCATACCCACTTTTCTATTTGACCCTCCACTCTGGAGATTGGAGGATTCCACTTCGTTTTACAGATCAGAGAACTGGGGTGCAGAGACAAGACGTCAGTGGGCTGGCATGGAAGAACGGGGCAGAACGGGGTTGTTAAAACTGACCCTTGTCTTTCATGTGCAACATGCTTCCTTTTGTTTTTATCTCTGGTGTACACCTGGCTGAGACTCCACTTTGTTTTTTTCCTCTTTAATATTACATGCAAACTTTACATTATTTTATATTTTAAAATATCTTCCTGTTATTTTAATATCTCCATACCAAAAGAGCAGACAGTAATTTGGTTGTTCGCTTATTTTTAGGTAATTGCACGTAAGTGTTTTGAATCATCTCTAAAAGCTTATTTCCACAGCACATAACAAAATTAATTGAATTGGTTTTTGAAGCTATGCTGTTTTGTTTCCCACTGAAACGATGACTCATGAGGTCTGACTGAGTCTCATTTATATTCCTCCCCCAGGAAGTCATTTAAATGTGAGTTATATAGAAAGGAAAAGAAAGAAAAAGCAAGGGAAACAACCGCACACAACAAGAAAACTGTCCTTGTTTACCTTTTTGACAAGTTGTCTTGGATGCGGAGTTACACGGTAGCAAAGGTTCTTAGTGACAGCGGCTTCAGTATCTGACATCTCCATGTCCTGGCTTGTGGAAATGGTGCAGAGAAGGTAGATTTTGGCCCAACACAAGGATATGCTTTCTGATGTGCCTAGATGCCCAGCATTGGTACTGTCTGGCTTGGGCGGCGGTGAGCTCCTTGAGGCATGGGTGTGCCAAAGTGGGTGTGGCCACCTGACAGAGAAGGCGGCTTGGTGACCTCGGGGAGGGGTTTAAGGATTTTTAAACGTAGCAGTGTGTGGTCCCTGCATACTGAAGGACTAGTTAGGATCCCAGCCAGTCGGAGCCATGGGAGACCAGGGAAGGTGGGTTTGGGCTGGGAGGTGTGGCAGGATGACGGAGCATGGCGAGTGGAAATATCCTGAAGTAAACGCTTGTTTTGACAATCACTTATTATTTTGTAATTAGACACTTTTCAGTCATTGGAAACAGCACCGAGCAGGCAAGAGACATATAATGAATGCTTGCTGGATGCCCACCTCCAGGGATTAGGAAGAGGAGGAACGGCTGCATGAATGGGCCAGGGCATGACAGGGTGTGGTGGCAGGAAGAGCAATGGGAGGGACTCAGATGCCCTTACCTGGACCTTTGAAGACTGGCTTTGAACTAAGGGTGACTTGGAGCCTGCATTCTGTGTGAACCTTGTGGCTTTGAGTTCTGGTGTTTCTTCTGGTGGCAGTGGGCGTCAGGGGTGGACAGAACCCAGCGACTGATGCTAGGTGCAGACGATTCAAATCCCCTTTAATATTTTCCATTTTCAAGAGGCAAGTCATGGAAAAGCAATAACATTAGGGAAAGTATATCACAAGTTTCAAGGGACACTTCTGGCTGATTTCCATAGTCCCCTGTGCCTTAATGTCCTCAGGGGTAAGTGGAGACCACGCTCGCCTGCGGTGCACCAATTTGTTTGAAGGGCAGCCAGATAACGCCTGTAAATTGTTCTGTGCACAGCAGGGGTGAATTCAAGGTGCCCTTATTGAGATTGCTACTCCTGTTTCTTGATTCATGGTGCTCATTTTAATATCGATTCTGGAAAAATTACCAAACAAAATGTAAATCCACTCCTGTTGCTAGCATGATCCACTTTGTGAAATCACATATTTCACTCAAAGGCAACGTTCCACAGAAAATAACTGCGATTTAGAAATATGAGTCTTTGACAGAACCACCATCGAGTCTGCACCCATTTCATTGCCCTTCCAGCTATGGCAGAAGGACCTCTCGGGCTGCTTGCTAACGGCATTCATTACCTGCAGGGCTGGGAACAGGCAGGCACTTGCAGGTCAGAACACTTCACCAGGCCCAACACTCCCATGGTGAGCAGAAACCTTCATTTGTAATCTCCAGTGGTCACTGCCACCCTATGCCAAGTCCAGATACACAATTGCCACCAAAAATGAGGGATTAGCTACAAAAGTTCCAGAAAGACCTTCTCTTTCAAAGTCCTTTTTTACCAAGTACCTCCAAACAGAAAATGAAAGAATGATTCATAATATAATAACTACCCCCTCATTATTCCTTAATCTTTTATTAATATTCTTATTATGAATTAGAGGAATATGCTAAAAAAGGAAATATTGTTCTTTCTGCCTCCATAATAAACAACATTAATTATCTGCTGGAGTGCATCCCACTTCTCTACAGGGAATGAGTATTTGCTTTAGGACTGAACAATATGAGAAATTATGACATCACTGAATCCACTTTTAAAATTAATGTGAAGCACTTGTCATGAAAGTATGGATCTTCCCAACTGGGAAAAATGTGACTAACGTCAAGTGAATCAGAAGTATGGGCATGTTAGGCTGTTATTTACCTGAGCTCTGTCCGGGAAGCCTTGGAGGCCATTGGCAGTTGTGAAAAGAAACACAAAGACAAACAAAGAAGACCAAAAATCAAAATCAAATACAAAGACATAGTTGCCACTCGAATTCTTGCTAGCTGGCTATATTTTCACTGACTTCCTATCTGATATGAAATAAAGTTGCAAAAGAGATCATAGACTCTTAGAGCTAGATGAGTCTAGATGTTTCTTAACATCCTTCTTTTTTCTTTTTTGAAACACAACATCTTTTCCTATGCAAATTTCATGTGGAGGATCATTATGGGAACGTTTTGTGAGCCCAACTACCCTGGCTGAGGTGCATGCATATATATTTGTGCGTGTGTGTGTGTTTATGTGTGTGTGCATGCACACGTGCATGTGCACATATGCATGGGGGACTGAGGAATGCTCTCTCACACCCACTACACCCACCTGCAGCCCCTGAGCACCTTTCCAGCAAGGTCATGGCCTTGAGGAGTTTAAGCAAAAGACTGGCCTAATCTAAAGTCCTCCGGTAAGAGCGGGCTCAGAGTCACAGAGCTGGCCGGGGGAGGCCCGAGGCCGCTACCCAAACAAACCAGAGCCAAATCAGAGCTGAGCCTTCCAAGCCGGGCCCCCTCCACACATGGGGCTCCTGAGCTGGGCTGTGGACATCTCACGCTCCCTTTTTTCTTGGCCCCTTTGCTTGAGGAAATTTGCCTGGACACTGAAGGGTGTTGCTATCATTAGTCAGCCCCACATTTCAGATGTTAAGAGACTTCACAGCTGGGATGTTAATGTGGATCCAGTCAGAACTGAGTATTAGGAATGAGTAATCTGTGGTCCTTTTGTCCTTGATTAATTTCATGACATTTATTTCTGAAAGGAAGCTCTGAAGCTGGAAATATCCTTCCTCATTAATAATAAAATTTCCCTTTTGGTAATGTGAACATAATTCAAGACCCAATTAAGATGTCCCCACTTTTTTTTCAGTAGGGAAAGAACGTTTATAATTCAACCATATGCTCTTGTCCCAAATGCTTGTCATCTCAATTTAATTGCTCATAACTGTTGGGCATGTAGAAGCTTTTGCAGAGTTGGATGGTCGTATTCCAGGGCTTATACACAGAGCATTATCTGATCTCTTTCTATGGATGCTGGTAAAGCCAACTTAGATCCTGGTGCATGTGCTGTTTCTAATGCATTCTGAGACATTAGTAACTGAATTCAGTTGATCTCTGCTTCAACACAACTGCCTGGCTTGCCGTCATTTAATTGATGAAAACTGGTACAAAATAAAAGGCTATCAGAATAAAGCTTGAGTTACATTTGTGGGGCAGTCTGCTGTCTTGAAACCAAACAGCAGGGTTAAGAACATCCCAGCAGTCCAGTGCTCTTGCTCAGAGACCTGGTAAGTAGTTACTGTGCAGGGGCTGCCCCCACCATCTGGAGCTGTTCCAAAGGCAGGTGCCATTCATCCACATTGTCACAAATGGCAGAATAGCCTCCCTTTTTCAAGGCTGCATCATATTCCCTTACATATATAAGGCATCTACTTCTGAGACTAGGTCATCAACAGCAATACTACCACTGCCTTACACTGTTGGGTTACTTGTTCTGGGGGAAACCATCACCATATCATCAGGGCGCTCAAGCAGCCCTATGGAGGTCCACATGGTATGGATTGAGACCTCCTGTGTGCTGCCAGCACCAGCCTGCCGCCATGTGAGTAATCACCTTGAAGGCAAGGCCTCCAGTTCATTTAAGCCTTAAGATGACTGCAGTCCCAACAGACATTTTGATGGAGACCTTGAGCTGGAACCACCCAGGTGAGCTGCTCCCAGATTACTAACCTGCAGGAAGTGTAAGTTAATCAATATCTAATTTTTCTGTGGGCTAGTCAGTTTGGGAGTAATTGGCTATGCAGCAGTAGATAATTAAAGCAAGATTTGCTGTATTTTTTATTTCTGTGACTTTTTAGTGAGGCTCACATTTTTTACAAATATCTGTTAACCATTTTATTTTCCTTCTCTATGCCCCTTGAATCATATTTTTGGGGTGTTGGTCTTTTATTAAGAATATTAACTTTTTGTCCATCATAAACTGAATATTTTCCTTCTGGGTTTATTTTCCTGAGGTGAGGTGTAAAGGCAAGAGGTAAAATTGGATGGTGGAGAGAGGCCATGAGATTGCAGGCAGAGGAGCGTCACAGGCTGTGCGGGGAAGTTGCAGGAGGCAGCTGAGAACAACAAGGGAGGCAGGAGCACCAGGAAACTAGACTAGTGCTTCTCCACCTGAAGAATCACATGGAAATCTGCTTGGAAGGCTAATACGGCAGGTCTAGGGTCAGGCCTAAGTGCCAGGTAATGCTGATCCTGCAGATCTGGGCACCACACTATGTCTTTCTTGGTTTATGTTTGCTGTATTGCAGTATAGTGGACGTACACGATATTAGTTCATGTGTACAACATAGTGACTCAACAATTATGTACCTTATGAAATACTCACCATGATGAGGGTAGTAACCCTCCATTACCATGTAAAGTCATTATAATCTTATTGATTGTACTTCCTATGCTGTATTCTTCATGCCTGTGGCTTATGTATTTTAGAATTGGATAAATTATATGGCAACCACCAGTCTATTCTTCACGTCTATGACTCTTATTTCCGTTTTGTTTTTTAGACTCCACGTATAAGTGAAATCATGGGATATTTGTCTTTGACTTATTTTACTTAGCGTAGCACCTTCTAGGTCCGTCCATGTTGTCACAAATGGCAAGAATTCATTCTTTTTGATGACTGAGTAAGATCCCCCTGGGGATCACACTTCGAATGGCAAGTATTTAGAGAGGTAGTTAGGAGATGGTTCGTGGAGGAAATTTTAGAAAATAGCAATAAACAAACAAACAAAAAGAAGTTAAAATCACTCCTAGTCTCATGGTCCAGAGACAGTTCTGTGTTATACCAAGGAGTTGGGCCTCTATCCAGAAGGGAGCAGAGAGGCATGGATATCTTGATATATATTTTTGAAGGTGGTGCTATTAGGGTTTGGTGCCAGTGTGCCTGCATTGTGAGAGTAACGGGAGGGGGTCCTCGGGGTGTCTGGTGTGGGCAAATGTCACTGTGGCGACTAGGTGCAGAGCCCATGCTTTTTGGGGGTGGGAGAGAGAATGAACTCTGCTTTGGACTTTCGTCAGACCAGAGGTGCTTGCCATGATATGGAGTGGGTGGGAAGGTGCGCATACACAGTTGGTAGAGGTGCAGCTCAGGAGACAGGGCAGGTCTAGGGTGTAGGCTCTGGAGGGCACAACACATGCTGTGGCTAAGAGCCAAGGCTTGGGCATTGGTGAACTCCCCAGGGGCACTGTGTAGACTGTGACACAGCCTTTGGGCCCTGGGGTTAAGGGGCAGGCAGAGGAAGAGGAGTGCAGAAAGAAGACCAACAGGCATGAGAACTAGAGTGCATGGCTTCAAATAAGCATAAAGATTGTTTCAAGAGCTACTAGGCTCAGGGATGGCAAGTGGCCATGCTGCTCCATCCCACTGGGGTCAGGGTCACAGGGACAAGTGAGAAGCAGGGAGGCTGGCTAATGGGAGTGGGACACACCAGGTATCTCACAATTCAAGGAGGTGGCTTAAACTTTTTTCCTCTGAACTTCAGCAATATAAAAGCAGCACAACTGATTTCTCAGGTGATAGACTAAACCTTATTTTGTGCGAGAGATAGCTAATAACATTAGACCCTCTAAGCTTTTACTTGGGGCCAAGTGATATGTGCAAGTATGCTCATTTTTATAACTGGCAGGTATAGCCTTTTTTATAAATGAAGAAATTAAGGGTTAGAGACAAAGGCGAGCAGTGAGTCCAATGTCACACAGCCTGTCACCCAGCTTTTCAGCAGTCGTGCTTCCATGCATGCTGGGTGGGGAGCAAGGAGAGTCATTTTGCTCAGAATGCATAGATCAGTAGGAGTGTCATCAAATTTTGTTCATTGTGAAAGATTTTTTCCTACAATTCAGTCATATGATCATTGTGGCAGTGTATATCAGAAATCTTTGAAATAAGCAGGTTGTATTTTCTCCCTCAGCTTCCAGGGCTCCCTAGTCTCCTGGTTCTCCTCTTGCTGTATTGGCTGACTCTTCCCCATTTCCTTTGACCCTCATCTGAAGGTTCCAGGGCCGCAGGACTCATTCCTCAGGCATCCTCACTCCGTAACACTCACTGCCTTTCTGATCTTCCTCAAAATCATGGCTTTGAGCCCATGTGCATGCTCCTCCCTGATTAATGCCTCTCCCTTGAACCCCAGCCTTGCACACCCAACTGTGAACCTTGCACAGCACTGGGATGTGCAATAGACATCTCAAATCAAGCCCCAATCTTCCCCGCTGAATGCATCCTCTCACTTGCAGTTTTCTACCTCTCAGTCAATAGCAGTTGCTCAGGCCTTGGAGCTCAACTTGATATACTACTTTCTCATCCCCCAGTCCAATTCATCAACAAACCCTGCCCAGATTTCCTTCTGCATATAGTCACCTCTCACCATCAGCCCCGCGCTCCACTTGGGTCCGCATCATCACCACTCTGATCTCTCAGGAGCCCCCAGCCTGCTCTTCCTGCTTTGGCTCCTGGCTCGTCCCTTGTACTCTCGGCACAGCTGCCACAGTGACATGCTCAAAGCAGAACTTAGATCGGGTCACTCTCCCGCTCAGAACTCTCACCTCGAGGGGAGCCCAAAGTGCTGGATAACCATCCTGCCAGTCACCCTACCCCGTCTCCTGTTACCTCTTTGATTCCCTCCTCCACTCTCTCCCCCTTGGACTTAATAAACAAGCTTGGGAAGGGGGTACAATTAGCTTCAAAGAAAAGCTAAGGCACATGTGGTGTAACGTATACATGAACCCAAGAAAGCCAGACTGGTTCTTAGCACCTGCCAGAACTTTCTGCTTCCTAATTACATGGACTCTGGGCAGGCCGCCCCCCCAACAGTTTTCCTCACAGAGACTCAGGGCTGAAGGCCACTAAGAGCCCAGAGGGATGCCAGGATTCTTTTAGAGACAGAGAGAGCCATTGTTATACTGAGGTTTGGGGTGTTGTAATCTTTGCCTGCTTGTCTGGGATTGTTTTGAGTCTTTTAATCCCCTAAGATGTACCACAAAAAAGTGTCATAATCAGATGCAGGCTATGAACACAAAAATTAGAGGACCACTTGTCTTGATTACAATATTCTTGAACCTAATAAAAAAAAACCCAGTAGCAATTTTTGAGGCTAATTAATAGACTCTGGTGGACTATTCTGCTGCCCCTCATTTTGGAGATGGGGTGAGAAGCGACCTTAAGCAGCTTCACCCCAGAAGGCTGTTGCCGTGATGTCTCCCAGCGATAGTGCTTTGGGGAATTCGTGAAGGATGCGGTGACGGATTTCCCCGGCATTAACGATCTTGAAAATGGGTTCACTTTTTTTCTAATTCACATGGAGTTGAAGTATTTATTTTACAGGATAAGTGTTCTCATCATTTACAGTGTCTTTCAGGAGAGGTTTTGATTTAAGAGTTATCAGTCAATTTCTGCCAAGGCGGTATTTTGAAATTAATACATTATTTCCAGTGTTGGTAGAACACTGGGCTGTATCCATGAGCTCTGCTGTCATGGGAAACTTAAAAGCTCCTAATGGATCCACAGATTCTGAGAGAAATGGAATTCATTTCAAACTTTATGCGAAAATGGGTCAGAAAATAAAATCATGACAGTAACTTGAAAGTGAGTATAGATCCACAAGACTAAATGGGCTAAAATTGCTCATACACATCTAATTGGGGTGTGCTACCTTTCAAATTTTCATATAGAACTCTGAGTTGTTTTTGAAACTCTTTGCTTGCATTTTGGGAGACATCAAAGCCAATGCAAAAATTACAGACTTGACTGAACTTGGTCACATCAGTCCACAGATATCAGTGAGAAGTCAGGCAGGAATCTTGATGTTGTAATGCTACAAAGCAATACAGTGCACTTCAGACCTGAGGAAGGAGCTAGCCATGTTACACTATAAACAAACTCAGTCAAGAAGCAATCTGCAAGTGCCCACTTTGTGCCCTGGAGCTGTTGGGCAATGACAGTGACAGTTTTACTTCTCTTCCTTCCAATTTGGGTGCCTTTTATCTCTTTTACCTTGTCTGATTGCCATGACTAGGACTTCCAGTACTATGTTGAATTAAAGTGGTGAGAGTGGGCATCCTTGTCTACAAGTGTCCATCAATAGATGAATGGATGAAGAAGAGTGGTACATATACACAATGGAATATTATTCAGCCATAAAAAGGGAAGAAATCCTGCCATTTGGGACAACATGGATGGACCTAGAAGGTATTATTCTAAGTGACATAAGTCAGGTGGAGAAAGACAAATACCATATGATTTCACTTGTTTGTGGAATCTAAAAGCCAAACAAAACAAAATGAAAACAAAGCAGCAATAAACTGATAGACACTGAAAAGTGACTGGTGGTTACCACGGGGGAGGGAGTGGGGAGCGAGAGGGGGGAAAGAAGCACAAAATCTCAATCCTAATATAAGGTGGTCATGGGGGTGGAAGTGCAGCATGGAGGATATAACCGATGATTCTATAACATCTTTCTATGTTGACATATAGTAAGTGTACTAGATGAGGTGAGAATTTAATAATGTGTGTAACTCTTGAATCACTGTGCTGTATACTCAAAACCAATATTGCGTATCAACTATACTTCAATTAAAAAAAAGAGTAAGGCAATTAATGGTTTCTTTTCATCTGAACCCTCAGAAGGGGGAAGTCAGTGCGTCCTGAGTGCTGGGCTGGAGATGATGGGAGACGACACGGAGGAGGCAGGAACAGAAGAGTTCAGAGGCAACAAGGACAGTGCATAGTCCAGGGCTTCTCAATTATTTTTCACATAAAGAGCTACTTAGAAAATGATAGTATTGTATGGCGTGCTGGAGCTGAGCAGAGGAGGCTGCCCACAGCTCGAGCCTGAGACCCTGCCCTGGCCAAATAGAAAGGCCGAGGGGGTCACCATCCATACAAGGCTGCCACTGATGTGCAGCCTATTGATTGGGAAGCTCTGGCCTAGAGAACTTAAAGGTTCCGTGACCTGTACCAGCTCCTTAAATCCTTTCTGGAATGAGGCAGAGGGTGAATGAGTAAGACCTCACATCAGTCCTACTCTTGGCTTTGCAGTGGCCAATAGCTGGTGGCACTGTTTCCTGAACTATGTTGCCAAGGACTGGGGAGGGGGCCTACATGTGCACAAAGACTGAAAGCCACATGGATACATATCTTTGGTGCCCTCCCCTCATTTCCCTGCTTTTCCATCAGAGCCCCCCAAATTCCTTCTGCATCACCCGTAATGCTTTGTATATCAGCACTCAATGAATACATGTTGAGTCGGGTTGACTAGATCAGGCTCCTGGTAAACGTGGGAACACGGGTGGAGCAGTGGCCCTGAGCTCCCCACTTCTCTGTTCTCCTCTGTCTTTCTCTCCAGGCCTTGCTCACTGAGCCCAGGTTTCACTGCTAAACATGACTTTCCACTTGCAGTGACACTTGGTCCTACTGGCCTCCCCCAACTAAAAACAGCCCAGTGGCCAAGTTTCCAAAGCTAGACCTTTCATAGAAGAAGCAAAAGGAAGGAAATTCTGACCCATGCTACAACGTGGATGAACTTTGAGGACATGATGCTTGGCGACAGAAGCCAGGCACAAAAGGACAGATACTGTATGATTCCACTCATATGGAAGGTACTAGAATGGGCAAAGTCAGAGACAGAAAGAATGGTGGTTGCCAGGGACTGGGGGGTGCAGGAATGGGGGGTTGTTGTTTAGTGGGAACAGAGACTCGGAAGATAAGAAAGTTCTGGAGATGGAGGGTACTGATGGCTGTACATCCATGTGAATGCAATGCTACTGAGCTTCATGCTTAAAATGGTTAAAATGGTACATTTGGTGTTACATACATTTTACCACAATTTTTAAAAAAAATTAAAAAGAAAGAAAGGGGTAGCAAACTAGTCTGTAGACCTTAGAGAGAGCAAACTGCATGAAGATTGAGCAAAGAGCTTGACCCTTCATTTTATCATTAAAAGAGAAAGCCCAATTTATGTTCAAGTTACTGAAATTTTCAACTGCACTTTGCCATGAGCTGAGTCACCTCTCATTATTTTCTCCCTCTGTCTTCTCTCTTTCGGTTTTGAAATGGATTTAAAATGTACTTGGATGGGTTGAAAGACTCTTTCAGTTGAACTCGTCAGGCCTCGTGCGCACCGGGAGGGGATGAGGGCAAGGAGGAGGACATGGGGTGGGAGGCCCACCAATGGGAGATGTGGCCCGGCAGACCCCTCACTCAGCGTCAGAGCAAGGCTTTGCGGAGGCTCCTGCCCTGGGGGTGAGTCCTCGGGAAAGGGTACTCGATTTGCTGTCTTCCCCGTGGCTTCTGGCCCTTCCCAGAACAGGGTCGTGGCCCAACTGAGCCACTGGCTTGTGAATTTGGCCCAGTTCCTTGTGGGATTGTACGGTTTCTAGGGGCCCTGTAGCCCTGTCAGTCCATGGGTCCATGCTCCAAGTGTGAAGATGGTGCTTTCCCCAGGGACCAGAGTACATGCTTGACAGGTGTTATGGGTCAAATTGTATCCCCCCACAAAAAAACACGTTGAAATCAAAACCCCTAGAAAGCTCAGAATGTGACCTTATTTGGGTAGTGTTTTTAGAGAAGTACTCAAGATACAATGAAGTCGTGGGTGTGGGCCCTAATAATTAAAGGGTAAAACTGGACACAGACAGAGACACACATGCAGGGAGGATGGCATGTGAGGGGACACAGAGAGAGACAGCCGTCCCCAAGCCATGGAGAGAGGCCTGGGACAGACTCTCTCTCCTGCCTTGGAAGGAACCAGCCCTGCCCACATGTGATCTGGGATTTCTCACGTCCAGAACCGAGATAAAACATTGCTGTTGTTTAAACCATCCAGCTTGTGGTATCTTTTTTTACTTTCTTACAACAGCCTTTGAAAACTAATAGAGCAGGTAGAGCAGATGTCCCCCAAATTTCCTTCACTGGGAGCTGACACATGGCTGTTTGTCACTGAGGTCCCCTGAGAATGCCTTTCACCTCACCTCTCAAAGCAGGCATTAGAGGTCCCAGCGACAGTGAGTCCCTCTGCGGAGGAGGTCTCCGTCTCCGTGGCCATTCCTGTCTCTTCCTAACTGGCAGGTTCTAGAAGTGGCGGGAGAGAGAAGGCTGGTGATGAAGGGTTTCTTTATCAAAGGGCTTTAAGTATCTTTCATGGAACAGGGAAGGTACCAAGTGTCCGCACCTCAGTGCCTCAGCCCCAGAGGTCCCCGGGGAGAGGGTAACTGTGCTTGCTGGTTTACACAGCTCCCTCTTAATGCACTGCTTGTCGGGTACAAAGGGAAGCAAATTCAGTGCTGAGATGGAGGGGCTCTTCTAAGGAACTGGGGAGGCTGTAGGCTTAGTCATGGGGACTCTTAGTGCCCCTAATCAGTAGCACTTGGCTACTGTTCAGGTTTGAGGAAGTCCATCAACAGCCTCTCACCTCCTCTCAGTTCATTATTTTGTGCAGTTAAAGTGCCTATTATGGGAAATATGTACTGTCATCAGTAGCTTACACATGAAATTACGTTCTGTATGTAGTTGGTCAAAGCATCTGCACTCAGCTCATCACGATTTCTCAACTAAGTTCAAGGAAATTGCTGTCTGATTATTCTCTCCAGCCCCATCAGTTAAGGAGCCTTTTCCAATTCAGTGTCTAAAGAGTTGACCAAAATAGGTTTTGTCTAAAAAGACTGATCCTGAAAAATGCGATGAAGAGCTGTTCAAAGTAGTTTCCGGAACAAACCCCATTTCAGCAAAGTACAGTGTCTTCCCTCACAAATCCTTTCTGGCCTAATTTCTCTCCAGGAAGTTTCATTGCCTGAATTTGTGCAAAATTTGTAGCTGTTGTGGTAACAAAGATGTCATGTTGGAAATTAAACCAAATGTGTTGATTTTCTGTTGAGATCTTGGCATTTTTTCCCAAAGGTTTTGCTTTTTTTTTTTTCTTTTTCCAAGACTGGCTCCAGGGAGGCAGCAGGGTGAGCACTGAACACAGCCACCCAGCTCCGTGTCCCTAAGTTGTCCTGTCCTCAGTGGGGCGCTCTGCTTGTCTCTGCACCATCCTAGGTCGTCCTGCCCACACCCCAGTTGCCATCTTTATGCCAGTAATGCCCAAACATATTTTTCCAGCCCAGCCCTCTTATCTGAATACCAGGCCTGGAGAGCCACCTGCCTCTTGCACGCCTCCCAAATTCCTCAAACTCATCCTGTACAGGAAGGTAAAAAATGAAAATCACCATTATTTATTCCCCCCAAAGTTGCTTTCCCTTTACCAGCACCTCAGGGAATGGCAGCCAGGGATTTGCCAAGCTCTGCAACTCCTGCTCAATTGCCATCCTCACCAACTTTCCCTTCACCCCATATGAGAGTCAAACCTTGTTAACTCAGTCTTCTAAATCTCTTCTCCCCTCTCTATCTTCACTTTGCTCCAGCTGTTTAGTGTTGGTCGCTGAACAAGGACGTACCCATCTGGGATTCCAACTTGCTGTGGAGGATACATGTAATGGCCCTGCTCATGAGTGGGCCTCCCCAAGTGCCTGTAGGTGGCATCTCCATGGAGCCTTTCCTGGCAGCACATGTGAGCAATGGGTTTCCCTTTCTCAAGTGGAGGCCTGGGGCAAGGGGAAGGAGAGAAGTTCTGCCCAGTGGCATGGAGGCAGGATGGATGGTGTTGGCATACTGTACCTCCCCACCCTCAGACCCTAGAGCTCCATGAATGGAGGATGGAGTAGGGGCCAAAATACACTCTTCCTGTCTGGCAGGCACTTCTCATCTGCTATTTGGATGAAGGTATGGGAGGCAACACGTGATCTGGGCCTAAATTAGGAAGTAGGTGGGCTTTGTGTTTGGTGCCTCCCACCTTCCTTTCTTTATTTTCTTCTGGAGCCCCCTAGGCAGTCAGTGCCCTCAGGCTGACCTTAGGTGGCCACAACCCTTGGTTTCTAGGCAGTGGAGTCAGCCCTGTGATTGCACCCACGGATGGCCTGGCAGAGGTCTGATCACTCACAGCACTAGCAGGGGCTGGTTCTTATTCAGAGGATAAGGGATGCCACCTCTCTTTCCCCTAATCCTGTCCCAGCTGTAGTCTCCAGAATTTGGGCTGTACTAGAGAAACGTTTGTGGTTGATAATGATGGTGACCACATAGACAGACCTTATTCCTAGGGCTCTGTGTTCGAGTCTCAGCTCTAGCCCAAGAGAATACCAACAGGGAGGAGTTTGTCTCTAAATTGGGATCAGGGGATCTAGGCTGTCATGTGCACTTACTCCTGTTCAAGTTACTAACAAAATGCTAGCCCCAAGGGCTCGGCACTCACGTGACGTAGTAGTCTTCTATGCACATTGGCAGATCGCCCCAATGGGTAGAGGGCACGAATGGTGTGCTGTTCCCACTCACTTGCTCCCAAGCTTAGAGCTTCTGTACAGCCCTTCTCTTTTCTATCCCACCTGATGACTAACCAGTCCTTTGGCTTAATTTTTTATTGTAAAATATATCAGACATACAAATGAGCAAAGAAGAGAAATATAGTCAATGCCCACCACTTAGCCTGAGTGTTTAAACTGGATGAATGTTGTTGAAGAACCCTGTCTGCCCCACCCTGATTCCATTCTTCTGCCTCCTCCCCAAGGTCACTGCTACTGTGAATTTAGTAGTTTTCATTCCCATGCCTTTCTCTCTTCTTTTACTCAATATATATATATCCACAAACATACGTAACTTTGTTTTGCATGTTTTCAAGCCTCACAACATGGTATTATGCTATAAATTATGCTTCTGCAACTTGCTTTGTTCATGATCTGTTCTTGGGATTCATCCATGTTGATGATATATGTACTTTTGGTTCATGTACTTTAACTGCTGTATAGTATTCCACTGTAGGAATATAGCACAGTACAATTACCCGTTCTCCTCTGATGGACATGTTGCATTTCCAATTTTCTGCTTTTACCATGTAGCTCTGGACATTTTTGTGCATGTCTTCTGGTGCAATAATTTCTCTAGGAGAGTTTTCTTTTCTTTTTTAAAACAAGTTAATTTTGAAATGATTTTAGACTTACAGAAAAGGTGTAAAAATAGTACAGAGTTCCCATATAATCTTCACCCAGCCTCCCCTGATATAAATATCACATAAACATAGTACAATGATCAAACCGAAAAAATCAGCATTGGCAAAATACTGTCAACTCATCTACAGACTCATAGAATTTTAGAGGTTATGGCAGTGTTTTTCAGCCTTCATGTTGTGACTCATTAATTCAGTGTTTCTCAGTTTGGGCTCTACACTGGAGTCACATGGGGAACTTTAGAACTACTGGTATTGGGGTTACAGTCCCCAGATACTCTAATTGCCCAGGAAATGGAGATTTGAAAGCTCCTCAGATACTTGTAATATGTAGCCAAGGCTAAGAATCACTGCATTAGTGGATCATGAGATCAGTTTAATTAATTGTGCTCAGCATTTAAAAAATGAACTGGAATTCAATAGAAAATATTGGAGTGTTTTATGTGCAGGATAAAAATTCTCATGGAAAACTTTTGTCTCAATTATAAATATACATTGGGTTACAATTTAAAATTATTTCATATTATGACTCAAGACCAAAAAATATTTCAAGCCACTATCTAGGTTACAGATCTGGCCTGAAATTGTTGGGTCACAAAATACATGCATCTTGAACCTTACTGGATGTTGCCAATTTGCTTCCTGAAGGGTTTGCACCAAGTCACACACTACCAGCAGTCTATGAGAGCACCGATGGTCCCACTTCCTTGCCAGCACCTGACACTGTGAGACCTTTTAAATTTTTGCAATTTGATGGGTGTAAAATGATTTCTTATGGTGTTTAGACAACCAGAATGGTTGAACACCTTCTTACATATACATCAATCAGTTTTCCTCTTCTGGGAACTGGCTGTCCATGTCTTTTGCTCATTTGAAAAAAAGCATTTAAAAAAATATTGGTGTCCTCATTATATATTCTGGAGAGTAATCCTTCATCAGATACCCGTGCTGCACCTATATTCTAGCACTTTCTACCTTGTGTTTACACTGTTAAAAATGGTATTTGCTGCACAGAATTTTTATTTAGATGTAGTCACATGTATCAATCTTTATTTTTATGGTTTGTGCTGCTTCTGTCTTTTTAAAATAAATCTCCCCTTACCATTAGGTCATAAAGATATGGGCATACCTCATTTTATAGCACTTCCCAGATCATGAATGTTTTACAAATGGAAGGTCCCTAGTCACCCTGCATTGAGCAAGTCTACTGACTGCCGTTTTCCCAGCAGCATTTGCTCGCCTTATGTGTCTGCGTCACATTTTGGTAATCCTCACAGAATTTCACAATTTTTAATCATCATTATATTGGTTATGGCGATCTGTGTTAAGTGATGAGATCCTGCTGAGAGTTCCGATAATGGTTAGCATTTTTTAGCAATAGAGTATTTTTAAATTAAAGTGTGTACATTGTTGTCTTAGACATAATGGTATTGCACACTTAACAGACTATGGTATAGTGTGAACATAACCTTAACATGCACTGGGAAACCAAACAATTCACTTGACTCACTTTGTTGTGATATGGGCTTTATTGTGGGGGTCTGGGATTGAACCCACAATCTCTCTGAGGTATGCCTATGTTCTCCTTTGTTTTCTTCTAAAAGCTGTAAAGCAGTGTTTCTCACATTTTTGGTCTTTAATGCCTCTGTACAAATCAAACGCAACCAGAGAGCAGACTTGAAAATTCCTTGAGCAGACAAAACCAGTTAGTCATACAAGCAAAGCTTAATTTAGCTTATTTTGCAACGCAGGTGAGGTTAACTTGACCTGGGTCACTGCTTGCTTTCGCCTCAAGTGAAACTTAAGTAGCTCCCCACAATTGAAATGAAGCAACTACTAACCAATTTCCTTTCATTAAAGAAAATTCTAATATGTCAACCAATCGCTGTAAAGAATAAACACTCACTGCCTTCCCACTGCATAAGCAGTTTTATAACAATCACCGCTGAGCCTCAATCCATGTTTGGCTTGAGTGCTCCCTGTCTGCAAACTGTCTTTTTTGTGTGTGCACGATAAACTGTCACTAATTACTGCCTCAGTGATTCGCTGGTTTTAATTTTGCTTTTTGTGAATTCTGGACACCTCCTTGGACTTTTTTGTAAATGAGGTCACTGTAGATTCCATGCAATTTTGAGGAATAACACAGATCTCATCCTGGGGATCTGTTCAGAGACTCTGTCCAGTTTCCTCCATAGTAACACTTTGCAAAATTCTCATAGAATTTCACAACCAGGATATTGCTATGGATACAACCCAAAGATCTTACCCAGATTTTTCCATTTTTACTGGTGTTAGTATGTGTGTGATATATCTATGCAATTTTACCCCCTGGGCAGGTTGTGGATCCACCACCGCTAAAACACAGTCCTCTCATCACGACAAAGACCCTTCCTATCGCCCTTTATGATCACCCTGACCTCCCTCCAGCATCCACTCTCTGATCGCGTCCCTAAGCCCTGGCAACCATTCATCTGCACTTCATCTCTGCATTGTCATTTCATCTCAAGAATGTTTGTATAAACAGAATCATCTAGTATGTAACTTTTCAGGATGGACTTTTTCACGCAGCATAATCCTCTGGAGAGTCATCTAGGTTACATGTACTGTTAGTTCATTCCTTATTATTGGTGAGCAGAACCCCATGTTATGGCTGATACCTCAGTTTGTTTATCTATTCACCCGTTAAAGGACATCTGGGATGTTTCCAGTTTGGGACTATTACAAATAAAGCTTTTATAAACATTCGTGTATGGTGTTTTTGTATGAATGTAAGTTTAAATTCTCTGGACTAAATGTCCAAGAGTGCAGTTGCTGTGTTGTTTGGAAGTTGCACGTTTAGCTTTATAAGAAACTGCTAGTTTCCCAGAGTGGCTGCACCATTTTACATTCCCACCAGCACTGTGAGAATGATCTAGTTTCTCCACATCCTCCCCAGTATTTGATGGTGTCACTATTTTAATTCTAGCCATTCTGATAGGTATGTAGTGACATCTCATTGTGGTTATAATGTGAATTCCTTGGTGGCTAATGGTGTTGAGCACCTTTTCATGTGCTCTTTGCAATCTGCCTACCCTCCTTGGTGAAATGTATCTTCATGTCTCTTGCTCATTCTCTAATTGGCTTGTTATTTTTTATTGTTGAATTTTGAGAGCACTTCATATATGCCAGATACAAGTCGGATATGCATTTGGAAATATTTCCTTCCAGTCTGCGGCTTGTCTTTTCATCCTCTTCACATGTGCTTTGCAGAGCAAAAGTTTTACATTTTGATCAGGCCCAGTTCATTGATCTCTCCTTTTAGAGATCATCCTTCTGGTAACAACTGAGAACTCTTTGCCTAATCTAAGTCCCAAAGATTTTGTCCTGCTTTTTCAGGACAAAAGCTTCATAGCTTTGTGTTTTACATTTTAATTCATGATCCATTTGAGTTAATTTTTGTATAAGGTGTGAGGATCAGGTTGAGGTTCATTATTTTTGCCTATGGATGTCCAAGTGCTCCAGCACCATTTGTTGAAAAGGCTATCATTCGTTCATTGGATTTATTTGACACATTTGCCAAAAATTAGTTGAGCAGATTTGTGTGTGCCTCATTGGTTTCTTAACCTTTGTGGGGCTTTAACTAGCTCCAGGTCCCAATATGCATTGCCTTAATTGTCTCTGAGATATATATAGAATCATCATTTTGTAATGATACCAATTCATAATTATCAAGGATTTTGCAACAATATCTAATTAAACACTGATCATGCCATATGAATTTAACTTGATCATTGTTAGTCTGAATTCTTCAGGGGCTAATTCTGACAATTAAATTAGCCTGGAGCCATAGAGAGTTGAGATGATCAGAACTTACATGTATAAAAATACAATTATTTTTTACCTTGAAAGACTAAGCAGGGAAACTTCAAGACTATTAGGTCATAGAAATGTTAGAAGAGAAAACAGCAGGAGGGAGTGGCCTGGCCATGGGGTTCTGTCTGAATTTCATTCAGCAAATGGAACTAAGGGTCTCTTTCCGTTCCTTATACTAGGTGAGACTTTACTTATATAGTTATGTTCCTCTACACAGTAGTTATGTTCTTAGAAATGTGTGCGTATGTCACACTGCCCCCTGTAATATACTAGAAAGAGCCCTCTCAAGACAGGGAGACAGTAGACCTGGTTCCTAGTCCCAGCTGTGTCTCTAACCCATGGCACAACCTAAGGCAATCACTTGGCAGGGTCTTTTCAAAGATGATGTCGTAAGCTGTCAGGGCTGTTACAAGGATTAGGTGAAGAGAATACCACTGATGTATTTGGCATGTACTTGGATAGACAACATCTTCTGGAGTCTGGTGCATAGGACACCTTCAGAAGAGTGTGGTGGGCCAGACATTTGTGAAACAAATAGAAGGAAGCTGTGAGCATGTCAGACAGTCCTGCCAGTGGCTAACAACTCCCTTGTGCTCGGATGACTTGAACAGCGACAGCTGGCGTTTGTGAAGAGTCCCATAATATTAGTAACTACAGCTCTCTGGGGTTGCATTTAAGGTCCCAACATGAATGGGGAGTATAGCTAAGAGGGAACACCATTCATATCAAATGTTCTACAGTGAGAACTAGTTGAACCTGGCTGGCAGTTAAATATGGGCACAGATGGGGTCTGTTTCCATTTTTCTCCTTTAACTTGGCAACTTAGCTGACTAACTAGGAGCACAGATACCACTGGAACTAATTAGAATCCTCCCAGACTCTGTGCCCTGAGGTTGGCAGATGACCACAGTGGTTACAAGATGGTAGAACAACTGGGGAATTCCAACATCTCGGCGGGGCGGTGGGGGGAGGGAAAGTAGTGAAGACTTTCAGTGCTATAGACAAAACAGCCTGAGGCTTCTGTGAGGTCACCTGCCTGGGGAGGAATCAACCAGATCCAGCTCGGGTCTGAGGGCAGGCAGAGCTGGAGTGTGTTGTGGAGTGTCCCCTCCGTACCATAAGGACCCCAGTCCGAGGCCTGGCCCCGAGGCGGTGCTCAGCAAACCTTTGGGGAAGGAGTCTAGTGGGAGACTCGTGGATTGGTGAGGAACCCGAAGAGCTTTTGCTTACTTGGTTATACATTTTTGAGCTCTGAGCTCCTATGCTCAGGGTGGCATTTCCCTCGTCCCCTTGGAGGCCTTGGATATGCCGAGCAGTTTTCCTTTTTTACAATTACTAGTTGGAACACATATGATGTTCCAGTACAAAAAAGTTGCTGGTACTAAGGAGGGCTTCTATCTGCAGCAGAGAGGCTACACCTTGATGTAGCTCAGCCAGATGTCCCAAGGCCTGGCACTGTGACACTCAGAGACCTCTCTGATGTTCCCTTCTGGGCTTGGTGGCAGTGGGTCCTTGGACATGCCTTTCCCTGGCTCTCACATGATCCCCTGGTTGCGGCAGCTCATGAGGCCCTTTAGAAAGACCAGCTTGGAATTGGGTATTAGGAAACTGCCCCGAGAAGACTGTTCTTGTGGGAGTTTTTTCAGTCCTTCAGCAAATATTTGTTGAGCGCCTATTTTGTGCCAGGCAGTGCTCTAGGTGATTGAAATACATCAGTGAATAAAGCAAAGGTTTTTCCCTTAAGGAACTGACCTTCCAGCAGGGGAAGACAGATAGGAAACGTGATCCATACATTAATTTTATGATAGTAAATTGGAAGGTGATAAATGTTTATAAACGAAAGCGTACAACAGAGTAAGGTAGATTGAGAGTGCAGTGTATGTGTGCGGGGGATGTCGTGAGGTTGGGACAAGATGCTGTATTCAACAGGGTGGTCTGGATAAGCCTCACTGAGAAAGTGTTGTTTGCTTAGCAGAGACTTGAAAGAGGTGAGGGAGTTAATCTCATGAAATTCCAGGGAAACAGTACAGTAGCAAGAGGGCTTCAACAATGCAAAGGCCCTGAGGCAGGAGTGGGACACACCTATTTGAAGAACAGCAGGGAGACCAGTGTGGTTGAACAGAGAGGGCAAAATAAGTGGCAGAAGATCAGACAGGTAACAGGAAAAGGGGCCAGGTGGTACAGGGCCTTATGGGACATTGTAAGGACTTGAAATGTTTCTCCGAGTGAAATGGGGAGCAAACCAGTGACATGATCTGACAATGTGTTGGAAGGATTTCTTTGGCTGCTGTGCTAAAAATACACTATATGGGTCAGAGCCAAAGGAGGGAGCATTTAGAGGGTTGATGCAATAATCCAGGTAAGAGATGAGGGTGGATCGGACCAGCATGCTGGCAGTGGAGATGGTGAAAGTGGCAGGATTCTCAATATATTCTGAAGGTAGAGCCATTCGAATTTTCTGACAGATTGTTGTGGTACGAGAGAAGTGACAGTTGCTGTAGAGGTTTTTGGCATGAGTAACTGGAAGGGTGGAACCGCCATCCAATGAGAAAGGAAAAGTTGTGGGTGGGCAGGTTTGAGAAAAAAATCAATAATTTAGTTTTAGACATGTTGAGTTTGAAATGTCTTTTGTTCACACAAAGCCCTGTGTGTGTGAACATTTGTAAAAACTTTATTCATAACTTTCAAAGCTGAAAACAACTCAAATGGCTTTCAACAGATGAAAGAATAAACACTTTGTGGTACTTCCAGATAATTGAGTACTGCACAGCAATCAAAGAAAGAAAATGTTGATACACACAATCACACTGATGAATCTAAAATGCATTATGCTAAGCGAATGAAGCCAGACTCAAATGGCCATCTATTGTGTAATTCCATTTATATAGCATTCTGTAATTAGCAAAACTGAAGGGACAGAAAATAGTTCAACAGTTGTCAAGGAAAGCAGATGTCAGAAGGGGTTGACTACACAGGGGCACAAGGGAATTTTAGGGGTATTGGAAATGTTCTTTATCTTGATGGTAGTGATAGTTACACAACCCTTGTGTTTATCAGATCTCATAACTCTATATGCTAAAAGAGGTGACATCCATTGTATATAGATTATACTTCAATAAATCTAAGTTAAAATATTATAGAGCCCATTCTTCATGTTGCTGGGGCAGAAAACATCTAAGTTGAGTGAAAATAAATGAATCAATGAACATGAGACAGTATTTGTAGCAGGGAGGAACCATTGCTTTCTGTGAATCAAGTTTCTCCTCTGAGGTCTCTTAAGAGGGAGTAAGACTATTTTGATTCTAAGTATTGGTATCTGAAAGTGGTGACCGATCTTGGCCACTACTGCCAAATGCACAATGTGTGATCATCATAGACTGACAGTCTTAGTGAGGAAAGAGCATGTGGATTAAAGCAGTTAACACCCACAAAGCACTTGGCAGTACAGATACGGTGAATGTTTCTCTGGTCTCCTCCTTCCTGCTGTGGGGTTTGTAGCTGTGTTCTGTGTATATCAGAGGGTAGCTTTGAGCTGTGCCCCAATGGGAAATGGAAAATGGAAATTTCTGGGAGGATTTTAAAAATTTACCTATTGTAAAAATTTAGCCAAACTGACTTTTCTTGATTTTTCTAAATAGTTTGCTCCAATTTGCATCTGTGGATTTTTGTTTAGAGGGCAGCTGTAGAGAATTACAGCTCTCAGCCTCAGACTTCCAGACTCTATCTTTGCACATTCTGAAATCAGTCAACGTTATTTTAGAGGCTTGCAGCTTGAGGATTCCCTGAGCTCTTTGGGGGCCCCTCAAAGGGAAACAGCCTGCTTTGGCCGCCGCTTTCCTTCTCTGTCTTCATTTTGCAAAGTTCCGAGCAACACAAGAATTATTGTACCTTGTCAGACACAGGAAGGCTCTATGTGTGTCCCAGGTGCCTGGAGCTCCCAGTTCTCATTATTAGCTTTGATAGAAACTTCCAGTGGGGCCAACCTAGACAACAGCCCACAAGTTATTGCTATTAGATGGATTATAGTCACAAAAATCAGCCTTGGACTGTGAGCTGCCTGTAGCTTATCTTAATGCCACAAGAGCATTGAAGTGAGTGCCTCTAATTAGCCAGCCATATGGCTTTGCTGCATGCATGAGCCCTCCCAAACACAGTCAATCAAAGTTTATGGGCTTGTTTCCATTCAGTCCCCTGTCTCATCTGCCCTTTCTCAAGTCCGTGCCATTGCTATTACTGCTCCCTCCACCTGGAATACTCTCTTGCTCCTCGCCCCTCCCAGGAATGCCATCCTCCAAGGCCAAATTCCCATCCCCTCTCTTCTGGGAGGCTCTCTTGAAACTCCGCCCTGGAACACTTTCTTCCTCTGTTGACCCATCTGGAGTGATACGTATGTCCCTTCTGAGTGACGGGAGCATAAAGACGGGGTTTAGCCATCCCTGCACCGGTCTAGCCGCCCCCCTGCTCCACCCCTACCTACTGCACATCTCAGCTCACAGGGCTCTGCTCAGAATGGGCAATGAGAAAATGTCTGCTGTTGTGGAAAGCCACAAGTCAGAATAAACAAACGATTGAAATCTGCTCTCTACATCAGCCCGCGGGAAATCAGACAAGTTTTGAGTGTGTGCCACGTGGCATCCAAATATCTAATGTTGTCTTTAAGTGTTTAGAATTTCAATATATAAAGTTCAGTTATAATTAAGACTTCAAAACTCTATAGATTTCTTCCACCTCCACCCAGAAATTGAAAAACACTTCAACGAACAAAAATGAATGTCTGCTTGAATTTAAGAAACTTGTGGATTCTGATTGAAGGGAACTTCAAAGCAGAAGGGAACTAAGCAGTATTCAATAGTGATTATAGGGGAGACATACTATTCCCTGTATGAATGGCAGCAAAAGGCTGTATTGTCGATTAGAGAAAGGAACAGAAATCTGGAAGTTTTATTCATACCTTATCTGATTTGAAACCTGAATTACTTACTGTTGAGATTTATCTGAGATTAGATCTCTCTGCTTAAACGCTAAATCAAGCTTAACAGGAGATATTGCAAATAAACAATGTTCTCTCAAATGTTGTTTTTAATATTTTCATTAAAAAGGAAATCTAGCTGAGCTTTGTATTGCAGACATTGATGACTCTATACATTCTGATGAGCCATGCACTAGAATTCACATGCCCTTATTAAGAGAAGGTGCTCCTTACTGATTTATGGATGCAACGGGACTTACAAAGCATTGGCAGAGGGCCCAGGAAGTTCTGGGTTCCAGTCTTGTCTCTGCTACTGACTTGGGCAAGTCCCTTTTCCCTGGGCCTTGGTTTCCACATCTAGAGAGAATTGAATCATGGTTTCATTTTCTTTCAATGAGCTTGGGCAATTAAGTAAAGATAGTTACGTTGCAGTTTTATGTTATTGTTAATTATTTAGTTTTTTTACAACCACACCTGATAGTTTTTAAGAATGGCAACAACCTAAAAGACTGACATAATGTCAATATTTTCAAATGTCTGACATTTCGTCCCTCTGGCTGCATTAACCTTCTCGTCATTGTGATGAGTCAGTGGTAAAGTGAAAGAAGAAAATGTCAAACTTCTGTCAGTTTCCTCGCTTGCATTTGTTACTATGGAGAAACATCATTGAAAATATTGCATTAAAGCAATATCTCTTAGCTTAACTCCCTCGTTCTTCATTTACACTTAGAATCTGTTGTTTAATGCATGCCTCTGCCGCATTGTGAGGAGTCAAGAAGGTGCAGGAACCAAAGCATACTGGGAAACTGGGTTGCCAGCGCTCAGAATCTGGCCCATACACCACAAACATTTGTGCAGTGCTCTAACCATGGCTGCCTACAGAGATCCATTTGTGGGCTTTGACACAACATACTGCACTCAGGTACTGGGACCCAGCCAAGAGTGGCCTCCTCATTGGCACTAGGAACAAGATCGTGGTTTGGGCACCTGGATAAGTCATCCAGCTGTCAGAGGAAATTACCTATTTTATTCTGTAAATGGAATCATTCAGTATGTATAGTTTTTGGTGTGGCTTCTTTCACTCAGTACTTATTCTGAGATTCAATAGTTGATTCTTTTTATTGCTCAGTAGTAGTGTATGCTGATTGTACGACTGTACCACAATCTGTTTATCCGTTCATGTGTTGGTGGGCATCTGTACAGTTTTCATTTTGGGGCTACAAATAGAGCTGCTGTGAATATTTGTGTACAAGTCCATGTATGAATATGTGCTTTCATTTCTCTTCAATAAATACCTAGGAGTGAAATGGCTATATCATACCGTAGATGTATGTTTTTAACATTCTAAAAAACTGCCAAACTGTTCTTCGATGTGTTCACCACATGCTGTATTCCCACCAGTTGTGTACAGACTTCCAGTTCCTCCACGTCCTTGCCAACACGTGCTACGGTCAGTCTTTTTGATTTTAGCCATTCTAATGCCAAACCACATTGCTTTGATTATTGCAGCTTTATAGTAAGTCAAATCAGGCTCTGTTTGTCCTGCAACTGTCTTCTTTTCTAAAGTTGTTTTGATCATTTGTATTTTCATTTGAATTTTAAAATATTATTGCCCATTTCTATAAAAAAATAATGGCATATTGATTGGGATTGTGTTGAATCTGGAGGCCAGTTTGGGAAGACTTGTCATCTTAACAACATCGAGTCTTCTGACCAGTGAACAAGGGCTATTCTTCCATTTATTTAAGCCTTCTTTAATCGTCTTAGCAGCAGTTTCTAGTTTTCAGTGCACAGGTCCTGTGTTCCCGTATTTTGTTAAATTTTTCTCTCAGTTTATCTTATTTTTAGATGCTATTGTAAATTTTTTATTTCGATATCTCACTGGTCTTTGATACCATGAGGAAAGAAAATTGATTTTTGCATATTGATCTTTTAATCTTCAATATTGTTAAACACATTTATTAGTTTTAGTAGCATGTCATCTGGGGTTATGTATTTCTTCTCCTCTTTCTTCTCCTTCCCCTCCTCCTCTTCCTCTTCTTCTATTTCCTATAACTGGTTCTGCAGTGTTGGGGGTTAGACAAGGTCCACGACTAGCCAGACCTTGGGAATAAGGCCTAGGTGAGGTTGGAGCACTAAAGACAAATTTCTGAACACTATCCCACAGACGGGGAAAAAAGGTCTGGTGTTTCTGCATGTGTTTGCAGGGGGCTGGGTGGGGGGAAGCCATATCAAGGTTACGGGAACCTATATTGGATGAAGTGTGTGGGAGGACAGTGCTGCCCCCTCTCCCAAAGGCAGAAGATGCATCAAATACATCACCTCTATAGGCCTTTACCTCTAGCACCTCGAGGCCACCTAACTCATAGCAGTGTTCGTTGCATCCTGCCCTATGCTGTAAGCAACTAAAGGCCCCCCAAAGGACCAAAAATCTCACCCAACTAAAAGCCAAATGACTGTACCTCCCAAGGACTGAAATAATAGTGTTTGGAGACCACAAACCCAACTCTGATTAGGCCACTTTCTTGTTGAGAAAACTTGGCATGAAACCATTGGCAACTAAGTGTGGGGCAGTGGGAGTGGTTCACCCCTGGTGCAGGCAATTAAGGGGAGCATTGTCTGCAGGCAATTTTTTAAATTAACCTTTTATTTTTGGATAACTGCAGATTCACATGCAATTGTAAGAAATAATACAGATTGATCTCATGTACCCTTTACCTAATTTTCCATGATGGTAACATTTTCCTTCCTAAACTATACTACAATAATATCATAACCAGGACACTGGCACTGATACAGTCAAGATACAGAGCAGTTCTACCACCAAAAGAAACCTCATGTTGCCTTGTTATAGACACATGCAGTTCCCTCCCATTGTGGACTGAATGTTTGTTTACCCCTAAAATTCATATATTGAAGCCTCAATCCCCAGTGTGATGGTGTTTGGAGGTGGGGCCTTTGGGAGGTAATTGGGCTAGGGTGAGGTCATGGGGCTGCAGACCCCATGACGGGATTGGTTCCTTTATAAGCAGATGAAGACACGCAGCTCTATCTGCTGTGTAAGAATACAGCAAGAAGGCATCTGACTGCAAACCAGGAAAAGGGTGCTCACCATGAACCAAATCAAGTGACCTTGATCTTGGACTTCCCAGCCTCCAGAACTATGAAAGAGAAATTTCTATTAAGCCACCCAGTCACTGGTATTTTGGTCAAGCATTTGGTCTGACTAATGGATCTCCCACACCTTGAGCCTCCTTTAGTCCCTGCAACCACTATTCTGTTCTCCATTTTCATAAGTTCATCATTTCAAGAATATTATATAGATTGAATAATACAGTATGTAGCTTTTTATGTCTTTTCTTTCACTTAACATAATTCTCTGAAGATTATTCTGAGTCATTGTGTGTGTCAACCATTCATTGTGTGTATCAACACTTTTATAGTTAAGGAATATTCCATGGTGTGGTTAGACTACCATTTGTCGAGTCATTACTCCACTGAAGGACATCTGGGCTCTTTCCAGTGTTTGGTTATTGAGAGTAAAGCTACTGTGAACACTCACAGACAGATTTTGGAATGAATAAAACTTTTCCTTTCAGATAAATTCACAGGAGTCTACTTGCTGGGTCTTATGACAGTTGCATATTTAGTTTTTAAATTAATAGGCTTTGTTTTTTAGAACAGTTTTAGATTTACAAAAAACAGAGCACAGAACACATAGATTTCCCACATATTTCCCGTCCTTCCACTTCCAGTTTCCTGTACTATTATTATCTTGCATTAATATGGTACACTGTGAAAGAAATAATGGCTAAAAACTTCCCAAATTTGGTGAAAACATGTATTTGCAAGTTCAAGAATCCCAGTGAGCCCCAAACAGGATAAACTCAAAGAAAACAGTGCCCAGCCACACTGTAATTAAACTGAAAAAAATTAAAGGCAAAGAAAAAAATCTTTAAAATAGCCTGAGAAAAATGACATACATATAGGGGAACAATCATTCGAATGGCTGCAAATTTCTTATCAGAAACCCTGGAGGTCAGAGCACACAGTAGAACAAAATCTTTAAAGAGCTGATATAAAATAATGGTCAACCCAAAATTCTATACATAGTGAAAACATCCTCCAGTAATGAAAATGAAATGAAGGCATTAACAGATGAAGGAAAGCGAAGACAATTCACTGCCAACCAATCTCCTCTAAATGAGATACTTAAAGGTATTTCTTAGGATGAAGGGAAATAATACCAGAAGGAAACTTGGAGTATCAGGAATGAAGGAAGAGCAATGAAATGATAAATATCTGGGTAAATGATGATAAATATCTGGGTAAATGTATTTTCTCTAAGTTCTTTAAAATATGAATGACACTTGAAGCAAAAATGATATCGGAGGGAAGTTCAATGTATGTAGATATAATACATATAATAACTACAACATAAGAAAGTGCAAAAAGGCCTATAAAATGTATGGCTTCTACATGTTAATTAAAATGTTATTATATTAACTTTAAGCAGACTATGAAAGATTACATAGTGAACCTTAACATAAACTATGGACTTTGGATGACTATGATGTGTTAATGTAGGTTCATCAATCGTGATGAATGCCCCACTCTGGTGGGGGATGTTGACCATGGGGCAGGCCATGCATGCATGGGGGCAGGGAGTCTATGGGAAATCTCTGTACCCTCCTTTTTTGGCTGTGAACTTTCAGCTGCTCTAAAAAATGAGGTATTTAGAAAACATACATAAAGTGAAAAAGCCAAAAATCAAACATCTAAGTTAAAATGGAATATTTAAAATATTTAACTAATTAAAAATAAGTCTTCTGTGATGACTGCCCTTGTACTGTTCACCATGTAAGAACTTATTCACTATGTAAGAATTTGTTCACCATGTAAAAACTTGTTCGTTATGCTTCAGAAGATTGGAGACTGACGAGAATTAGGCTTGGGGTGGATTAATGATTGTGCATTGAGCATTGACTCCCCTATACAGAATTCTATTGTTGTTAACAATCATTTGATCAATAAATATGAGAGATACCCTCATCAAAAAGAAAAAAAAATAAGTCAAGAAAGGAAGAGCAAGAAATAAGAACATAGAAGCAACAAACAGAAATGATGTAATGGAAGACCTAAATTCAACCATATCAATAATCACATTACATGTAAATGATACACACACCAATTGAAAGAAATTGTCAAACTGGATAACAAAACAAGATCCAATTATATGCATTCAACAATAAGCCCTTCTTAAGTATAATGATACATTTATGTAATTTACACATAAAAGAATTAATGAAGGTATAACAAGTAAACACTAAAGAAAATTAAGCAAGTATGTGCATATTATTATGAAGAGAGAGACCTCAGAACAAGGCAAATTGCCTGGGGTAAAAGGGACATTCCACAATTATTAAATAATCTATTTCCCAAGAACATATAACAATCCTAAATGTACATGTACCTCATGACAGAGTTCCAAAATAAATACAGCAAAAATAGAAATGAAATAAAGATAGAAAAATCCACAAATATTCTTGGAGAATCCAATATGCCTCTCCCAGTAATAAGTAGAACAAGCAGTTAGAGAAGCAGAAAGTTGTGAGCGCTGAACAGCATTAAAAGCCAACCTGACCTAACTTACACTGTAGAATAATCCACCCCAAACAGTAGATTACAAATTCTTTTCATGCACATATAGCTCATTCTCTAGAGTATATAACATCATGGACCATATAATAAGCTTTAGCAGATTGAAAAGAATTGAAATCATACAAAATATTTTCTCTGACTACATCAGAATTTAACTAGAAACCATGAAGAGAAAAATGTCTGGGAAATTCCTCAATGTTTGGAAATCAGTATCATTCCCATGGGTCAAAGATTACATCTCAAGGGAAATTAGAAAGTATCATTAACTGAATGAAAATGAAAACAGAACATAACCAAAATTTGTGGAATGTAGCTGAAACAGTGTTTTGGAGAATTTTATAGTATTTAATGCTTACATTAGAAAAGAAGAAAAATCTCAAATGAACCTTAGCTCTTACCTTATGAAACTAGGGACATAATAGCAAAGTAAATCCAAAGCAAGCAGAATGCAAAGTAAGAAACTCATAGAGATAAGAGCAGAAATCAATGAAATTTAAAATAGAAAATCACCAAGGAAAATCAATAAAACCAAATGCTTGTTCTTCACAAAAATTGATAAAATTGACAAACCTCTAGGTAGAGGGACCAAACACAAGAGAGAGAAGGCACAGATTACCAGAACGTTGAATGAAAGGGAGGATATCACTATGGATACTATGGATTTTGAAAAGACGATTAAGTAATAACATGGACAACTCTATGCCCATACATTTGACAGGTTAGACGAGATGGAAAAATTCCCCAGATGATACAAACTAACAAAAAGTCACTTAAGAAACAGGCAACGTGAAAAGTCTTGTTTCTATTAAAGAAATCGAATTCATAGTTAAAAACCTTCCACAAAAGAAAACTTCAAGTCTGGATAGTTTCATTGGTGAATTGTCCTAAATTTCTATAGGAGAAATAATACTCATTCCACCACAAAACTTCTTCCTGAAGTAGAAGCACTGGAAATACTTCCAAACCGCTTTTATGACGACCTCAATCACTGACCTGATTGCCAAAACCAGGCACAAGCATTACAAGGAAGAATTACAGACAAGTATCCCTCAGGAACATAAACGTAAAAGTTCTCACCACAATATTAGCAAATTGAATCCAATAATATATAAAAAGGATAATGCGTGATAACCAAGCAGGACTTATCCTTAAATGCAAGGCGGGTTCAAAATTCAAAAACCACTTGATAAAACATACTAAAGAAGAAAACCACACAATCACATCAACTGATGCAGAAAAAGCAATGTGACAAAATTCAATATGCATTTATGATAACTCTTTGCAAACCAGAAACAAAGGTAACTGTGTTAACCTGATAAATAGCATCTATAAAAAATCCTAAATGTAACCTAATACATAGCAGTGAAAGGCTGAATGCTTTCTCTCTAGACCAAGAATAAAACAAGGATGTCTGCTTTTACCAGTCCTCTTCAACATCATCCTTGAAATCTCAGCAAGGGCAATAAGGGAGGAGAAAAGAAATAAAGTGCCTGCACCCTGGAAAAGAAGAAATAAAACGATCTCTATTGGCAGACAGCATCACCAACTGAGTAGAAAATTGTAATGAAATTTAAAACAGCTCTTAACAGTACTTAGTGAGTTTAGCCAAATCACAGTGTAAAAGGCCAGTTTCAAATCACCATGAGAACTGCTACACATCTACTAGAACAACTGACATTCAAAAATAAATAAAAAAGAAAAAATTAACAAACCAAGTGCTGGTGAGATTGCAAGGCTCCCAGAAGCCTCATTCAATGCTGGTGTGAATGCAAAATGGTGCTGCCACTTTGGAAGACAGTTTGGCAGTTTTTCTTTACAAAATGTTAAACAAACACTCCTCAGATGACCCAGCAATCCAACTCTTGGTATTTACCCACGTGAAATGAAAACACGTGTTCATACAAAAGCCTGTATGTGAATGTTTATAGCAGCATTATTCATGATTGTCAAAGAAAAGCTGGAAACAACCCAAACGTTGTCCAGCTGGAGAATGGATAAGTAAATTGTGACACATCCATCCAATGGCCGGCTACTCAGGAACAAAGAGAACTCACTATTGATACGCACAGCATGGATGACTCTCCAATGCAGTGCCGGAACGAAAGAAGCCTGTCTGAGAAGGCTACATACTCTGACTTCGTTCCTATGACTTCCTGGAAATGGCAAAATTATAGGGTTGCAAAGCAGATAGGGGGCTGCCAGGGGTTATATGTGAGGGGGAGGAGGTTTGACAACAATGGGGTACCCTGAGAGAGCTTTTTTGGGGGGCATTTAATGGAACTGTTCTGGTCTTGGTTATGGTAGTAGTTTTGTGACTCTAGGGTAATGGCTGTCCAAACTCATCAACATGTACACCAGAAGAGTGTACATGGATGTAAATAAATATAAACTTTAATTTAAAAAATTATAAATGGGAAAAAATCCCTCTAGCTGGTTTTTGGACGAAAGTTTGTGAGGAAGCAAGGGCAGATGTGAGTAGCCCAGTTAAGAGGTTATTTCAGTTTTCCACATGAGAGATAATGGTGGACTGGGATGAAGAAATGGGTCAGAGTGGACAGATCTGAGAGCTATAAGGATGTAAAAAAAAAAAACAGTGCATGGTGACTGATTTGTGTGGCACAGGGAGTGCGATAAGTCTGGAATTACTCCTAGGTTTCTAGTTCACTAACCAGAGTCAGTATTGCCATTTATAAGATAGAAAAGAGAAGAGGAGGGCCAAGAACTGGAAGGAAGATAATATGTGCATTTGGGGACATAGGACATTGTAGAACAGGTTCTATCTGTGTATGGGGTTTCAAGGTAGAGATGGTCAGCAATGACTTGGATACTCGGGTTTGGTGCTCAGGGGGAAAGTCTGGGATCAGAGACCAAGATTTGGAAGCCTATCAGCTTGGAAGTGTTTCACTGATGAATGCAACATGTTCCTGGACCTCTCTGGCCCCTCTGTGGCATTAGGCAGCTGACCTCTCCCTCCTCTCTGAAGCTGTCTGGTCTCAATTTCTGTGACAATGCACCATTATGGTTCTCACGTGCCTGCGTCTTTTTCCCCAGTTTTCTTTGCACAGTCCTCCTTGTAAGTATTTCTCGAGAGCCTAGTATGTGCAGGGTGTCATACCAAGTGTTGAGGATGCAGTTTTAAGAGCCAGTCCCTGCCCTGAAAAAGTATACAGTCTCCTGACTCTTCCTCGGCCTGCCCTTTAAATGGCAGCATCCCCTTGCTTCTCCCTGCTGCTCTTCCCGGGCACTGTGTTTTGGCCTCTAGGTGGCCCCAGAGCATCTAAGATGAATGGGAAGGGGCCTGAAAAATAAAGGCATGGTCACTGGCAGGGTCCTTAGCAATCTAGGTCTCAGTGAAGTCCATTCAAAGCATGTTCGGAGGGAGGTTGTTCTTGGGCCTTCATAGCCAGGTCTGCCTTGCCCTCTGCACTCATCTTTCCCCCATTTCCCCTTCATTCAGTCCCTTCTGGCCACAGGACTCTTCTTTTTCTTCCTCTCATATACCAAGTTCGGTTCTGTTTTAGGGCCTTCATTCTTGCTATGCCATTTGCTTTGCACACCCCTCACCCCTGCTACCTGACCAACCTCGGCCAAGTCTTTGCGTGGCTCCTGCTCTGTCCTTTAGGTTTCAACTTGTTAAACAGGCATTCCTCAGAGAGGCCTTCTCTGACCTTCCCAAACTGGATGAGGTCCCCATTTATTCTGTTTCATAGCACCACAGACTCTTCTTTCATAGCACCTATCACAATGTGTAATTATTTTAGTAATTTTCTCTCCTCTACAAAGCTGTAAGCTCTAGGAAGTCAGAAACTATGGTTGGTTTTGTTCTTTTGTTCTCTGTTATATTTCCAGTGCCTGGAACATACTAGAGGCTCAATATAAATATGTAGTATAATGAATGAATGAACAAACGAATGAGTGCCTGGAAGTTCAGGTGGAAATGTCAATCCTGGAGGTAGATAACCCAACAGCAACCATTTTGATTTACCTTTATGTTACCATTTCAGCCAGAAGGCAGATCACAGGAAGCCTTCTTCCCTCTGAGTTGTGCCTCAGAGGTCAGGAATTCTAGATTCTTCTTTCAGCTGTTCTATTTACTAGTTTTGTGATCCCAAACGAGCCTTTTGCCTCCGTGGACCTCAGTGTCCTCCTTGAATAAATGGGAATAGTAATTCTTGACCTGCCCACCTCACAGTACTGTGGTGATAATCAGGTAGGACAAGATGTCCTACTGCCTTTTGTAAACAATGATGCACTGTGCATATATAAAGGATGGCTATCACTATTCGTGTCCACCTCAACTGTCTCTGTCATTGCTATCAAAGATTTCCTCAAGACTTGCCAACAAAGCCAGCCCGCAGGAGCAGATCACACTGCCTCTTTCCTGAAGCTAGAGCATAGCACTTTGATAAAGGCTGGGACATTATGAGTCCGTGGCTCATTGTTTCAGTGGCAGCATGCTTGTAATGGACCCAGGGATGGCCCAGATGAACTAACAGCTCACCCTTGTTATGCAGAAAGCTTGTGGTGGTTAAATTCCAAGGATCAGTCACGTTACAAGGGGAGTGTGTATCTGTTTATGACACAAAACAGACGCTCCAAGAGGCACCCAATCCAGGAAGGGCTACGCTCAACCATCCCGCACGATAAAGAGGGATTTGCAGCTCAGCTTTAAGGGGACAAAGGTAAGAGAACACCTAGCAGTTTTACTAGAATCAAAGCTCCTCTCACCCGGACATAATCCATCCCTGGTCCTGAGGAATTTTTAGATGGTATAACAAACATGCTATTTGTAATAGCAATACCTGTTTGGCTCATGGTGGTCATTTAAATGTTTGTTGAACAAAAAACAAATTCCTCTGCAGAATCACAAAGACTGAAACCTGAAGCAGCAAGTTTTTCTGATTTTCCATAAACAGAAAGGCAAATTCCAGAAACTAAAAGGCTGGGTGAGTCTGGAGGCTGGTTGAACATCCGTTCCCAAAGTGAGCCGATTCAAAATTGCTGTCAGCCTGAAGCAACATCTTTCAACACTGTGTGCCACAGGACCGTCTCTGGCGTTGTTCTAGTCACTATTTCTATCAAGGCCAAAGGTAAAGACATTCGACCCAGCTGGGCACATTTGAAGGTTCTCTGCTTGACCTCACGGAGATAGGCCTGCTCTGCTCTGAGAAGATGTCTAGTTCTGTGGGTAGGTCTGGGCAGGTCCAAGAGCAGTGCTGAGTAAGGGAGGAAGAGCATTCAAAGAGGCAGAGCTGTGGGCAGGAGTACAGCCAGAATGAGCAGGGGAGGTGAATGGAGACTAGATCGGAGGAAGAATGAAGGTGATCTGACTGGTAGGCTGGTGTGCAGGGGCCAGTTCGGGAGAGCCCTGAGAACCTGGCTGAGAGGTTTGGATTTGTGATCCTGACAACGGGCAACAATTCACTTACTTATTCATCCACTCATTCAGCTTCCAGTGATGGACTGTCCTCTCTCTGCCAGCCCCTGCACCTGCTCCTGGCTAGGCAGTTGGGGGTGCAGTTAGATGTGTTCTTTTGGGGGTGCTTCTGGATTGCCTTCCTATGGACCTGTGATTGCTGTGTGAATGTGTACCACAGGACAACGTGGAGTGTTTTGCATAGGTAAAATGTGTTCAAAATGTTTTAGTGTAAGATTTTGGATTTTTCCTACTTCCTGACAGGAAATACTCATCTTCTTTAAAAACAGTGGTGATTAAGTACACAGTAACTGGACTTCCTTAATTGGCAAGGGGTTGCACCTCACATCATTCCTTCCCCAACCAACCTGCTATGCCCAGGGGGTACCTTCTGGAGTGTGGCAGATGCCACCGTGGAAAGTACATGGGCAGCAGCAGCAAGAATGGAAGTGGAAGACAGACAGCCTAGATCAAGATAGAAGGAGGGAACCAAATGGGAGCAGGAGTTAGGTTGGCAGGAGCAAGTCTGGGGCTCTCTTGGCAAGTGCCTCCATGACACAGTCCGTGACGCAAGCCCAGAGAGGACCCAGAACAGCAAAGGGGGCTCATTTAAAATGGAAGGGATTCATCTGGGTATCAAAAAGATTGCCAGCTGCACAGGCTGTTTACAGAATGGTGACACCAGGAGCACTGTGTCCCCTCTTCCCAGGGAAACAACCACAAATGGTGAATGTCACTAAAGAACATAACCATTTAAAGACTCTGGAAATTCAGAGAGTATTCAACACTTGTTTTTAAAAATCTATAGAATCTCAGTAAGAATAGCGACCCCTCCATTATATGCCTCCCCGCTCAGCATGTTGGAGGCTCAGCTCCTCCCAGCTGCCCTCAGGACTTGGCAGGACCCCGGGATCCCTGGACCCCTGGCTGCCAGGCCAGGGCTGATTGCTCCCCAGGAGAGGCAGGCTGCCAGCATGTCTCATCCCTTCTCCAGCTCCAGGTGGCGAGGATTTGGAGCTCAGAGAGCGGAGCGGAAGGGAAAAACTATTCAAAGAAGCTGGTTCTTTGAAAAGATCAATAAAATTGACAGACCTTTAGGTAGGTAGACCAAGAAAAATGTGAGAAAACTCAAATTATTAAAATCAGGAATAAAAAAGAGAACATCACTACTGCTCTGACATTTATTAAAAGGATTATAAAGGAATACTATGAACAAATACATATCAACAAATTGGATAACCAAGATGGAAAAGTTCCTAGAAAGCCACAAAATATTAAAACTGATTCAAGAAGAAATAGGAAATTTAAATAGACCAATAAAAATTAAAGAGATTGAATTTAATAATTCAAATCACTTCCTGTAATTAATAGGGCAGACCCACATGGCTTCATGGCTGAATTCTACCAAATGTTTAAAGAAGAATTAACACCAATCCTTCTCAAACTTAAAAAAAAAAAAAGAGGAGGGAACACTTCCCAATGCATTCTGTGGGGCCAGGATTACTGTGATACCATCACAAGAAAAGAAAGCTACAGACCAGTATTCCTTATGAATATTGATGCAAAAAACCTCAACAAAATGACGGCAAACTGAATCCAGCAATACATATATATATGAGTGTCTATATATGTATTGTTTCTGCACTACCACAATTTTTCCTGTGGAGTACTTTGCCGAGTATATTATATTTAATAAATTATCATGAAAGACTGTGAGTTGAAGGCCAGCAAACAGTGGCCCACATGGGAGCAAAGCTGACCTCCAGTTGCCTATTTTTGTAAATAAAGTTTTAGTGAAACACATGGAACACGGTGCAGGGGAGGAAAGTCTTTCCCTTCTTCCCTTCTAGGTTCTTTAGCTGGCTTAGTAATTAAATTGGCATAAGAAGGATTGATGGGAGAAATACAAATTTAATTTTGTATGTATAGGAACTCATACAAATATGAGACTCAAAGAAGTGACCCAATCAGGCAGCTTTTTTTTTCTTTCTTTTTTTTTTTTTTTATTGAAGGGTAGTTGACACACAGTATTACATTACATTAGTTTCAGGTGTACAACACAGTGATTCAACATTTATATACATGATAATTCTAGGTACCAGCTATCACCATACCAAGTTGTTACAATATTTTGACTATATTCCTTATGCTATACATTACATCCCGGTTACTTATTTATTTTACAATTGGAAGTGTGTTTATGTATATATATATATATATATATATATATATATATATTTTTTTTTTTTTTTTTGTGAGGGCATCTCTCATATTTATTGATCAAATAGTTGTTAACAACAATAAAATTCTGTATAGGGGGGTCAATACTCAATGCACAATCATTAATCCACCCCAAGCCTAATTTTCGTCAGTCTCCAATCTTCTGTTGCATAACGAACAAGTTCTTACATGGAGAACAAATTCTTACATAGTGAATAAGTTACATGGTGAACAGTGCAAGGGCAGTCATCACAGAAGCTTTCGGTTTTGTTCATGCATTATGAACTGTAAACAGTCAGTTCAAATATGGATATTCATTGATTTTTAAACTTGATTTATATGTGGATACCACATTTCTCTCTTTATTATTATTATTTTTAATAAAATGCTGAAGTGGTAGGTAGATACAACATAAAGGTAGAAAACATAGTTTAGTGTTGTAAGAGAGCAAATGTAGATGATCAGGTGTGTGCCTGTAGACTATGTGTTAATCCGAGCTAGACGAGGGCAATAAACATCCATGTATGCAGAAGATTTCTCTCAGAACAGGGGGGGTGAGGTTCTAAGCCTCACCTCTGCTGCTCCCCATTTTCTCACCTGATGGCCCCCTGTGACTGTGCCTGTCTTAGGTTGTTCCTCCCTTGAGGAATCTTACCCGTCTCTGGCTAACCAGTCATCTTCCGGGGCCATACAGGGAAATGTAAAGTTGGTAAGTGAGAGAGAAGCCTTATTGTTTGAAAAGGTTAGCTTTTTACTTCTTTGCAGATTTATGCCCTGTGGCTTCTATGCCCAGCATTTGTCTTGAGGTATCTTTACCACTTGGAAGAATTATGATACTTGGTAATTTCGATATGAGGCACAAATTCTACTTAAGGGTTGTAATTAGGAAGGAAGTAGAAAAGCTATAGAAGTAGCAGACGGAAGAAAACATGGGAAGATTGATTATTTCTTTGACATATCTTCTTGTAGAGTAACTTCAGCATGTATAGGTTTTAAGCTACTACTTAAATTGCGCACACACATTAACATAATAGGAGTATAGTTACATAACCAAAGCATACCTGTAATTACCAGCCATCTCCAGTGAAACCAAGAAAACCAGTTAGGCACCTTAGGCATTTGTGAAAACTTATCTATGATATGGTGGATATTGTCCAACTGAACTTGAACAGTCTGAGAGAATTCAGATAAATTAGAACAACCCATTCCTGGGGCCAATCAGGCAGCTTTTATACCTTTTAGTAAACAATAAAGTTGTGAGGAATCTGTCCTGGGTAGCAAATCAGTAAGGAAGTAGCAAAGTCTGTTTGTGCAGCCGGGGGGCCTGGAATTCCGTGTCTCTGGACACAGGGATGTCTGTCTTCCTCTGGGCGCAGGGATGGGATCTTTCACATCACATTGATTTCCTGCTTTCAAGGGGACAAAGGAAGGTTGGGGTGTCCTTCTTGCACGGTTTCTTAAGCAGCTTTTATTCAAAGTAATCAATATGCTGAAGTGGTATATCATCTTGCGGGTGGGAGATTCTGTTCCCCCTCAGTGGCTACCCATATTATCTACATATTGCCTGTCCTGCTTTTGTGCTGCAGTGGCAGAGCAGAGCTGAGACAGAGATGGGTGGCCCATGAGACCTAAGATATTTATTTACTATCTGGCCCTTACCAAATGTTTGCTATCCCCATATTTTCCAGATCAGAAAATTAAATTTCCCAGAAGTCCAGTAGCCTGGCCAACTTCATACCACCGTGAACGTGACCAGGCTGAGACTTGGATGCGGGCTCCCTGGTTCTCGGGCCCCCGGCCAGAACAGAGATCACACAGCTTCAGTCTCTGAGGGTGTTAGTGATACCCTACTGCTCCCAGCAATGGCTCTCTGGATTTAAGGTTTCCCTTCCAAAATATCGGCAGTTTAATTTTATTTTCATTTTTTAAATGATAAAAATATTAAAAGGCATCTACTTACCTCTGAATAATCTTTTGGATACATTTCATAGATTTAATATTAACTGTATTGGTTTTCATTATTTTATAGTTTATAGTTACTCGTTGATTGCCTCTTAATTATTGTTTGTGAGACCTTCTTACTCCTTCATTTTTCAGGTAGATGCAATTTTTCTTAAAATATAAAACATGTAACATTCTATTTTCTTGTGAGCATCTGCACAGTTTTCCATGCAGGCAGATGAGAGAATACTTTTTGTACTACACCTCATTCGCTAACTTGGAGATTTCTTGCCTAAAATATGATTTTTAAATGTGTTTAATGTAACACACTTAGAGAAAAGTACAAACTCTAAGGTATAGCTCACAAAAGGATTAGAAAGTGAGCAATCACATATATCCATTCCAGATGACTTGCTGTATGATATCTTTGGTTAATGTGATAAAAGTATTTAGTTTACTGTATTGAAATAGTGCGGTGCTAATGAGCTGATTGGTCAAGCTTTAAAATAAAATTGTAGGGTCTTTTTTTTATATTAATCCCCCCCCCTGCAATTCAGTACAGTGCAACGAGAAGAACACTGGGCTATGGTTAGGAGGCTGACAGTTTCGTCTTAGCTGTGCTGTGTTTCCCTGACCCTTGCCGCTTTGCTTTTCAAGTCTTCTTCTGTAAAAGCAGGTGAAACAAGATGCTCACTAAGATGCCTCCAAGCTCTGGCTGTTGAAAATTCTAAAAGTACTTTCATGTGTGTTATGTTATTGGTTATTTGATATCAGAAAGTCCCGGACTAAAATATAAAAACAAAGGTCAATTGTAAACGCATAATGGACCCTTTTAAAGTGACTCAAGCTCTGTTCTATTTAAGAGCTCACCAGAGAAAAATTTAACTGATGAATTTAGACATTATGAAAAGTAATTTTTTATCCATCTTTAGTTAAACAATTTTGCAATGCGCATCAAGGGCCATAAGACTTTAATTAACCTTACAATTAATTCCATTTATTTGACTCTATTCTAACAAAATAGTTTTATGCACACCATTTCTTTGATGTTATTCTAAAGCAATAGCTTTATGCACAAAGATGATTAGCACATTATAAGAGGGAAAAGCAAAAATAACCTAAATGTCCAATAGTAGGGGTATGTTTAAGTCAGCCTCCGTAGGTTATTATGCAGCTGATAAAATTAGGTTGTAGAATTTTATTTAATGACATAAAGAAGAAGCTTATTACAATGTTAATTTCTAAATGCAAGATATAAAATTATATACACAATATGGTCTCAATGATGTAAAAGAAACATAAATGAATTCTTCCAAGATAGTGTCACTATTGCTTTTGCTTGATGAGATTGTTTTTTTAGACTTCTTACTTTTATTTTTCTACAAAGATATGCATTACTTTTATAATCATAAAAAGAGACAAAAGATGATGTATGTTCAATTGTTCCAAAATGATTAGAATAAAGCACTTGACAAATAATAATGAAAAGGTCTGTGTTTTCTTTCTGATGCATTATTTATAAGGGAAAACAATTCCTGTTCGTCTGTGTTTTCAAAAAGCACAATGTACACTCTTCATGCTGTTGCCAACACACTGCCAGGGTAATACTGGTAAAAAGCACAAATGATAATCCCAGCGATCTCTCTGGTTAAGTGACCCTTTGAAATTACTACATGAAAAAGTCGCTTATATTGCAAGAAAAATAACATTTTGTCCATGTCCTGTAATTGAACACAATGAGACTGTAATTTAAAGATATGTTTTTGAAATAATTCAATTTAGTTTGAAGAGGTATTATGTAAATATTTTGAATATTCAATTTAAAGTTGCACATAATGGAACAGCACCTATTGAGCAACCATGCTATTTCACAAGGGGACAAAGAGAATTTTCCCAAGTTTTAATTGGCAGTGACCTTTTTGTGTGGAAAGGTTGCCTTCGTTTGAATACTCTTTGCGTTCATGTGGTCCTAGCTGTCTTAATAGCTCACGAATCATCTGATGCATCATCTGTCCCCATTTGACAGATACATCTCTCAGATGCAGATCAATCTATGTTGAAATGAACAAAGGTCCTTTTTGAACAAAAATGAACAAGAGTCCTTTTTGAGCTCTTCAGTAGGAGATGAGCATGGGAATGATTGCTCAGAGGGCCCTTCGTGCACTCAGGCACTGGTGACTCATAGGCAGTGGGTGCTGTTTGGCCATAAGGATGGATAGAGGTACATTCGGCCTCGCCCACTCTCTTCTCAACTTGTTTTTGTGATCAAGGAGATACAGATCCAAAATGGTAGGGTGACTGTGTCTGGGTAGCAATAATTAGTAGGAAAAAACTACACACATTCTACTTCTTGTACCTCCTTCTCAGAAAGGGTACCAACTAACTGTTAGGTAGAAAGATAGACATAAGCAGCTGGGGAAGGGGAAGAGAAGGTTCCAGGAAAAGAAACTGCCCAAACTCTGCCCAGGAAGGGGGTCCCATGCGAAGACATCAAAGGCTTTGCAGGGAGACAACATCCTCCTCAGCCAGATCCCTGTGGGGGCACAATGCACGGAGCTGAGAACCGCCACATCACACCTCAGTGTGGGGCAAGGACGGAGACGGACGGCTGTATATAGAAGGCCCTGTCAGTCAAGCAACTCCACCTTGTCAGTCAAAGAGGCGCCTCCTAGCCAGAAGCAATATGTAAGCCTCCCACCTAAAAGTTCAGAGCCTTTGTCCCCCTTGGCCCTGGCCCGCTCCCCCCTTGGAGTGGATTCAATAGCTATGGTGTCTCTGCCTTTCAATCCTTTGTTGTGGCAGGGACAGGGACCGAGGAGCACAGACTCAGCCTGTAATATAACCAAGTGTGATCTGGCCCTGGTCTCAACCCACCTGCATGTGTACATTTCGTTTTAGTGTCTCTATGCCCCCAGCTGCTCAGTCCTTCCCCCCTGCGTGCTCTCCTCCACCTGTGCCCTCTACCAGCCCTCGGGCTCCTTGCGGGACATCTTTTGCCCTCAGTTCCCGGGACCGGATGCTGGCCTGTCGCTGGTTTGATTCTGCTTTCACTCCTTAGAAGCTGATGCCTATTTACCCATGACCCTGACCTCCAGCCCTCCCCCCTCATCCTACACCCTGAAGAGCTCTCAGCAGGGCTGGCTTCTGACATCTGCTGAAATTAGCCCTCCACATTTCACCACTGACCGTAGCCAAGACTAGTTCAAATAAACAAATAATTAGAGTTGAAAAGAGATATGTGGATGTTCAACAACAAACCAACACGGAACATTATCCAGAAGGACCATCTAAATCAGAGCTTCTTTCACCACATCAGCAAGGAAGTATACAATTTGAAAACATTCAAAGGGAATAATTTTCCATTTTTTTTGTCTGACACCGAACATTATCCAGTCCCCCCAGTCAAGTGTTGCACATTAACCCATTTTCAAGTATTAGGTGTGAATAGTGAATTGATGTAAGAGAAAGACAAAATGCAGTGTCTTATAAGGTGAACTTGATTGCATTCCGTGGACTATAAAGCCATGAGGTTTTAGGAAATCAGCCCCCAAAGGGGATGTGAACATTTTTGTTAAAGCACTGTTTTTAAGGATCCTATTGTTTGTATGCACTGGGTGGCTTATGGCTTTTGAGATACTTGTTAATATTGAATGGTCTCTCTCCCTCTTGGACCATTAAGTGACTTTTATTTATTTATTTTTATTTACTAGGGTCCAGAAGTGCTGACACTGGGGCTGAGAGCATCCACCCCTCATACTGTATCTGTGGAGCTGGGGCAACCAGCTAGTTCCTCAACCAGCTAGCAAGTTCATTAACTATTTTCAACTAGCTGCACAAACCTAAGAAGGTAATTGCTTGTCTGCCAGGCAGGGTGGGTTCTTAGTGGTGGAGATAACTGAAACTTGTTTGTATTTTCTAGCCAGAAGCTATTCCACTTAACGTTTTCAATATGGAAGCACTCTGGTGAAGGCACTGAGCAAAGGAATTGTTGAGTCTTCAAAATTGAAGTATAAACAGAGGGCAATTCTAAGAATTTGTAAATCCTTCTTCCTGGTTTTGAAGTCTTTCCCTGGGACTGACATTAGGCAGGGCTTGGTCATTTCTCTTCAGGGCAGAAACACACAGTTAAGCTCCCCAGGAGGTATTTTGCTACTTGACCAGCCATGAGAATCCTCCATGGTCAAACATTACACATTCCCAAGTTTAGACATTCTGAATTTATGATAAAGCAGGCCAAGAAAGAATGAAGTTTCAACTTGATAGCTCACAGGATGACCTTTTATTTAGCAAAGGGGGTAAGGAAGAGACATCGGTGAGCACAATTAAGGAGCAGCCTGGTCCTAAACTCAATTTCAGGTGGTCCATTTCTGAGTGAGCAGCACCTTGTCTGCATAGTATCTGGTCTTCATCTTGGCTCAGACTCCTGGTCACTGTTTTCCCACTTCCATGTGTGCTGCTAGTAAACACAGAGATAAGGAAAGTGCCTATCTTTTAAAATATTCTTTAAACTCAACTTTTGAATGTTTTAGGACAAGTCCCAGCCTCTGCTAGGGTTTCTGTGACTTGACTGAATTTCTGAATGACTGATCAAGGCTCTTCCAGAAGTTTAAGGAGTTAAGTGGTCACAGTGGCTGACAGGCTATTTGCAGATTACCCTGCAGGGATATCAAGCACATTGTGTTCCCCTGGCACGCCCGACAGTAAGAAAGTAATGAAGTAGCAGGCCTGGTCCCCATTTCTTGCAAAATTACCATCTGGCTGGAGGAATAAGCCTTAGTGAATGTTTACATTCATAAATAGAGAATTCAATACAAAAAATATATATATGACAGAGGATCAGTATTAAAAGTAGTCAGAGAAGAGCAAAAATCAGTGCCAGACAAAATGGATGAGGGGTTTAATTAAGGGGGTAAAACAAGTGAATTTAAAGGAAGTTGAGAAGGTGAACACAAAAAGAACACAGTCATATCAAACATCTGGAAAAATGATGCTCCCCCAAATAGTTTCTTTTGGCTACAAACTGGAAAGCAACCAGATTGGGGGTTGGGGGTTAGAGAATTGTACATTTCATTTGGTTGATATGTAAGTATAAACTCCCCCAACCTAAGCACCATTGTATATAAAGCAGCAACTCTAATGTTAACAAGCTGTGTATTTCTCTAAGGAAATGTCTCTGAGATGTTATTGCTAAAATATTTCTGATGAAAGGTCCCTGATGAAATATGTTACTTTGTATATAGTAGATCGTCAATATGTATTTATAGAATTGAAGTGAATTGAGATTTCAAGACACTAGCTTAATTTGTATGATCATGAATAAATTAGTGGAGAAGAAAGGCACTGAGCTTCACAAATATTCAGCAAATAATACAAGAGCATGAATTCATGGGTAGGGGTATAGTTTTTCTTTCCAGCTGATAATAGATAATGTTCATATAGATTAAAAAAAAATCTGTTCTCTTATTTGGCAGGTATACTGTGCCCCAAACATATGATCTATGTAAAATATAGCAGGATTTAAAGGAATCATCTGCATGTTAGTCTTAAAAATCAAACATTTGCAAACATATTTGGTTTAATTTCATTCAAAATATTTGAAAGTGTGTGGTTGAATTAATGATTAGGAAGTTTATTGGCCATAAACGATAAAGTTATCATAACAAAAAAATTGCCAAAAATATGTCTTGTCTTCAACCAAGATGTTTATTAACTCTTGTTCCTATTACGTCAAAGAAGATCCAGTACAAGAAATGACATAAACTTTTAAATTGGCTTTTACTGCTTTTTGAAAACACCCTGAACATAATTTTGAATGAGACGGACTTTTTGTTTTCCCTATTTATTAAAATCTTCATAACTTCACCTCTTTACTTTGCGATATTCATTTTACTATGCTTTATTTATTCGTGGAATCATTCATATAGTGTGTGATGGTGTAATGAGCAACTTTACGCCTCGACTTTTTTTCCTTTGGAGATTATGACCAGGGAGGAGATGACTGTGTCAAAGGATGTGCTCACATAGGCCACCATTATGTTTTTCAAGGATTGGCTGGCTTGCTAGCAGAATGTGTATTCAATGGTTAGCTACAACACAGAGAAGCAAGAGGTTTTATTTCTCCCAACATAGCAAGCTTGGGGCTTCCAGTACTTACTCAGTTTATGCAGTTTTCTTTAGCTCCCTTTCCCAGCCTGTTTTGGTTTTGATCTTTCCTCATCTGTGTTCCCAGGATAAATAGAACCATTGGGCATGCATTCATTTACTTCACATCATTTTTTTCTGTTGTGTACTTCCTGTGAATATTTTCACATCTCCCACCATGGGAGTTTGTCACTCTTACAGAATCTGTCAACTGCAACAATAAACACAGTCCTAAAGTCCATCTTATCTACTCTTGATGGTATATTAATTTGTGTTCTAATTAGATTTTATTCCACATAGTATTCCTCAGCATGTTTTACAAAATCATACTATAACCTTTCATTTATATGCACTCTTCTTTAAAATTTAGAACAATTTATTAAATTTAAAAAGATGTAATCAATTTTGAATATTAAACAAGGCCAGAAATTGCAAAACCTACAATTAAGTAATTGTGAACACAATTAGCTACCGGCTGTTTGTTCTAAAGTAATGAGAGTGTCTGTGTCACTAATTGTTTGTACATAAAATTTTGCACTTTTGCATTTCGACAGTTAATTAAATCATGCAGTTAAATTACGCATGATAATTGGTCATGAAAGAACAAAATGCAAATAGAGAGAACCTAGAAAAAGTCGCCCTCTCGATGAATGTATTTTCCAGCCACATAGCGAAGTGAGTCCATTGTGCAGCCATCCGAAATGCCTTTTTAGGGAGCTGGTTCTGCAGTGAAGGTGAGAGATGTGCTGAGAGTTCTTTCCCTCTGTGCTGTGTGCTCTGGCTTCCCCCAGGAATTCCTGGGGACCCAGGATAGATTTGTACTCTCTGACTATCCATCTGTATCTCTTTAACTGCTGAAAACTTCCCCTTTCGGCTGCAAATTACACAAGTCTCTAGGAAGTGACTTGTCGATACCCCTTTTCCCGATCTGGCTGTAGGTGCCAGGCACCAGAGCTACAGCAGCAAACAAACCAAGTTCCAGCCCTCATGGGACTGATGCTCTAAAGGGAGGATGCAGACCAAATACACAAGTAAATGTGTATGGTTTTAGGTGGCGGAAAGTCCTATCATAAAAAGCAAAGTAGGAGAAGAGAATAGAAAGTGAGAATCAAGGCCTACTTTAGTGGTGGCTGGGAAAGGCCTCTCTGAGGAGGTGATGTTTGATATTTTGTATCAGAAGGAAGTGAGCTAGTGAGTCAAGCAGATAGACGTCCTGAGGGAAGAGCTTTCTAAGTGTAGAAAGCAAAGGGTGAAGCCTTCAGAGTGAAAACCTGTTTGGTTCAATGACCAGTAAAGATGTCAGTGTGCTTGGGGTAGAGAGGGGGAGGGGGAGGGCAGCATGAGTCCAGAAGGGCAGCAGGGACCGGATCGTGGAGAGTCTTGAGGGCTATAGTAAGAATTATTTTGATTTTACCCTGAGGGTATGAGGAAGTCCAGGAAGAGGCTTGAACTGTACAAATGAATCACCAAATTGAGAAGTGTTTATGGGGCCAGACACTTGATCCCACCCAACTGCAAGGCAGACTTGGTTCTGAAGTTCTGAGGTCAGGGATGGAGCAGGTTAACATATCTTGCCCGCTTGATTAGTTATCAACTGTTCTACTGTAACATGAGAAATTTTCCCCAAACTTCGTTGCTTAACACACATTTATTACCCCACAGTTTGCGTGGGCCAGGTGTCTGGACATGGTTTCAATACATTCTCTGCTGTAACAACAGGCTACAATCAAGGTGTTAGCTGCGGCTGTGTTAGAAGCTGTCTATCATTGCCTGCATCTGCAGGAGGCTCTAACGGGCCTACAGCCACTGCGGTGTGCTTCAGACGGAGGCCCAGTCCAGGCCCAGCATGTGAGTGGGAGCGGAGGACCTGGGACAGAGTGAGCTGGAGCAAGTCAAAGCAGAAGATAGCATGTTCAAAAGATCTACTACGTCCAGGAACATCAGCAGTCAGAAAAAAGGAGACAGGTACCACTGGAGCAGGGGATCGCATTAATCACACTCTTTTCTAGGCACATTCTCATCACAAGTCCATGCAAAGTCCTGCTTATATTTTTTATTTATTCACCTACTTCATGAAATCATCTATTCATTCCTTCTTGAAATATAAGATTTATTATAATATAATTCACATACCATAAATTCACCCATTTAAAGTGTACAATTCAGTGGTTTTAATACACTCACAGAGTTGTATAACTATCACTACAATCTAAGTTTAGAACATTTTCAACACCCAGAGAAGAGATTCCATACTCATTACCAGTTAGGCTCTGTCTCCCCTCACCCCTAGCACCTGGAGCTGTTAATTTACTTTCTGTCTCTGTGGATTTGCCTAATTCTAGATATTTCATATAAATGGAATCATGCAATATTTGTCCTTTTGTGTCTGGTTTATTTCATTTAACACAATGTTTTCATGGTTCATCCATATTGCAGTAGGAATCAGTACGTCATTCATTATTATGGCGAAGTAATATTACCTTGTATAGATGCACCAAAATTTTTTTTATCTGCTCATCAGGTGAAGGACATTTAGATTGTTTCCACCTTTACAGCCATTATGAATAATGCTGTTGTTATGCATATGTGTGTTTAAGTTTATACATTTAAATGTAATCAAATAAATTAGTTTTTACCTCATATCTTTGGTTTAGAGTCTTATTTAAGAAATCCTTCCCTACTCCAAGACAAAGAAAAAAGTTTCTTACAATTTTTTTTGTGATGCTACTATTTTTTCCTGTCAATCATTCTTGAAACCATGTGGGATCCACCTTCATACAGGTTGTTAGATGGGAACCTAGTTTGATTTTCCACCCATAATGAGAAAATTTTCCCAGCACCTCCTACCAAATAATCTATCCTTTCTCATAATCTGTGGTGTCACTTTTATCATATCCTGTCATCTCATTTATCTGGGTCTCTCTCTGAACTCTGTTCTGTTCCACGGTCTCCTTATGTTTGATTTTATATCTCTCCAGCATGACTTCAGCTGGGCTTTATATGCATTCACCTTGGTCATTTTCTTCAGTGCTAGGAAAATAACAACTTCCCTTAAAACAGACAAGAAAACAAGTCAAGCTTGCAAAATGAACCTGCGAAGGGGCTCACCGGCTGGATTCAGTGTAGGCAGTGCCTTTTGGTGATACGTACCTGCACTGTGAACAGCATTCGCTTTAGTCCACCACAAGTGCCAAGGGCTCCTTGCAGAGTCAAAGGCTCAGTTCACTTTCCAAGAATCTCCTCACTTATCTTCATTCTAAAGGGTTTATGGCAATTCCTCACTCCATGGGGCAGCCAGGAAATTGTGCCTTAAATTGCTATATAAATCAGAAGTTTGAGTGCATTTCTAACAAGTCCAAGAGGAACCAGACTTTCTCAAGTAGCTGAATTAAATGATGCTCACTGTTAATTTACCCTAGTATCTGATTCCATGAGCATCATCTCAAATATGACATCCCACTCAACGCCTTGGTCATATGACCAGTGTTTCCAACTGTGTCCTGATAACAAGGAGGGCAGGTTCTTATTGAACCTAGGCAAATCATTGTATTGCCGTGAAAATAAGGATGCCCCTCAAAAATTTTTGAATTCTGGAGGGACTGGGCATGGGCAGGGAGTAAAAGATAAATGTTGCATTTCTGTAAATCACAGTTCATAACTAGTCATAATGGCTAACTAGTCAGTGGCTAAAGGATGCAAAGAAATAATTATAATAAGAATATATGTATCACCTTCTGACCTTTGTGCAGTGAGGAGAGAAAAGCAGCCACTGCTGTTGGGCGGGGCATCAGAGAGGTTAGAATGGGATCTGGTCTTCCACAACAGCTGGAAATAGTTGGGGGGGAGGGGGTTCTGACAGTATTTCCACCACAGGAATGATGTGAAATGAACTTTTTTAGCTATCTCGCTGGCTGCAGGGTGGACAATAGCGTGGAGGGAACAAAACTGGGGGAGCAAGGATGCCAGTCAGGAGAGCAAGCTAGAGCCAATGGCAATGTGGACTAAAACGGTGCTGATGATGGGGGGAGAGCAGTGATTTTTGCCAGGGAGCAACAATCATGCTATGTTAGAGACACTTGGCATCTCAAGGCAGATGTTTCTTCAGACACATACTTCTGGGTTAATGGAGACTGTGGTAGGTAACAAACCGAAGGCCATCCACTTTATCCTTGATGGATAGGGCCGAAATAATCCTATAGTCATGCAGAGAGGATCCTTCCAGAATTCACTGATTGGTTTTTTTTTAAATTCAAAATGATTTTTAATAGCACTCCTTAAATTCCTTTCATCACTGAATTTTCTCACAAATAAAATAGATCATACTTCATTAAGGTATACTGGTACATATTAATATCATACCAGGAAAATGGGGAACTTTTAATGGAAACTCAAATCATATGTTGGTCAGTGTGTTTCAGATGTAGTAGAAATATTACCCCAGCTCCACAAAATGGCATTTGAATGAACTGGAAATGGATGAGGGAGTGGGTGTCCTTACAAGCCAGGAGTGACTTGATTTGGTTTTATGCACGTGTGTTCTCTTTTCTCTCAAAAGATGTGGAAGTGAGATAGTTATCTCCTTTGGGATAAACCAAACAACTGGCTGTCTGGCGACCACACAGAGATAAAATCCTACATCCCTTGGTTTTTTGTCTTTTAGGGAATTCCTTTGGCAATTTCCACAGAATTCTGGGGCTCGCTGTAGAGGTTGGCTGATTGTTATTAGGACGAATGCATTTAATAATCTCTTTTGAATGTTGTGTCTGATAACCAGCACTAATTGCACAATTAAAGTTAATGAATGCTGATGATATGCTCTACAAATGACAAGCATTACATACATACATGCGATCATTACCCTCCCGCATGTAATTTGGCAGTGAAGGAATTGATTTAAGGATAAGGAGGATTTGAGAGTTGGGGAAGATGGGACCTGGCTTTCTGCTCCTCAGGCAGCATTGTGCTTTAGGATTTAGGAAGCGTTACGTGAATGTCTACCTCACCAGGCAACTGCTCTGTCATTGTCTGGTCATTTCAGATGTTATATTATGCTGAAGCTTTTGAACTTAATAACCAGAGTTTTCTGGTGGTGCCTGAAGCCTATAATATGGCTACATATCAGAATGGTCTATTTAAAATACACTTCAAGAAGATGCATGCTATTTTTAATTGAGTCTCTCTTTCTAAACTCCATAAAAGTTTAGGATTTTATTTTTGATTTTAGTATAGAGAAAAGAATACATCCAAATTCTGCTCCTCAAAGTGGTCCATCTTTCCTTTATTATGATTGACAAATGAGAAAATACATACTTAAGGTGTGTAACATGGTGTTTTCATATATGCATACATTGTGAAATGACTGAGTGGTCCAGTTTCGAAATCAGAAGGACTGTGTTGGAGGGAGAATGTTCTGGAGCCTTTTATGTGATGATGTCCTCCTTATGTGAGGCCCAAAGGTTGTCACTGTTGTGAAGTTTAATATTAATGACGTTTCTAAATTAGTATTTACTCTGTTCATTCCACACTGTGTGCTGGATCAGGATTAAAGTTAGTTTTCAATCTATCAACTCATTAAAGGTGATTTTAACTTGTCAGAAAATCGGCCAGCTTGAGAAAACAACGTGTTCAGTCTATTCCTCAGTGACCGTTATTCAGTTCTGTAATGAGTGGCTGAGGGAGGTGGTGGAATTGTCTTTCGGACAGTCTGTAGAAAAAGACTCGAGACATCCAGTCATGGCGAGCAACCCTGTAGAGCTCTGGTGGGTGTCTCTTGGGGAAAAGGCAGCCCAGGAGGGCCGACTAGGAAGTGAGAGAGAAAGCTGCTTTGTGGGCGGCATTGCCATGTTTACGAGATGGCAAGGCAAGGGGCAGTTGCCTTCCGATCCATCTCTGGGCTTCTTGCTGAGTAACGTCAATCCAACAGGGCCCGTTCCTCAAGCACCCACAAAGTCTTGGTTCCCCTCCAGCTACAATAACGCATTCGATTAGAATGTGAAGTGAGATTCTTTAGTACCACAGCAAGCCCAGAATGGACTCAAGAGACCCCTGTCTTCTGGCTCCTCACCCCCACAGGGGCTGTTCAGCTATGCTGGGGGGCCAGGAAGGACAATAGTGTCTCAGCTGGAGCTTCCTCAGCTCCAGAAGTAGCCTCTCAGCCCCCAAAACCTCAGAGCCTAGGCGGAAATGCTCCTGTCCTGCTTTGGATTCTAGGAATTTCTCTCCATGGGGGAGTCTTTGCTTGAGGAGTCAGTCAGATGTAACTTGGTGTTCCACAGTTTAGGACTCAGTGAGGACCCCGGCCAATCCCTGTACCCCATTCCTGCACCGTGGAGGCTTCTGAGAGGACATAGGCAGGCAGGCAAGGGCTGCTGTGAGGTGAAGTCTTGTGTGGCACAGTGCCATTTTCCCTCAGAGTTGGGAGACATCTGCATGGGACCTAAGCCTTCCTGAGTGCCCTGGAGGGAAGCTTGCTGGGAAAGAGCATGACGTGCATGGGTGGGAAACCCAGCATTTTGAGGCCTCCATTGGGCCCCATCACAGGTGGCCCTGTGAGAGGCACCCAGTGTCTTCAGACATTTCTAGAAATTTCTCGCTGAAAGTGTCTCGCTGAAACCACAGAGAGAATTTGGAGGAAGGTGAGCTAGTAGCAAAGCCAGAGGCTCTCTGGGGCAGGCGGGCAGGTGGGCCTCCATTGGCACAGTTGAGGCAGAATGGAGAGCAGGGATTTACCCAGCTTTAGTAGTCCACGTGTGAAGGCCATGTTGCAAGGGTGGATTTTCAAAGGATCCATTCGAGAGTTTTGTGTTTGCTGCTTTGGTTTTGAAAGACAAGGCATTTGCATTGGGAGGCATATCTCAGCTCATGCAGACTGAGAGCATACAACTCCTGGCTGCTCCAGAAAATCCATTCTTGTAAAACAGAGTAATTCCAACTTGAAAGCTGAAGTATGTATCCAAAAAGCTGTAGTGTATATGTGACACAAACATATACAAATGCCCCTATAGCAATAAGTAAATAAGACCCACCCCCAAAGTAAGCAGCTCTGCTCTGTTTGAAGATAAGCTTTTATGGTTGGTAAAATGACTTACTGTTAAAATGATTTCATTGTGCTTAAATCGATGTTTCTGGAACTGTTCTTTCAGGAATATAGCCAAATTGGGTGAGAGAGAGAAGGAACTCATGAGGTGTTGAATTCTTTTTCTATCAGTAAAAGAAAAAATGATATGGTTGGAAGGAGGCTCAAGATGGCGGTGTGAGTAGGGCAGTGGAAAATTCCTCCCAAAACCATATTTATTTTGAAAATACAGCAAATGCAACTATTCCTAAAAGAGAGACTAGAAGATACAGTACAACAGCCAGGCTACATCTACATATGCAAGACCTCAGCAACCCATGAAAAGGATAAGATACAAAGCTCTGACCCGGCAGGACCTGAGCACTCCCCCAACCCCAGCTCACCGGTAGGAGGAAAAGAATCAGAGTGGGGAGGGAGTGGAAGCACAGGACTGTTAAATAACCAGCCCTAGTAATCCGCCCCGGGAGCACAGACACACACTGCATGGTGTACTGGATATTAGAGAAACGGAAAAGTCAAATCCAAGACGGAGACTGTGAGCGGGTCCCCACAGCTGGCTGCCCTGGGACAGAAGAAAAGCCAGCGCTTTAAAAGTCTTAAAGGGACAAGGATATAACAGGGGGACAAAATCGTCCCGGCACACTCAGCCCAGCAGACTGGGAATCTTAAGGAATTTCAGGTGCCCTAACCTCCTGGGTGACAATGCAGCTCCGAAGCCCCTCACAGTGATAACCAGCCTGCCGTTCATCCCCACCCCCTCCCCTGCTGACAGTGCACGCAAACTGGCTGACCCGCTACTGCTGCAGACCAGCCAGGAAGTAACCCCACCCACAGCAACCACACAGAGTCTCCTCCCAGCGCACAGTTAACCAGGGCAGACCCAGAGGCTGCTGCCAGCACACAGCTGCCTGGCACAGACCGCAGAAGCTGGGGCAAAGTCTGGAAGGCATGAAGGGGCGCTGTTCTCACAGAACACATGATGCTCCTCTGAGACCCCCAACAGTGTCCTAGGCCATCCTGAGGGCTGCCCCACCCAGAGTAGCCCAGTGTATTAACCCAGAGACTGCTCCTGGTGTGCAGGTAACTGGCACAGGCAGCAGAGAAGGGCAAGGTGACCAGCAAGCAGGAAGGGACTTTGTTCTCCCAGGTGACACATGTGCCACTTGCCGCAGATCACTTCTATAGCCATGAAAAGGCAGAAGAAAAATTACTCAAACAACCCCAGAGAGAGGGCCTGGCGAGATAGATATAATGAATCTTCCTGAAAAAGAATTCAAAATAAAAGCCATAGCCATGCTGATGGACCTTGATATTGGGAGAGCAGGCAGGCCAGGGAATCATCCCGGCTTCTGGCCTGGGCAACTGGGGTTATTCCATGTGTAACTGGATGAAAATGAACATGGTCCTTTACTTGTATAGCTCAGTGGCTTGGAGTGTGGTTCTCTGACAGACAGGGGACCGTGGGTGGGTGAGGCCACTTGGACAGGACCTTGGACTTAGTGATGAGGAGGCCTGGGTAGCCCTGCCATGAGTCTGTTGTCGCACTGGGAGCTTTCTGCCTCTGAGCATGCACACTGAGCATGGCAGGTCTGGCACTTGGGGGAAGAGAGGGAACTGGACCCTTTGTCCATCTGCCAAGAGCAGGTGTAGGGGCTGTCTCCCCGCCACATAGCCAGGAGTGCTGTGTGCAAATAGGTTTGCAAAGCAATTCACAGGCACCCAGATTCCTGAGCGATAAGAATGAAGTGGACTAAAAATCCTCCTCCTGTTAAGTTAACTGAAAGCTGTTTCAGTTGATGTGGTAATTCCAATTGTGGGGAAAGCAGTTGGTTAATGGTGGTAAGACAAAAACGTGTGATAAATGTATAGTTTAATTCTGATTTTAGCCTTAACTCAAATTTCATTCAACACAAATTCACATTGTTACAGGTATTCTTGGAGCTGGGGATTGGGGAAAAGCCAAAGCTGGTGGGAATAAGACACAGGGAGTGCTTTCTGGGGGCTCCACAGGTTGTGGGGGGCAAAGGCTTGAATCCAAGGGCTTGGACTGGGCTTGAATGTGTCACTGAGCATCCTTAGGAGTGCAGAGGAGTGAGTGACTGGCTTGCCCTGGGAGGCTGGGTCTCAGCACAGCTTCAAGGAGGAGGATTCTGACTAGCCTTTGAAGGATGAGCTCCATACCCCTAGGAGAAGGCAGAGGGTTGAGCACACAGGGCCAAGATCAAGGAGGAGCAAAGAAGCTCAGTGTTTTCCAAAGCAGCAGGTGACCGAGTGGGTTGGCTAGTTCCGAGGCCACTGGAAGGAAAGGGGTCGGGAGGCAGCATCCAGTGGGTTGGTCAATTTGAGGAGCTTCCTTTCATTTCCTGGACCTAGAGAGCCAGGGCAGGGTTTTAAGAAAAAGCGTGATTCCACAGCCTACATCTGATGCGGAGCTGGACTCACCAGGACTTGCTAGAGTGGATTAGGTCCGGGGGAGGGTGAAGGCGAGGGAGCTGTTAAGAGTTTTCTGGCTTTTATGACTAGTTCTGCTTGCTGATACAGGAAGCACTGAAGCAGGAGCAGTTAGGGCAAATGGAGTTTTGAACCTGAGTGTGCGGTGCCAGCGGTGCATTTAGGAAGCCACTGGATATCCACCCAGGGCCCGAGCTCAAGGGAGCAATCTGGGCTGTATATGAAGACCCAGGGTCATTGGGGTTTCCCTTCAGCAGAGGCTTCTGTGAACTACTGGCACATCTTTGTGGCTGTGCTGGGGGAAACAGTCATGCCTACCTGCTCCAGTCATGAGAAGCTGCTCATCTCCAGTCATGCCATGCCACTTATGCTATGTCTGAATGTGCAGGTGCAAACTATCTGTGACCAAGGTTTCCACTGGGTTTTCAAGGTGATAATCCCAGAACATCAGTCTCTTGAAGGACAAGAGACAAATAATTGTCTGGCTTTTTAATAGAGCACATAAACTGGCTTTGAAGTAGGCCTCCCAGTTTACACTCTGCAGAGTCACTTTCCATTTTCCCTGTGTTAAGGGCATAAGATCTCTGTAAGGCTTTTCCCAAACACTGCATAAATAGTAACTTGACTTACAAATGTTGGTTATGAGAAGCAGAATATTTGTCTTGTTATCTGAGAGGTATTTATGGAGTATGTGTCCTGACTTGAGTCTTGCTCATGTCCCACTAGGGAAGGGTGCCTTGAAGGTTGATGAGGTTTCCTTCTGATTCTGTTTCTAACAATTAAGCTCATTGTTTAAGTAACAGGTTGTTCTTTGATTATACGGTGTTCGTGACCACTAATAAATGTACTCCATATTTTAATACACAAGTTGCACCTCTGGGAGGGCACAGAGCTAAGGGCCATCACCCTTTCATATGCTAATAATATCTGAGATCAAGTTACACCAGATATTACTCAATCAAGCTAATATTTAGCTTTGGAGATTAAAGTATAATTTCAGGAATTTGATTAGTGTTCTTCTCTCTGCATTGATATTTAGCCATAATACAGACATGCACACAATGTTCCAACATTTTCCCTTTTCTCTTTTTTATTGGCAATGTATGTTTTACTGCTGCAATATTTGTCAAATTCATGAATGCTATTGTTTTCCAGAAGAAAGCCATCTGAGAGGTGTTGAACTCCCAGTGTGTCTTCATGCTGCTTGTCTCCTTGTTAAGGGTGAAACTTGACATTCAAGGTTAAGGTGAACCTTAGCACTTCAGGCACTCACCAAATACGAGAGCGTGCAATGTATTTTAGACTTTCCGTGGAACTTCCCTTCCTTTATGGTACCTAATGCTCCTGAGAGTGACCTTATGGAGTTGGGAGGTCAGGGCTTGGCATCATTTTATAGATGCTCAGAGAGGCCAGGTAACTTGCCTGAGGTCACACAGCTAGTACAGAGCTGGGACTGGGTCCCAAGCATTCTGACTTAAGAATACTACTGATTTCCCACCTGTTTTTCAACCTTCCCTAGTTAAGCCACTGGATTAATAATTTTTCAAGTGTGAATTAAAGCAAGTATATTTTTTCAGCCTGCTAGCCTCTAACTCCAAGCCTCCCATTTGGGAGAATGAACTTGTAGGTTAGTTGTGCCCTTGTAGAAAGCAGGGACTTTATCCTTTAGTACAGGCAGTTTTTCCCTCTCCTCCCAAGGCTGTGTCGAGCCCACTTTGAAACATTCTTGGATACTCTGCAGACAGGACTCTGCCTTCTCTAGTATCAGCTGGATTTGCTAATCTTCTCAAGAAGCCTAAGTGGGAGCTGGGCTGTAATGGCCTGGGCCACACAGTGCTTCAAGATGAGAAAGCTTTAAAGTAATAATGGGCAGGACTTTGGGAAACTGAAAGGTCTGTCTGCACAAAATGATTGTACTTTGAGGTGCAATTCACAAGCAAAGTCAATCAACATGAAGAATCTGGAAGCTCTCACTGAGAACTGCTTAATTTCTCTCTACATTCCAAAGAAACAAGGTGAAACCTTTGGTGTGAAGCTCCAACATATGTGCTCAGGGGAGGTATTTGAAGTGTGTTGGGCAGGGAGCCTACGGCAGACTGTCAGCCGGGGCGCTGGCAAGAATTAGCAACAATTAGGGAGATCACTGAAGTGAGGAGGGCCACAGACTTCCCTTCAGGAATGGCGAGGTTTCTTTGGACCCTCTTTCTAATTTGAGAACTGTGTGGGCAATAAATTGAGAATACTTTTACCAAAGTTGTCTATACTTTTTTGGTCTTTTATGTGATAGTGGCATATAATTCATCTATCGATCTTAAATTATTTTTGTTGCATATGGCTTTTCATTTCTGGACACGGCCCCTTTTGTTAAAAAAATGATTCAACAGATTCTGGGTGATAAGTTTTGGATATACAGGCAGCCTAGGGTGTATGGAGGAGCAGAATAGGACCCAGGAGGGCTGGGGGTTAGGCTGGGGAGTTACCAGGAAGTAACGGAGTTCGAATACATTAGGAGAAACACCTGACTTCTAAAGGGCTTGTTCCTTAGCTGAAAAATTGGGATCAATTAGCCTTGCCCTAACAAATGGTATTTACAGAATTTTCACAGTTCACATAAAAAAGACCAGAAAGAAATAATCTGAAATGGCAGTGTTTGCCTCTGAGTGATAGAATTTTTTTTGAATTGTTTCTCCATTCTGTTTTGTCAACTTAACACTCTTAAAAGTAAGAAAACTAAACAAAATTTCTTTTAAAAAATGAAATCGCAAAAGCAACAAGAAGCCTGGCTCTTTCCCAGCATTCTACTGGGAAAGGATTGCAGGGCTCTGCAGGACTGGGCGAGGGGCTGCACAGGGGGAAAGGCTGTTGATCTCTTTAGGAAGTATTGTAGGGAACGGCTTTGCCCGGCTCCGGCCCCCAGCTCGGCAGCCCCTTTCCTGTGGGGAGGCTGCGCTCCCCAACCTTTGTCTTGAGTGAATGCCCAGCGCGCCGCCTGGGAGCACCGGCCCTGGGCACTCCCTTATGGAGCACCTTCTGGGCCTGAGGCTGACCATTGTCCTGCCTCTTATTCGGTAAGCTGTCAGGCCTGTGGGCTGCCAGCTGCCTCAGCTTTACCAAGAGGAGGCGGTTTATTCATTCTTTTGCTGTGGATTGTCAGCTGAATAAAGCGGCCCACCACAGCCTTGGGGACAAAAGCTCTCTATTAGGATTACACTGCCAGGTTGCAGAATGGTGCTTTCAGGGTGTGCAGCCTCAAATAAGGACTCTACTCAGCTGACCCCTTTATGCAAATCCCTCTTCCTTGTCCAAAGGGCCCCCCTGTGGCAGAGGTCAGCAAGCTTTTCTGGGCAGAGAGGCTTCGTGTAGGGCTGGGAGGAGACTGCCCAGGTTAGGTGTTCCTAGGGAAACAAGCAGATCGAAATGGTTTTGTAAAGGCCATTGCCAATAAATTGGGCACTGGCACAAACTTCTTGGGCTTTAGATATTATTGGTGAAGAACAAATTATTCCTTAAACGGGACAGATAGAAGTGGTATAGAGTTTGGGAGTGAGGCAATTGTTGGTCTTTGACATCATACAAAACATATTATGTCTTTATCCGTTGTTTCCAGCTCTCTCCCAGCTTCCTTCCTGATCCTAGGCTCTTGTCTGGCGGGGAGAAGCTGCTCCCCTCCTCTCTCGGGGTGCTCGCCTCCTCACTTGCTCCAGCTCTCTCCTCTCTCCTTGTTGCTGCTAACTCCCTCCATCCTTCTAATTGACTATCCAAGGTTTCATCTTCTCCTCCTCAGGGCACTCCCTTAGGGCACGCCAGTGGTTAGTCAAATTTCAAATATTCTCTGCGTACATGCCTTCTGGAAGTATGGACTCTCTAACCTGGAGGAGCTCACCAGGTCATCTGTCTAGTTGTCTCTCATGTCTACATGTCAAGTTGATCATTCCTGTCCAATAGAGGGTAGGTTTTCTTGCATGTTTCACTGATGCCTAAACATGAAAGAGAACTCAAAGCTGGTGAATTTCCTGTCCAGACTCCTCCATAACCCAGTTTCCCTTTAGTAAAGAACAGATCTAGCCTTGCGACCTTCAGCCAGTTCAGCCCTTGCTGTCTCCAGCTAAATACCTGCCTCTTAACTTGCTCTCTGCCCCTTCTCATGTTAGCCTGCCTCCTTTACAGCATGTCAGAAATCCATCCACTCTTGCAACTTGCCTCTCTTCTTTTGGCACTACCACCTCAATTCAAGCTTCTCCTCAGCCTGTCTGCTTGAGTTCTCTGCATCATCTCTCCGAAAGTTGGTTTGATTTTGTTAGTCTCTTCTCAGATTTGCAGTGGCACTCAGCTAACTCATACATTAAGTAGAAACATCGACATTGTCAGTTAAAGAACCCAGCCTGTCTGACCACATTGATTTTCCCCTTTGATTCCATACTTTTCAACATTCAGGCTGTTCATTTTTAGAGAATTCTTTTGACAGTTATGTAGCTCTTTTTGAAATCATAATTATTATTTCTCTCTAGGTTTTTTAGCTTTAAGGGCTGATGGTGACAGCAACAATAACAGCAATGACAATATAAACAGCTGGCCCAATGCCTTGCCCACAGTAGATAACTCTTTGGGACATGTGCAACTGAACAAATGAATGGAAGCACTTGAAATCACTGTAGACACCTTGATATGCCCCAAAACCGAAAGTGTAGGACTTAGGGTCTTGAAAACAGAATTCTTGCTTCCTCGATAACTTCCAATGGAGTCAAGTAGAGTGAACCTTAATAAATAAGGACTGAGAGTGGCCTAAAGTTCTCCAATATAATCTGTAATACTTGCAGGTTCTTGACTCAAATTAGTATTTCTGTGGGTTTATATATGTGAATCTTCCTGTTTAGGAAGTGATGGCTATCTACCTGTGAAGTCATTGTCCATATTTTTCACTACATCTTTTTCTATAGCCCAGGTCATTATTTTCTTGACTCCTGGGGTCTCTGGAGAAAGAGCAAGTTCTCGTCACAATCCTCAGCCAGCTGAATGTGAGTGATTCCTCACAGATTGCAGGCTAGGTGCAGAAAGCCATGTGCTATAGAGCAGAACTAATCCCGTCCCCTGCACTGACGGGAGAGACTGACAACAGACGACTTCCATACACTGCTGAGTAGGGCAGGCGCCATCAGGGGTACAGGCTAGAGGATCAGAGACAGATTCTTGGAGAAGGTGCTTTGCGGAATGTGCCTCGAAGGACAGATATGGCTCCAGTCAACAAAGACATGGGGAAGGGCATTCCAGGCAGGGAGAAGATCATGAGCAAAGGCTGGGCGGGGGAACGAGGAGCAGGTGTCTGAGTAATACTGAGTACTTCTTGTAATTCAGAAGATGTGAGCAGTGGTGCGGCTGAAAAGGTGAGCTGGGTCGTTTGTAAAGGGCCTTAGGTGACAGGCTGAGACGATTTTACTATGACTGATGCTTCAAAGCTGCAAAGAGGAGAATGCATATGGTCATAACTCAAGAGCATATTCAATAAATATCTGTTGAGTAGTCACCCACTGAACTTCTTATATTCTCCCTTTACTAACATGATCTTATCTGCAATGAGGTAAGTTAGAATCAGTACACTAAACCCAGCCCAAGCCTATCGAACTAGGTGTGCTCCAAAGCCCACATTACTGCTCTTCCATGCTTCGTAATGGTTTCAAGTGACAAATCTTGTCAGAGGATCTGCCTTAAGGTCAGAACTGTGTCAAATAAGTAGTCTTGGATGCCAGTCACCAGCAGAAAAGCACTGGGCATGAGGGCCACTGCACGGGGTTTCTGCAGGTGCTCTCTGGCTAATGGGAACCAAGGTCATCTGTTGAGGAATGGCCCCAGGTCCCCTCAATGGACGCCTCTTGTTCTTCTGCTCTATCCCTGGGTCTGGGGACAGGGAGGAAAGAGACCAGATTCTGGCCTTGCGCTCATATTCCAGTGGGGGAGACCAGACAGGCTCAGATAGTGATCAGGCATGCTAGGAGGCGGTGAGTGCCCCGAAAGAAGAGTAGACAGTGAGCCTAGAGGGCTCGGGGAGGGGGATTCTGAGGAGAGCATGCGTGAGAGAGCCTTCCTTATGATTCTGGAAAAACTGAAGAGAAATAATTTCTGTTGTATCCAAACCCATATATCCTGATCCCCAGATACCTTCAGGGCACACAGATGCCATGGCATATATTTGCCAGACATCAAAAACAGATTTCTATTTTGAGACCATGCTATTTGGCTTCAGCACTGGTACCACCCAGATAGTGCAAGGACTGTGTGTCCCTCAGAGAAGGCAGGAGTCCTGCTCCTAACGCAAAGCAAGTCCAAAGGACCTGTTGGAAGAAATTCGTGAACATTAGTACTCACTTCTATATTTATAAACCGAGTTAAGGATTTTAAATGAAAAAAACTTTTAATTGTACAAAAAGGAGAGTTTGTATGGAGGCAGGTCTTAACATGTGACTTGTATCAAGGCCACAGAAAGCTCAGGCCCTTTGGTCAAGTGGGCTGCCATGGTGATTGGGAAGGGCTGAATTAGGAGCAGACTAAGGAAATTTGACTTCATGCAGAAACTAGAAGCAGCTTAAGACCATTCTTGGGTGAGGAGCAATCCCAGTTTCTCCACCTTATTGCATTGCTGTGGGAATCCTAGCACCGAGGGAAAAGTCAGTTTTAACCTGGAAAGTCTCGGTTGTTGAAAAGAGTTCTCTTATCTTTATTTTAGATGTGCAGTTACATGATTATTGACTTGCCTTGTGTTGCTACAAGGGCTATTTCTGATCTAGAAACACCTTTTTCCTCAAAGGTCATCTGGATAGACTGCCCAGTGCCCATGGGCAGCATCCATCAGTTTGTTCATCTCTCATTCTTGGGTAAGAAAACACTCATTTATCTTTCAGAGTTTTCTTTTATACTCAATTTCTGTATTTTATTTTGCACTTGTAATCTAAAGAAAGCAAGAGTCCTCAGTGTTTTGAAACTGACCAGCAAGTTGTAAATGATTAGGGAAAATCTAAGTAATGAGCTGCATTTTTAAATAATAACACCTGAACTAGTCAATAATTGATACAAGCAACACATGCCCAGTCAGATTTAAAGCACAGGTCAAGATGTAACACCATTAATAGTGGTGAATTGAATACATGTGAACTTGAGTGGTGTCAATAATAAACATTTCTGTTTACAGATGTCCTTAATTTTTACTATCTACTGATTTAAATTCAAATCATATTTTATCTTAAGAGACTACTTGGTCACTCTAAATGTAGCACTCTACCCATTTCCCTGAGAGAATTATAAAGTCAAGTGAAATAAATGATGTTTTGGTTTTCATAAATTGGAGGTTTCAGATTAAAGAGGCATGTGTGTGTATGTATGCACATGAACTCAGTTGTAGAACAAATGCAGACAAACTGAATTTGAATGTTAATTTTTTGCATCAAATTTTAAATTTGTATAGGTGTGTATAAGATCCTAGCTCATACATGAAATATCAACCTACATTTTTCTTTGAACTGTGATGTATAAAATAAGATGTAACGTACATTTATTGTTAGGTTTACATTCTCTGTGAAGTTGGCTACCTCTGTAATGAAAAAGTGAACAGATATGGACAATAGGTTTATGCATTTTAGGCTGTAGCAATTATACTCATTCTCACCCATTTCTTTCAAAGGTGGCATTTTCCAGGTATGTGGTTAGTCAGTTCCAGAAGTGTATTTTCAAAAATTCTGTGGAATTTAAATGTTTGCATGGAATTTACATGTCCTGTGACAAGTGCTCATTTTTAAAAAATTTATCTAAAAAGAAACATGAATTATCCTTGTGCAGCCTTGAAATTCCATACTGGGGAGATTTCCTTAGTATGGGAATTCCACTGTGGTGGCACACCTGGTAATCAGATTTTGCCTTGTTTCTAGCTTCAAAGTTATCTAGACCTTAGGGATTAAGGGCATATTAATTTATGGTTCGAACAGTTGGCATGAAGGAGAGCATTATCTCACATAGATAATTCTGAGAGAGACACAGTTGTAATGCACAATCACTGCAATTGTTCTTTTTTATAGTGGGACAAAGTCTTCTGTTTTCTTTTTTGTAAATTTCAGCATTACTGAAATACAATTTATGTATAAAAATTATGGAATGCCTCACAAAGTTGGGTATCATCCCTTATGCAGGGACCACACTAATCTCTGTATCATTCCAGTTTTAGTATATGTAATGACAAAGCGAGCACTCCTTGCAATTGCTTTTTAAAAGAGGCTCACTGACAGTCCTTTATCCTTAGAGTTGGGTTCCAGGTGTTTGGGCAGGCTATGCTAGGGACCTTTTGGGGAGCACCTTGGACTGAAACCAGTAAATAAAAATGACTTCTGTAGTTACTGCATTTATCTTTCCCTGGACCCTTCATAATCTTTGAGGGGACCCCGGGGTGGTATTTTTATCCCAGAGTTCACTCCATATTTATTGTTAGGCTTTCAAAGTTTCATTTCTGTCATTTGTAAACTAAAATGCACCTTGCCATCAAAAGTGCTTGAGAATGGGAGGCGGAGCTAAACAAAGACACACTGAAGGCATTTTGGAGGGTCCCAGCACTCCTCAACCTACGAAAAGCCCCGAGATGTCTTGCAGTCAAGAAATTTGCTTTACTATATTTAAGTCAGCACTTTCCAAATGTACCCAACCAAGGAGCACTTCATTTCTATTTTTCCTTCATACCTATTAGCATCCTTCAGTGTTGGTGCTCCGCGGGAGCGTGACCTGTAGGAGAGTCTATGTCACGTGTACTAGGCCATCCCACAGATGTGAGCAGCAGCATCTGGCCCTGGCATTCTTGAACTCCCCAGGAGTAAGATTTCCCAGCCGTTTCTGCATAAGATGACTACCAGCAGTTCACTGGAACTTCAAACTTCCTAGGCTGGCTGAAGGTAGCGGCTATCCCAGCAGTAACTAGGGGCATGCTCCGGGTTCCTGGGGCTTCTCCAGTAGGTTCAGAGACTGGCCCTCTAGGCCTAGCACTTCGTCTGCCGCAGAGATGATGGAAAACGACCGCAGCCCCCAGTCTGAGAATGAGAGTCGTTGATGTGGCCTCCTTTGCCCTTAGATGCTGCTGTGCAGAGATGACATTCATGCTATTTCTCCCCCTCCCTCTCCCCTGAGTGGCCTGGACAGGACGGCCTTTGGTGATTAAGCCCAGGTCCTTGGAGAGGCAGTCCTTTGACAGCTAATAGTACCAGCAAAATTTTGAGATCCCTGGCATCAAGTTTCAGTGAGTTTTCTTTTCAGGTAATATGATTAGAATTCTATTTAATACATAATTTTAAAACGTCAGCATCTGTTTATATTGCATATAAGTTAGATCTGTTGTGGAGAATTTCACATTGAATGTTTATCTTAGGAGCCAGCAGAGGCTTTTCAGTAAAAAACTGGAACGCTTCACGTGTGCCTCTCCCTTAGTCGTGGTGGGCCTTGGTCGCGTTTATGCAGTGTGTGCAGTGGGCGAGTGGCTGCAATAAGCTTTGGTTTCCATAATTCCTAATGTAATATGCAGTAAAGTTTTACCCCTACATGAGTAACAACGAGTCTTTAAAGTGTTCCACAGACCTGTAGAATCCTAGTCCAAGGACACGTCGTCACTCAGCGTGTGTAAGGAGCAAAGGGTGACTGTGGGAAGCGGGCAAGCTGTGGGCATTTCAGGGCTGGAGGCATACCGAAACGCATGTGAGAGTGACAGGGGGATAATACTGCTCCAGCTCTAATTTGTTCAGTAATCATAGGCAGGTTCCGATGCTTTAACCAATATGAAAGCATGGTTACTTCATTTATTCATTTATTTACTCATTCAGTAACAATTTTGGTGCAAAAGTGAGGATGGGGGCCCAGGGGACATATGCACGCAAGGCAGAGCTTCTCAAGCAGCGTCTCAGCCTAGGAGTGTCCCCCAGAAGTCCCCGCCTATGGCGCAGCCTATCCCTACGCACCTCAGAGCAGCGCCCAGTCCTAGGGAGCCTGGGCACTGAGTCACGCAGCACGCACAGTGGGCTCCCACGCACCAGCCCTCAGGTATCCAGGACCTCCAGGCCCGCACAGACATGGGCTGCCCATGACCAGCAGGCTCTCTTCCTGGGGCCAGCCACAGAAACAAAGGAAGGAGGGACGGAAGAAAGGGGGAAGGCGAGGAAGGCGGGAAGGATGGAACATCTATTCTCCTGGAATTTTGGAGGCTGTACTTTAGTGCTTTACATTTTTTTTATTGTTAGACAAGATCACACATGTTGATTTCCCCCAGTGGATTGAAATGGAGGTTCTATTGAAACATAAGGGATCAAAATCCCTTCACTTTGGTCACGCTTTGCTCTCCTCTCCTCTGTAGCAGTCTCAGGTCTAACTTTCTCTTGGTTCTAAGAATGGCCGCCCAAGCTCTCCACCAGCCAGGGAACCCCGAGCTTCTCTGTGGCCGAGTTCAGGGGCTGCATTTCTGGTAAAGCATGATTCCTTTAACCTGGGTGGCCCTCTGCTACCTGTAGCACCAGATTCCGGCTGCTGTACCTCTGTCCCTGTGTCGCCTCAGTGCTCTGCGCCCCTCTCCCCTCCCCTCCCAGCTTCCAGAGCCCTTCATGCGAATGGAAGTGTTGTGAATTTCAATCTTTTCTTCCAACTACTTATCAATTTACAAATCAAAGGGCAGTCTCTATCAACTTCATCACTGTATCCCCCAGAGTCCGCCGTAGAGTCCACACTTAGAAAATGTCTATCAAATGTCAAATGAATACAGGGGATTTGACTTATGTGCAGCTCTTCAGGAAAGATGTGCTATCTGATGAGGGCAAGCATTCCTTGATTCCACAATTGAAGGTCTCCTTTCCACAGGAGAGCTCTCTGATAAAGAGAACCAGGGTGTTAGGACAAGGGGCTTTCTCCTGTTGACATTTTCCCTTTAACATCTGCCCCTTATTCCGTTTCTTAGAGACTAACTATCAATCACACTTTTGGAATTTCTTGTCCTTTACTTTTAGTAAATTCTTAGGTTGATTCTTTTAGAGATGAATGGATATTGAAACATAGGGACAAAATGATGGCCAGAGGGAGAGGAAAAGAGCCAGGCAGAGGAAGAAGTGTCCACTGACGCAGGCTGGAGGACAGGCCATGCAGGGCCAGTTCTCTCAGCTCAGCTTCGGGCAGCACCAATGAGTAACGGAAACAGGGAGGACCGAGGCAGGACGTGGGAAGGATAGGCAGGGAACATTGTCTGTGTGAATTGCTTACTCTAGGGGATTTCTTGGGCAATATTCTCAACAGTGTGTTCTTGGGTCTTGAGTCAGTCTAAGATCATTGGATAATAATAGAGCCTAGGATGTAGCAAGTGCCTAATAAATGTCACCTAATATTATTACTATGTTTAACTTTTTTGAATAATCTTCTGTCTTCCAACTACTATAATGCCAAACACAGAAAAGTGGTTAAATCTGAGTCCCATCCCAAGGGAGATTTACTGCTTAAATATAAAAGTGACATTGTAATGAGAATGTTTTCAACTCTAAGGAAATCTCATAGCAAGGGTCCCGAAGACATACTGGCACGTACCACCCTAATTTCTTTGGGATTTCAAAGAGGAAGAATATGGCAACATACTTTTGGTAAGTAAATGAAGTTTGCAGTATTTTTCAGTTGCATATGTCTTGTGGAATTCACAGGTTCTTTTGACTTGATGAAATCCTTTTCAGTTGAGGGGTTGTAACTATTGGCTTAAATGCCTCCCCTTACCGCCTGTGACCCCCATGAGGTCAGGTGCTATGTCATCCTCATCTTTGCATTCCCACGCCTGGCACTCCGCAAATGCACTGGGAATAAGTGCAGTACTTTAGCTTTTCAAGTTCCAGGGCTTTCAAATGTCCCAGGCCTAAAAAATTCCAACTAAGTCTAGGGGAAATCAAAAGAAGATCTAAAAGAGCTATGAAAAAAATCTACTGATGCTTTGATGCTTCCTATTAGTTCTCAGTTTGATTTTCAGAAATGCTATAAATTTAATGGATCAATAGAAAATTGAGGTTGGCATAAGTGGCATAGCTGGAAATGTAGGGACCATGAGCAAAGCAATAGTTTTAAAAGTAAAAAGTTTCAGTAATAAGATGAGTAAGTTCTGGAGATCTAAGGTACATGATGTGATTATACTTAATAATACCACATTGTATACTTGAAATTTGCTGCAAGAGTAGATCTTAAGTATACTTAAAAAAACCCCACATAATTATGTGAAGTGATAGATGTGTTAATAAGCTTGATTGTGGTAATCATTCCACAATGTATAACAAATAACTACTTTGTGTACCTTAAATATACCATCTTACTTGTCAACTATACTTTAACAAAGCTAGAAAAATAGAATTCTCCTCCAGATGCCACAGTACATCAATCATTCTTGTTGCAAAATGAAGGCTTAGTCCTAGTAATCGAGATCAAAGGAGTCCGAGAAAGAGATGCCAGACAGCACATCCGGAGGAAATACACGCGTACTGTTCCCACGAGTCTTCTATCATTAATCTCCTTCTCTCTGTCTCAGCGGGTAGGACTTTTGTAAGGATGGATTTTTATGTTTAATACTTGGACATTCTTTGGGTATAATGAAAAACATTAAGTTCTACAAGCTGATTGAATTCTACTTAGAATCTTACAAATCTTGTTAGCCACCCAGATTTCGACCCGTTCACTGGCGAGATTTGTCACTGTCCAGGTGGTGCTGCTAGCAAAGATAATGTGCACCTCAGAGCTGCAAGGGCTTTGAATCAATGCTGCATCTCCAGGAAGAGATGCCTCACTCTTCCAGTGGAGCTCAAGGGGATGCTGAACTTCCCTTTGTCTGCCAGGAGTTGAGGTAGCCTTGGACAGTTGAAGGGAGTGCAAAAGACCCCTTGAATCGTTAGACACCAGAAATTTGGGATCGGTTTATCTTGTAAATACTTCCATAGACCACTACCATCCTCTAACTCTTTGAAATGGCTTAAGATGTGACAGGGTTGGTAAGCCTCACACAAAATTCACTTTGGACATTGAAAGGCTGGATCTTTCTGGACACATTCTTCTGTACAATCCCAGGACTTCTAGGAATCACATGACTTTGATTTTTGGCACTCTAAATTCCTGTTTCCTCTCTCCTGTCACCTGGTTGGGGAGGCCCACATTCTGTCACTGTAAACTTTGCAAAGAAAAGGCAGCTGCTAAGGTGCAAGTGTTGGCACCAGCACTCTCACGATAGATAACATAAATTCTCTATACCACCTTTTCTACTTATGTACATTAATTGGATTAAACAAATATTCAGTAATTGTGTGTACAGAGAGCAGTTCTAGATACCCTAGGGTATAGAAACCAGAGTAACACTCCTCTGCCCCAGGGACGCTTACATTCTCATGTATACAGAGCACTGTTTGCAAAGGGCTCTTCAAAGGAAAGACTTAGGGGGAAATTCAGGAAGACTTCTTGGAAACAGTGACTTAGGGATGGAAGATGGTCTGCTGTAGTTTTATCACTCCAAAACCAGACTCCCTGGATTCAAATCTCTGATGTACCACTGACTAGCTGGGTGATCTTGGATACCTTTCTGTGCGTCAGTTTCCTGTGAACCTGAGGTGGTAACATCAGAGCATTCCTCATAGAGATGATGTGGGAATCAAGTGAGTTGCTTGCTGCAGAGATGTGGGGGTCCGAGGAGAGGGCTTCAGGAGGACGGGCAGGGTCAGGTTTGCGTACTGGATCGTGTTGGCCTCTAGCTGAGGATGGACTGGAGTGCGGCGAGAGTGGACACCACCAACGAAGAAGGGGTCGACAGAACTGAGGTGAAAGGCCTGCGCTTGAGGTACAGCATGGAAGACAGGCAGAAGCAGGCAGGCAGGAGCCACAGCGCAGAGGGGGGCCCCACGGTCAGGCCCTGGGCACTGCTCAGATGGGCCCGAAGGAGGGCAGACACGGAGAGAGACTCAAGAAAGGGAACTTGGCAGATTTGATCCGCAGTAGTCCACTGATGATGCTCTCGCCTGGCTGAGCTCCTCAGTTCCAGTTAGCTCCATGCTTCTCCAAGGTGAGCATTGCTAGGCATCGCCAGAGATTGAATGGAAGGTGGTCTCCTGTAGCTTTTTCACTCCAGTACCAGATTCCTTGGATTCAAAGCTCTGATGTACCACTTACCAGCTGGGTGATCTTGGTCAGGCCATGGGTGTCCACCCTCAGCTAGAGGCCAACACGATCCAGTACGCAGACCTAACCCTGCCCTTCCTCCTGAAGCCCTCTCCTGGGACCCCCACATCTCTGCAGCAAGTAACTTACTTGCTCTGATGTTATCACCTCAGGTCCTCAGGAAACTGACGAGAGCCTTTCCCATGAGTCTGTGTGCTGCCAAGGTGTAGTGGGGGTGGGGAATGAATGAATTGCTTGACATTTTAGAACTGGCAGAACCATGGAAGGGTTTTATAAAAGATAGAGAAACGTAATTGGAATAGACTGGGACTAGAAATTTAATGGATTGTTGATCTCTTTCAGGGCCAGGTTCAGTTTTTAGTGACCCATATAGAAACTTGGAAGTTTTCTGCCAGAATGTTGAAGGGTGTAAGAAACCTTTTGCGTCACGGTATCACCTCAGGCTAAGAGAATATGTCATACAGAATTACCAAAAATGGGTAAAAGACACACTTGGAGATCAGACTTTTTTTTCTGTGGATCTGTTTGCCTTTTTGTGTTTGTTTGTTTGCCTGTCTTTTAGGAACAGGATGAGTTGGTTGAAAGGTGTTCAGCAATATCTGGCTGTTCATCAGCATTGTGCCAGGTAGGATTCAATGTTTTTCCATTCACTTATTCATTCACCAAACATTTACTTAGCCTGTGTTTTCTGCCAGGAACTGTTCAGAGGTGCTGGGAGTACAACAATGGACACAACTGACCTGACCTTTTCTTCAGAGGGGACCACAGAATGTGCACAGAATGAACCTCAGCTTTGGTCAAGGCATGAGTGGACATTTGACCTGGGGAGGAGTGTGTGCTCCTGTGCAAATGGGCTCATTTTCTTCACTGCCTGGTTTTACCACTGCCTCTCTCTGGCCAGGGCCCATGCCTGTGCAGTGAGAACTTGCTGGAAGAACTCGGTTTGAGGAAAGAAAAGCCACTCGGGCTGATCCAAAGGAATCAGGAAGCTGACCCCGTTTCAGGGTCTCTTTTGGATAATGACTTTGCCACTTGCCCTTCCCTGGCTTTTTCAGCATGGTACGTGGCACACGTATTACATAATGCAGTCTAGATCAATTCCATCCTTGATTTTATCCTTTGGAAAATTATGTTCCCTTAAGATGGCTGAGTAACTAGTGAAACATAGTCTCATGAGTTGTAATTTTTGAGGAAAGTTTTGACTGAAAATAAATGAAACTTCCACTGACTTGGTTGATATATTTCTGCCCTACACATTGAACATCATTATTGTCTACATGAGAACTGTAAATATTTCTTCTTTCTCACTGCTTAAATATCTTTAATAAACCTTATATGAGCAACAGAAGAAGACTCCATTCAAATTGATGAAACGTGCCATCATGCATTTTGTCCAATAAACTTTAAAAACTCCCTTGAACCATATTGAGATTTGAAAGACCACTTTCCATCACTTGAACAATTGTTTATATAAAAAAATGTGTTACTCTCTCTCTGCTTAAAGAAAGACCTGATCCTTGATAAGGCATAGCACACTTTATAACTATGAAAATATGGTGTGATTATCTCCCACCATGGCATTTTAAATACTTTGAGGTTTTTACTTCAAAATAACAAATACTGTAACTAGAGTAATAGCTGAAGATGTATTCACTTTTACATTCTTCTTTTCTTCAGACCCTCTCTGATTTTCTTTAAAATTCCATATAAACATTTTAAATGATGTTTATGTGAGCCAAACCCTTTATGGCCATTATTGCACTGTGGAGGCCACAGGGGTTTCCTTCTGTCTGTCAGTCTAGCTGAGCTGACTGACAGACTGGTGGGGAGAAGCTGGGGACGAGCTGGTCAGCGGAGCCCAGTTCTGGCTGTGGCTGAATAGGACTAACTGGGCTGCGCGGCTCCTCAGGCCTCCCAGGGAGTGCCTGGGACTGTGGCAGCCCTGCAGAGTGGGCGGGTGTCCCTTGGTTACAGCAGAATGCTAACTAGTTCACATCAACCTGGTCACAGGTGGAGGGGTGACCCTGTGCTCTCTTTCTCTCTCTGCTTTCTGAAGCAGAGTATTTTTCATGATTGCACTTGGTGTGACTAGAAACTACTGGTGACATTTTCAACTGAGTTCTCCCAGTTAGGCCAGGACTTCCTGTCCTTCCATTGTTCTTTATACAAGCCTTTCAGAACCCTGCTCTTTACCCTCCTCAAATTCATTCCAGGCCCCTGACTGCTGTACTTTCCTCTCAGTGGACTTCCTGTACTCCTGCCCACAGCTACTTAGTCTTTACACTGTGGTCCAACCCCTCAAGTATTTTTTTCTGGCCAGTATAATCTTGAGTGCCTCTTGTCCTCCTTGGTGCCAAGAAAAACCCTGAGCAAGGGTCAATCTGATCATCTCCCTCCTCCATTCCTCCATGTGGGCTGCCACGTGCTGCTGAAGAAAATGTCACCTCTGTGCAGCTCCTACCCCTAGAGAGCCAAGCCTCTCGGCCACACGTGTTCATGCTGAGGGGGGACATTAGGTGGCGTGATCCTCCGAGTGTGCACACCGATGGAGACAGCACTTATTCGTGGCATCTTACATCTACCCAGCTGTCCCACTGCATGGACATGGAGCGCCTCGAGGTTCTATGATTCTTGCCACAAGTGGCACCAAAGAAACCTCCCTGTGTTGCCAGGTGTTGGCCCTCACATGCTCTCTGAGAAGAGCTCACCGTCCTCAGCCTTTTACATTTTATACTGTTGTTGATGTTAATATCTCTAATTAAAGGTAAAATTTATTGGGTGGCTATTATGTGCCAGACATAGTGCTAGCTGCTTCATGCACATTAACTTAAGTCTCACAGAAAACTTGGCATGTAGGTATTATAACCAAGATTTTACAGTTGAGGTAACTGAGACTCAGAAAGGTTAAGGAACTTACCAAAAGTCACACAACCATAAAGAGGTAGAGTTGGTATTTGAACCCAGGTCCAGTTGACTCCAAAGCCCAGACTCTTTACTGTTCAGCACTGCCTTTCATATTATTTTTGAGTAGTGTTCCTTAATTTTGAATGCCACACATACTAATTATGGCAAACTTAAAAAATGCAAAAAAATTTTTAATCACCCATAGTTCTATCACCCAAAGACACCTCTGAATGATTTTTCCCCTAGTCTTGTTTTCACACTATTTTATTTGTTCATGTCTGTATCATGTTTTACATGGTTGGGTTGGTAGAGCATACACAATATTGTGGCCTTCTCTGTCAGCTAATAGTATAACAACTATTTTTTCATAATACAGATTCTTCACAAATATACTTTTCAGTGGCCTCTGCATGGATTAAAAAACACATGAAAAACCCACCAGGGAGGGAGGATTAAAGATGGCAGCATGAGAGGTGAGACAGAGGCTTCCTCCTAAAACCGCATATAATAAGAAAATATAATGAATACAATTGATCCTGAGAGGGCAACAGGAAAGAGGACTGTGCCAGACTGCATACACCTGGAGAAAAGAGCAGACCTCACTGAATGGGGTAACGTACCCAAGCTGTGGCTCCATGGGACCCGAGCCCCTCCCTCACCCCAGCTCACTGGCGGGAGGAAGAGAAACTGAACACGGATGGAGTGGAGGCCTGGGACTGCTGAATACCTAACTCCAGAGATCTGCTCTGGGAGCACAAACCTACATTTCATGGTGCTTTCATGAGACTCTCGTGATTACAAGGTTGGAAAACCAAGACAGGCAGAATTCCTGGGGAGACTGGGATTCCAGCTGCTTGGGGAAAGCAGGGATCCATATCCGGCTGCTCTGGGACAAAAGCTTATACCTGTGTGACCGGCCCACTGGCTCAGGCAGTGGAGACAGGCACAGCAGCCGGGAGGTGGGGAACAGCTCTTTCCTCCCCCCAGGCACCAATACCACTCCCCGTGACCCCCGACATTGCTTCAGGGGCTGAGCAGCTCCAGAATAGAGCTTCTGGACACTAGAGGGTGCCATACACAAATATGAAATGCCAAAGGAACCTGGTCCAGAGTAAAATTAATATAACTCCAGAGAAAGATTTAAATAACAGACCTCATGACTCTTCCTGAAAGGGAGTTCAAAATAAAAATCATTAACATGCTAATGGAGGTATGGAAAGATATCCAAGAACGTAGGAATGAATTCCAGTTGGAGATCCAATCATTGAAGAGCAAGTGGAGGGTATTAAAAGCAGATTGAATATGGTGGAAGAGATGATAAATGAAATACAAACTAGAGAAGAGGAATACAAAGAAGCTGAGGCACATAGAGGAAAAAGCATCTCTAAGAATGAAAGAATATTGAGAGAACTGTGTGACCAATCCAAGTGGAACAATATTCGCATTATAGGGGTACCAGAAGAAGAAGAAGAAGAGAGAGAGAAAGGGATAGAAAGTGTCTTTGAGGAGGTAGTTGCTGAAAACTTGCCCAATCTGGGGAAGGACATAGTCTCTCAGGCCATGGAGATCCACAGATTTCCCAACACAAGGGACCCAAGGAAGACAACACCAAGACACATAGTAATTAAAATGGAAAAAATCAAGGATAAGGACAGGCTGTTTAAAGCAGACAGAGGGAGAAATAAGATCACATACAAAGGAAAGCCCATCAGGCTACCATCAGACTTCTCAGCAGAAACCCTACAGGCCAGAAGGGAGTGGCATGATGTATTTAATGCCATGAAGCAGAAGGGCCTGGAACCAAGATTACTTTATCCAGCAAGATTATCATTTAAATTTAAAGGAGGGATTAAACAATTTCCAGATAAGCAAAAGCCGACAGAATTTAGCTCCCACAAACCATCTCTGCAGTCTATTTTGGAGGGGCTTCTATAGATGTAAGTGTTCCTAAGGTTGAATAGCTGTCACCAGAGGTAATATAACCACAGTAAAGAAAGTAGAACAGCTAATTATGAAGCAAATGCAAAATTAAATTAACGATCCCCAAAGTCAATCAAGGGATAGACAAAGAGTACAGAATATGATACCTAATATATAAAGAATGGAGGAGGAAGAAAAAGGAGGAGAAAAAGTAAAGAACCCTTAGATTGTGTTCATAAAAGCATATTAACTGAGTTAAGTTAGACTCTTAGATAGTAAGGAAGTTAACCTTGAACCTTTGGTAAACATGAATCTAAAGGCTGCAATGGCAATACGTACATACCTATCGATAATCACCCTAAATGTAAATGGACTGAATGCACCAATCAAAAGACATAGAGTCACTGAATGGACAAAAAAACAAGACCCATCTATATGCTGCCCACAAGAGACTCACTTTAAACCCACAGACATACACAGACTAAAAGTGAAGGGATGGAAAAAGATATTTCATGCAACTAATAGAGAGAAAAAAAAGCAGGAGTTGCAGTACTTGTATCAGACAAAATAGACTTCAAAACAAAGAAAGTCACAAGAGACAAAGAAGGATGTTACATAATGATAAAGGGCTCAGTCCAACAAGAGGACATAACCAAAATAAATATCTATGCACCCAACACAGGAGCACCAGCATATGTGAAACAAATACTAACTGAATTAAAAGGGGAAATAGAATGCAATGCATTCATTCTAAGAGACTTCAATACTCCACTCACTCTGAAGGACAGATCAACCAGACAGAAAATAAGTTAAGGACACAGAGGCACTGAACAACACATTAGAACAGATGGACCTAACAGACATCTATGGAACTCTCCACCCAAAAGCAGCAGAATACACATTCTTCTCAAGTGCACATGGAACATTTTCAAGAATAGACCATATCCTAGGACACAAAAAGAACCTCAGTAAATTCAAAAAGATTGAAATTGTACCAACCAGTTGCTCAGACCACAGAGGTATGAAACTAGAAATAAATTACACAAAGAAAATGAAAAATCCCACACATAGAGGCTTCACAGCATGCTCCTAAATAACCAATGGATCAATGACCAAATAAAAACAGAGATCAAGCAGTATACGGAGACAAATGACAACAATAATTCAACACAGAAAAATCTGTGGGATGCAGCCAAGGCCCTGCTAAGAGGAAAGTATATGACAATACAGGCCTACCTCAGGAAGGAAGAACAATCCCATATAAGCAGTCTAAACTCACAATTAATGAAACTAGAAAAAGGAGAACAAATGAGGCCCAAAGTCAGTAGAAGGAGGGACATAATAAAGATTAGAGCATAAATAAATAAAATCGAGAAGAATAAAACAACAGAAAGAATCAATGAAAGCAAGAGCTGGTTCTTTGAGAAAATAAACAAAATAGATAAACTCCTAGCCAGTGAAGCCTTTGTTTTCTCCCATGTTTGCATGCAGAATGGGGAAGCATCTGTAGTGCCAGCTTAAAAACAACTAGTCCAGTCCGTAGAAGTTATCTGCCCACAAAAGTATATCTTGTTCTTGCAAAAGAGCGAAAAATTTGATAGAGAAGCCTTGGGGACATGTGAAAACACCGCCCCTGCTTACTAAGCAAATTCTTAGAGATCCATACAATGTTCTGGCCTGTTCCCCCAGAGTAGGGAGAGATACATATAGCATTTAGCTGAGGTCTGAGAAAAGCAGTATAAAAATAAAGGAGCTGTGCCACCTCAGAGCTGCAGCCATTGTCTGTCAGTCTTTGTTGTCTGTGTTTTTTGTTCATTCCCATTTCACACAAGCAAGTGGCTCTCCACAGTCAGACTTATTAAGAAAAAAAGAGAGTCTACACACATAAACAGAATCAGAAATGAGAAAGGAAAAATCACTACAGACCCCACAGGCAAAGACACCACAAAAAAGAAAATTACAGACCAATATCCCTGATCAACATAGATGCAAAAATACTGAACAAAATATTAGCAAACCGAATTCAAAAATACATCAAAAGGATCATACACCATGACCAAGTGGGATTCATCCCAGGGATGCAAGGATGGTACAACATTCGAAAGTCCATCAACATCATCCACCACATCAACAAAAAGAAGGACAAAAACCACATGATCATCTCCATAGATGCTGAAAAAGCATCTGACAAAATTCAACATCCATTCATGATAAAAACTCTCAACAAAATGGGTATAGAGGGCAAGTACCTCAACATAATAAAGGCCATATATGACAAACCCACAGCCAACATCATACTTAACAGCAAGAAGCTGAAAGCTTTTCCTTTAAGATCAGGAACAAGACAAGGATGCCCACGTTCCCCACTTCTATTCAACATAGCACTGGAGGTCGTAGCCACGGCAATCAGACAACACAAACAAATAAAAGGCATCCATATTGGCAAGGAAGAAGTTAAACTGTCCCTGTTTGCAGATGACATGATATTGTACATAAAAAACCCTAAAGAATCCACTCCAAAACTACTAGATATAATATCTGAATTCAGCAAAGTTGCAGGATACAAAATTAATACGCAGAAATCTGTGGCATTCCTATTCACTAACAATGAACTAGCAGAGGGAGAAATCAGGAAAACAATTCCATTCACAGTTACATCAAAAAGAATAAAATACCTAGGAATAAACCTAACCAAGGAAGTGAAAGACCTATACCCTGAAAACTACAAGACACTCTTAAGAGAAATTAAAGAAGGTACCAATAAATGGACACTCATCCCATGCTCATGGATAGGAAGAATTAATATTGTCAACATGGCCATCCTACCTAAAGCAATCTATAGATTCAATGCAATTCCTATCAAAATACCAAAAGCATTCTTCAATGAACTAGAGAAAATCATTTTAAAATTCATATGGAACCACAAAAGACCTCGAATAGCCAAAGCAATTCTGAGAAGAAAGAATAAAGCTGGGGGCATTATGCTCCCCAGCTTCAAGCTCCACTACAAAGCCACAGTAATCAAGACAATTTGGTACTGGCACAAGAACAGACCCATAGACCAATGGAGCAGACTAGAGAGCCCTGATATAAACTCAACCATATATGGTCAATTAATATAAGATAAAGGAGCCATGGATATACAATGGGGAAATGACAGCCTCTTCAACAGCTGGTGTTGGCAAAACTGGACAGCTACATGCAAGAGAATGAAACTGGATTATTGTTTAACCCCATATGCAAAAGTAAACTCGAAATGAATTAAAGACTTGTGTGTAAGTAATGAAACCATAAAACTCTTAGAAGACAACATAGGCAAACATCTGAATATAAGCATGAGCAACTTCTTCCTGAATGCATCTCCTCAAGCAAGGGAAACAAAAGCAGAAATTAACTCATGGGACTACGTCAAACTAAAAAGTTTCTGTATGGCAAAGGACACCATCAACAGAACAAAGCCATCCTACAGTATGGGAGAATATATTCATAAATGACATATCTGACAAGGGGTTGACATCCAAAATATATAAAGAACTTACACGCCTCAACACCCAAAAAGCAAATAACCCGATTAACAAATGGGCAGAGGATATGAAGAGACAGTTCTCCAAAGAAGAAATTCAGATGGCCAACAGACTCGTGAAAAGATGCTCCACATCACTAATCATCAGGGAAATGCACATTAAAACCACAATGAGATATCATCTCACACCAGTAAGGATGGCCAGCATCAAAAAGACTAAGAACAACAAATGCTGGCGAGAATGCAGAGAAAGAGAAACCCTCCTAACGCTGCTGGTGGGAATGTAAGCTAGTTCAACCATTGTGGAAAGCAATATGGAGGTTCCTCAAGAAACTAAAAATAGAAATACCAGTTGACCTGGGAATTCCACTCCTTGGAATTTACCCAAAGAATACAACTTCTCAGATTCAAAAGGACATATGCACCCCTATGTTTGTTGCCGCACTTTTTACAATAGCCAAGAAATGGAAGCAACCTAAGTGTCCATCAGTGATGAATGGATAAAGAAGATGTGGTACATATACACAATGGAATACTATTCGGCCATAAGAAAGAAACAAATCCTACCATTTGCAACAACATGGATGGAGCTGGAGGACATTATGCTCAGTGAAATAAGCCAGGCAGAGAAAGAGAAATGCCAAATGATTTCCCTCATTTGTGGAGTATAACAATGAGGCAAAACTGAGGGAACAAAACAGCAGCAGACTCACAGACTCCAAGAATGAACTAGTTGTTACCAAAGGGGAGGGGTGCCGGAGGGCGGGTGGGGAGGGAGAAGGGGACTGAGGGGTATTATGTTTAGTACCATGGTGTGGGGGGTCACGGGGAAAACAGTGTAGCACAGAGAAGGCACACAGTGGAACTGTGGCATCTTGCTGCCCTGATGGACAGTGACTGCATTGGGGCATGGGTGGGGACTTGATAATATGGGTAAATGTAGTAACCACATTGTTTTTTCATGTGAAACCTTCATAAGAATGTATAGCAATCATACGTTAATAAAAAATTAAAAACAAAAACAAAAAAAGATTCCACTTGTAAAAAAAAAAAAAAACCTGCTAGGGAGTGTCACAAGTGCTGAGACTTTCCGTGAAATAAGAAATGTAATCTCAGGAGGAATGATAAAGGGAGCTTGGACACTCTTAGTTAGTCCTGGCCAAATGTTACTCTATTTCAGATTGAAGAATGCAGCAGGCTGTAGACATTTCACTTGGAATGTCATTAAAATCAACTTTGTAAAGCCCTGAGCAGAACCAGCAAAGTTGGATGCATCCAGGTATTTATCGGAATTTGCAGACAATTTGTTGGAAAGGATGAAAAGGACATCATTCCCAAGCTCTGTAAGTAAATTCCTTGAATTATGATGTTAGTCTTTACTGTGACACTTTTCTACTCCTATTGCTTTGCATCGAGAGAAAGTGGTGATCTTGCTACTTCGCTGCTCCTAAGCCTGTTTTCTCCTCTTTCGCTGTGCAGGGTGTGAAACTCTGAGACTAGAGTAGTCCAAAGATGAAGGAAGATTAAATACCTTGGGCCCTGCTGAGTCCAGGAATAGTTCTCAGGACATGTTCACTTTAATTCTAATTCAGGATTAAGCCTTTAGTGTTGTTTAGTCCTGAACTATTTGTGCTGGGAGATGATGTCACATAGGCCCTAGGCATGGCCTCTGCAAAATGTTTCAAGAACATTAGCAGCAGGAGCCCAAATTTGATCAGCATATCATTTGTCTCCAGAGAAGACTGATATTACCATGGAATCTGAACTGAGAGTCTGTAACTTATTTAGTTCTGGCAGTTTTGAGATGAGAGATGAAGGGTGAAGATTCCTTTGACTGTGGATCTTATCCCACCTGAACACCGATAACCTATGTCACCATAATTATCACACTAGAAAGTATCTGTGTAAGTGGTTTTCAACCACAGAGAGCCAATTAATTACAGAAATCAGTTCATGCTATCATCCCATAATCCATCTACTCAGTGTTTTTCTTGTGGACTAAAAAAAATGCATGTATACGTGCTTTTCCACACATACCAAACTGAAAGTCGATGGGAACAACACCCTGCCTCTTGCCTCCCCAAAAGAAGAAATCTTTGCAAGCATGATCCCCCTTGACCTTTATTATATTTCAGTAATAAAATTTGATGAGATTTTAGATTATTTACCATTCATTTTGGAAAAAGGCACTCAGTGCAAAGCTCTGCTTTCTGAACAAATTAATAATTACTTTGCACAGGAAGGCTTGCTACCTTGGGCCTGAGAATTTTTAATTAGCCTTATTCTTTTTCAGTCTGTGCATGTTCTTTCCCTAGTGTAAATTTCTCGGTCTTTGCTTTAGAATGGATTACTGAATGGAAAAGACTCAAAAGTGCATTAACGGTTATATGTCTGTGCCCACCTTGTCCAGTGTATAAGGACAGGGCTCAAAAATTTTGTGGTGTGTTTTGGGTGTCTTCTCTACGTAGAGCTGAATGCTGTTGGAAATATCAAAGACACGTAATGAGTATCTCCTGTATTTAAAGAGCTTGCAAACAGACTTTGTTGCCCTAGTACACAGAAAGGGCTATAATAACACACACACACACACATTCATTTCATGGTAGAAACCTCAAAATTATAATGCCAGTACACACAGACCCATACTGATGTTACCGTCTGAGAACGCTGCTTTTTCCAGGATCGCGTCTCGGAAAAGCTGTCAATGAGTGAGTAGACGCAGCTCCTGATGTTCAGGAGGATGCCGTCATTACATGGCCTTCTGAGAGGGGGAAGTCCCACCCACCCCGGACCAAATAGAGACATGAACTGATGACATCACATCCCATTCTTGATTGGCTGAAAGTACAATGCTTCATTCGCACAGGGAGTGACTAATCAGAGCTGTGGTCTATCCAACTAAGTGTACTTTTGAATGGATGAGTTGGATTGGAGTTTTTTTGAAATTTACAAGGGCTTAAAATTTACAACGTCCCTGAAGCTTCTCAAAACTTACAGGAGCCCTAAACTCTACCTGTGTCCCTCTGTTACCTGCCTTAATCCACCGCCAGAAGAGGCAACCCTAACGGCGGCTTTTGTCACAAAATCAAATTTCAATTTATATGTGGGTCTGTTCCTTAATGGGTATCCTCTGTCCTGTTATTCTATATCTATGTTCTGCACCATTATCCATTTACCTAAATATTATAGCTTTATAACAAGCCTTGCTGTCTAGTAGGGCACTTTTACATTGTTGATGTTCTTCAAAATTATTGTGGGTATTTAAGATTCATTGCTTTACATGAGAATTTTGTAATTAACTTGTGTGCTTATATAGAAAACCAATCCAAGAAAAAGTGTACTGGGTTTTAATCAGAATTATTAATTTGTAGATTAGGTGGGGAGAGCTGATAAATTTGTTGATATTGGGACTTCCTCTCCAGGGATATGTCTTTTATATGCTCCAGTAAGGACATTATTTTCTGTGTAATGTTTTGGGACATTTTTGCTAAATTGACTACTAAGTGGTGTATACTTTCTTTTCTATGAAGAAACCTATAAATGCTATTAAAGAACATGAAAAAGTGATTTAATAATTAGAGATATAACTATTCTTGATGGAAATATGTAATACCACAAATACATGTAATGCCATTTTAATATATTATAATCAGATTATTCAATTTTTTGAATTAAAATTAATTTTCATAATCATACAGTTGGAAATATGACCTAACTTCTTTTGTTTAAACATTTTCCAGTGGTTTCTTCTTTGATCCACAAATTATTTAGAATTATTTAGAATTATGTTATTTAGTTTCCAAGTATGTGGGTTTCTCCCAGATATTTATTATTTCTAATTTAATTCTGTTTTGATCAGAGAACATAATCTGTATGATTTTAATGCTTTGAAATGTACTGAAACTGGTTTTATGGCCCAGCATATTTTGAATCATTATGACTGTTACACACAGAATGGAAACTGTGTTCTACAGTTGCTGGGCACAGTGTTCCGTAAACAAACCTGGACCAGGTTTGTTGGCAGTGTGGTGAGTCTTGAGTATCCTTACTACTTTCTACTTACTTGCTCTGTTGATTACTACTGATAGAGGAGTGTTGAACTCACCGACTGTAACTATAAGTTTACTTATTTCAGTTCTTACTTCATTTGAAGTGTTGTGATTAATGTATACCCATTTAGGATTGTTCTGTTTCCTTGGCTGACTCCTTGATCATTATGAAATGTCCCTCTTTTTCCCCTAGTACTATTCCTTGCCTGGAGTCTACTTTGTCTGGTATCAATTAGCCACTCAAGCTTTTCATCATTAGAGATACATAATCCATATGTTTCTATCCTTTTACTTGTAATTAAAACAAGTATCCTGAAGACGCACCTAGTTTGGTCTTACTTTTTTATCTAGTTTTGACAATTCCAGACTTTAAACTTGTGTTTTAGTCCATCAGTAGTTAATATAATTATTAATGTGGTTAGGCTTACCTCTGCCATCTTGCTGTATATGTTTTCTGTTTGTCCCATGTGATCTTGTTCTCTTTGTCTTCTTTTTCTGCTTTCTTTTGGATTAAAAGAGTATTTAATTAGTATTCCATTTTATCTCTTTTGATTTATAATCTAGACCTCATGTGTGTTTTATGTGTTGCTCTAGGCAGTTTATAGTATACATCTTTAATTTATTTCTGTCTGCTGTGAATGAATATTGTGCCACTTCATTCATAATGTAAGAACCTTACAACAGTAGATTTTTATTTTCCACCCTCCTGTCTTTTGTGTTATCATTGGCTTGATTTCTACATATATTATAAACCTTACAGTACTTTGTTTTTATTTCAATTCTCTTTTGAAGAAATTAAAGATGAAAAATCCCTTTATATTTATCCATAGATGTATCACTGCCAATGCTTTTCATTTCTTGATGTGAATCCGGATTTGCACCTGGCACCCTTTTCCTTCTTCCAAATGGCTTCCTTTAATATTTCTGGTAGTGCTGGCAGGTTGGCTTTGACTTCTTTCAGATTTTGTTCATCTGAAGATGTCTTTATTTTACCTTCAATTTGTTTTGAAGGGTATATTTTTGCTCGATATAGAATTTTAGGTCGATTTTTTTTCCCCCAGCACTTTAAAAATGTTTCTTTTTTTTATTGTCTTGGGTTAGTTTGATGAGAAGTCAGACAGAGGACATTTTTTCCCCCTGTATTAAATGTATCTTTTATTACTGTTTGCTTTTAAGATTTTATCTTTATAATTGGTTTACAGCAATTTGTTTATGATGTGCCTTGGTGAGTTTTCTGTTGTGTTTATTTTTTTGGATTCATCAAACTTCTTGAAATATGAGTTCTATTTTTCATTCAGTAGGAAGAACATTGACCATTAATCCAATGTATTTTTTTTTGCCTCCCCCTTCTGAGAATCCAGTTACATATATTTTAATTGCCCGATACTATCCCACACTGAAGCTCTGTCCATTTTTTTCAATCTTTCTTCTGTACTCTATTGGATGAAACTTAAATGTCTTCCAGCTATGTGTGGGCTGTAACTGTTACTTAGTTTTGAATTTATTGTTATTTGTTCTTTGATTGGTCTTGAGTGTCACCTTGCACAGGCACGGCTTAGTATTCAGCCAAAGATTCAAGAGAACCGATATTTAGCTTTCTGGAGGTTTTTTGTTTGTTTTTAGACATAGCTCCTTTCTTTCTGGTGTTCTGCTCCACAAATTCCAGCCATCTTGGCCTTCCTGAGCCCTTATTTCTGTCTCCTAATCTTAGCGAGACTACTGTGCTCTGCTTGAGATTCTGCTCTCTGTGGTCTGGGAGTAGCTTCACGTAGAAAGCTGGGGTTTCTCTAGGGTCCATCTCATTTTTTGCCCCTTATCTCAGAGATCACAGGCATGTGCTGCCTGCTGTCCAATATATCCAAACAGATATTTCCCATGATTTGTCCAGTGTCTTAGTTGTTCATGGCAGGGGATATTCCCATATTAGTTATTCCATGGCCATAAACTGTAGTCCCTAAAATTTTTGTTGCTATTGTATTTTTAAAAAATATTTTCTAATTTTGGTTGCTGGTGTATAGGAACAGAATTAATTCTTAGATATTAACTTCATATATAGCAACTTTGTTAAAGTTTTCTATTATTTCTAGTAAAATGAGGAATCTCTTTGATTTTCTAGGTAGATAATCATAGCGTTAATGAACAAGGACCATTATATTTTTCCTTTCCAAGAGTTACTCATTTTTTCGTACCTTAATGGATGCATTAGTTAGTACTTTTAGCACTATGTATCAAATATTTCAGTGGTCACTCTTGTTTTTCTTCTTGAGTGTAAAACATTCCTTTAATGTTCCACCTTTAAGTATGATGTTTATGTTTTTGGTTGATCCCCTTTGCCAGTTTACAGAAGTTCCTGTCTATACCTAGTATGTTAATAATATTTTTAAAAATCATATATGTGTATTGAATTATATCACATGCATCTTCTTCATCTACTAAGATGATCACATTTCTCTTCTCTTTTTGTCTGATACCTTGAATTATATTTTTTCTAATGTGAAATTATCCTGTTATTTCTGGAATTAGCCCAAGCTTTTAAATAGCTGGTTTTGGTTTGGTAGTTTTATTTGGGATTTTGAATGTGGATCATAAGTAAAATTAGCTTTAAAAATTTCCCTTCTGATGCTGCCCTTTACTTGTTTGGTGTAAGGAGTATGTTAGCATTATAAAATGAGTTGGGTGGATGGCATCTCTCTTTATTTCTTTTCTGGCAAAATTTGCATGAAATATGAGATACCTGTTATTTAAATGTTTGGAAGTATCAATCTGTAAAACCATTAGGACTATTTATTTTTAGGTTTAGTTAGGTTGCTTTTCTGTGGATAAATTTTTCATAAATGAATTTCCTTACAATATAGGATTGTTTCAGATTTTCTTCATATAATTGATTAGGTCTGCGTAAAATGCATTTTTTTAGGAAATATTACATTGTGTCTCTGTTTTTAAATTTATGGGCATGGAGTTGATCATACTGCCTTTTACCATCTATTTTTTTCATAGGTGTGCACTTTCACTCCAAACTATGTCTTCTCCCTCTATTTCTTGATCAATCTGGTATAACAATGTTTCATTTTATTATTATTATTTTTAAACAGTTGTTTTAATTTATTCTATCATTTTTTTCTTGTGTTGTTTTCTGGTACTATATTATTTCCTTGTATCTCTTTTATTTAGCTTTACTCTTATTTTTACAGTTTGTTTTGTTAACTGCTTAGCTGATTTATTTTCATCTTTTTTTCCAATAACATTAAGGGTATAAATTTTACAAGTTTCATTATGTGGTATTCTTACAATAGTTCAGTTCTGAATATTTTCTGATTTCCTGAGCTATTTAGGACATCTTCTTGTTGTTGCTATTGTTTTAAATATCCAAGTCTATAGGGTTTTATGATATTTTTTGTTTCTGGATTTCTAACTCAGTGGCATTAGGGCCAGAACATATGGTCTGTATGATACTATTGTTTGGTATTTATCGATCTGTTTTATGGCTTAGAATGGCCTGGATGTCTTTCGTGCTCTGAAATTTCACTTTTATGTTTCTAGACATGGTTTTATTTTAATTTAACCAGACTGGGTCACATTTTCCATTCTGGAAAAATTTCAATCATTATATCTTTACTGCCTTTCTCTCATTCTTGCTATTATCTTCATCTGGAACTCTTTTTAGATATTTAGTAGGCCTTCCCATTCTGTCCTTCATGTTTCAGAACCTCTTGTTTCATATTTTCCACTTCATTATCTCTCTGTAAAGACAAGATGGTAAATTTCCTCATATCTGTTCTACTTACTAATTTTCTTGTCTGGTTTGTCTTAATACATTGCTTAATCCATCCCTTTGAAATTAATTTCATTGAATATGTCTTTATTCGTAAGATTTATCTTCTTTTTTCATGTCTACCTGGGCTTTCCTCATATTTTCAGTTCCATGTATTTTCTTTTTAATTTTTTAACATAATTACTTTATAACAGCTTTCAAATATTTTAATGATTTGAATTTCTTGGGGGTCTATACTGCTGGGGGTATGTATCCTAAATTTGGCATGTAGTAAATTGTTTCCTTATGTGTTTTCTAATTTAGGGTGGTGCATTATCTGAAGAAATTTTGTGGAACCTGGCTTTAGAAAGTATCTCTCTAGAATGGATTTGTCTTTGCTTCTTCTGGAGCCTTAAGGTTGATTCACTCTAGTAATGCCTTTTTTCCCCCACCCAGAGAACATATTGAGACTGACAAACTTCCTTGTTTTCTTCCTTTGTTGGTGGGAGGATTTTTTAAATGAATTTGTAGCCTCTGGGAGTCTTGGCTCTACTTAGGGAGGAGGTGGAAGGTTTTAATTTCACTTCTGTGCTTGAATTCTCCTTCTCCCAAGAGGGCCTTAATGCCCAAGTTGCTGTGTTGTATGACTACATCTCTATCCCAGAGCAGCACAGGCTGGTGGACCAGCCACATTTGCTTTTCAGTGTCTTCTGGTTTGACCCCTAAGCTTGCCCTTACTTTCTTGAGAGCATTTAAAAGATATTTGCTATATTTTAACTGTTTCTTCTTGTTTAACACATATGCACTTGAACATCATTGACTTCTACCTTGAGGCTTTGACCTTGAGGTGATGTGTGAGTCTAATTGTATAATTCAAAGCAGAGGACTTTGGTGGTTTCAGGGCCATTTTTTATATTTCCAGGATTTCTGTGATACCACAATAAATGTAGATTTTGTCTATTGTGGCATTGTATTGTGGCTAGACATGAATCTTTCAAACCACATCTGTCTTTGTTTCATAAAGTGTTTTTGAGTTAGTGGAAGGTAAAGGAATCTAAGGATATAGAATGAAACCTATAACTACTTTTGGATTATGTTGTATAATTTCACAAAATGTTTTTGCAACTTTTTCAAATGTATTCATTTGTAATGTTATTGTGACAAACATTCACTGCAGACCACACAGTTAAGCAAGTGTTTAGCATCTACATAACATATGAGAGGGTTATTGGTACTTAATGAAGTAAGTCTTTAAAGAAGTAGGGATTCCTTGAGGGAAAGGTGCTGTGCAATTGAGAACTTTGATTAGTTTTATTGCTTTACTATGATTCATCATAGATGATCCCTTAGTATAATGTTGTTCCATTTTGATTTCAGAATAATTTGTTATATCACCAAATAATGGATAAGGAAGAGAAAGAAAAAGAGAAAAGGTATGGATTCATGACTGACTGATATTTCTGTAAAAGCCCTCTCTCCTGTCCTTTGTTCCCATTACATCTAGAAAGTCCCACTTCCTCAGGGAAGCCTGACTCAGGGAAATTTGGTCTCTCCAGTGGGTTTTCCATAGCCCCTAAGCCTCAATTCCCTTATAATAGATACATTACCTGTGTGCCTGGCAGCCTCCCTCATCAAACCGTATCCGCATGCCTTGCATAGTGGCTCCCCAGAGCTCACACTGAATACATGGTCTGCACTCCCTTATAGACTTAGAAGCCTGTTTGGAGGTCTTGGCTCACCTAGAGCTTAAATTCACGTATGTTTGAGAAGATAAATACCCTTACTTTTCCAGTTCAAGCATCTGAAGTAAATTCCAGTGCACTGATCAAACAGTTTTTGTCAAAAATCTTCAGTATTATCTGTTTTATAAAGGCAAAAAAATCTCAATTAGCATTTTATTGCTCAGCTTTCTCTCTGACAAGGAGCAGTGGCTTTGAGAAAGCCTCTTGAGTAATTGTACATCATTTAAAATTAATTTCCTTTCATCAGAAGTACTTCTGTAAAAGCAGATAAGAATATATGGTGAACAAAGACACACCATTAAATTCAAATTAATTAGGACTTAATTTATGTGATCCTATTCGTAGGCCACTGTTGCAGACACTGTGCTGGGCTTTGCTATGGAGGACACCAAGACAGATCTCATCGCTGCGTGCAAGGGCCTCACAGTCTAAGGGAGATGAGATTGACTTTCAACTCCTTGTTTTAATATTGACAGTTATTGTTGTCCTATGAGTGATCAAGGGGCTGGATTTTTGCACAAATGTTGACATCAACATCTCCCTTTCTCTATTCTTATTTCTCCCACCCATTGTTTCACCATGTGAATCCCCAGCTCTACCCTTACCATTCATAACCCTGGTGATTTTTGTCAACTAGGGATGTACCCAGTACCTCTGAAGATAAAAGGAATGAACGGATCAAGGCCTTATTTAGAGAATTATTCGAAGTGCTTCAGACTTATGGTTCTCCTGTGAAAGAAGACAGATCTAGGACATCACAGGGCACTCCTGCCCTGTCACAGAAGGAAGGTTTGGTCTGAGCACCCCAACCCATCCTTGTGGCTTTTTGATTAGTCATCCTGAAAATTAGCTGGGGGTGGGACGGCTGGGTCTCCCCCCTCACCTCAAGCATCTTTTGGAGGGATTAATGACTAGCAGGTCTCCTGAAGCACCTTCTAATGCACAGATAGTTGTTTCTCTCCATTCATAAGTTTGTTTATGGTAGCTGCTGGAAATATTATTGAAGTTCATGTAAAAGTGGAACAAAGAAATAAGAATTAATAGAAATATACGGGGCAACAATAACGCATATTTCTGTTTCTTAAGCACTTAAAGGTATATGGTAAATGCTGCTAATGGAAACAGTGCCCCAAGAGTAGAAAATAGTACCAATAATACTTAAGTGAAACTCAGAACATCTGAGCAGGTTATGCCCATAAGCATATAATTATGCTGTAAAAATCTTTTACCTTAAAACAATATTTTCTTGACCCCATGAAACCTCCAGCTACTGCCCTACTTCTACGCCCCCTTCACAGCCAAACTGTCTGAAGTGATTGTACAGACCCCGTCTGACTCCACTTCCTCACGTGCCATTCTTTCCTGAACCCACCTCCCTGAGGCTGGAGCTCGTCTCTCAGTGGCTCAGACCCACGGACAGGTGACCCCTCCCTCCCTTAGGAAGCACTTTCCCCTGGCTTCCAGGAGGGCACACTCCCCTGCGGTCCCTCCTAGCTTGCTGGCCACTTCTTCTCTCTCTCTCCCTCTTTTTTTTTTTTTTTTTTTGGTCCCCTGCTTCCCTTTCCAATGCTAAACATCGGTGGGCCCCAGGGTTCAGTCCTGGGACCTTTACTTTCTGTACTTGTCCTCATTTCCCAGGTCATCTCATCCAGTCCCTTAATTTGAAGTGCTGCCTGGACATAACTGACCCCCACTCCTCGATCTGCTTCTGGTCCTGACCTCCTTCCTACCTGAGCTCCATGCTCGGGAACCATACTCACTATGACACCAGCAAGGGCGTTTCCTGTGCCATTTATTCACTTGGACATCTACTAGGAAAGTTACCATGGCCACAAAGGAACGCTTGGTCCCTCCTGATGCCGTCGCCTCTCACACCCCACCCCGGTTCTCCCCGTTTCAGTACCCGGTGCCATCAGCCACTCTTCTAGCTGCTCAAGCTAAAATCTAGTTATTCCTGTGTCCTTAATTTCACTCACCCCCTCACTCAACCCATCAGCAAATCCTTGTGGCTTTCCCTCTAACATATCTCAGATCCACTCCCTTCTCCCCGTCTCCATAGCCTCGGTACGCCAGCATAACTCAGACTGCAGTCATCTGCTGCTTTGGAAGAAGCTTCCTAGGCAGACTCTTGGCTTCCACCCTTGCTCCCCAATTGGATCTATTTTACACAAACATCCATAGTGATCTTTTAAGAACATGTGTCACTGTCCTGCTCACAAAGCTCTTCATGTCCCCACTCAGGATTATGCCATTATGCCAACGCTTTGCTGTACACCCTACATGATCTGGCCCTGCCTGTCTCAGGCGTCATGTCATACCACTCTACCCCTTGGCCATCCTAAGGCAGCCCTTTGGCCCCCTGTCTCTTACTTAAACAGGCCAGATTCTTTCCTTACTCGCTTTGTACTTTCTCCTTCCTCTGCTCAGATGCTTTGCTCCCAGTTTCTCACGTGGCTGTTTGCCTGCCCTTCACTGCTTGGCTCAGATGTTACCTTCCCAGGAAGGCATCCGCTCATCTCCCAGTCTAAATCAGGACGCTTAAAGATATATGAAATGATTGGTTTCATTGTCTGTGCGTTACCTTTCTTCCCCCACGACAGTCTGTAAAACAAAATGGACAGTCACTTTGTCTTATTTATAATGTATCCTGAACCTGTAAAACACAGTAGGGTTAGGATACATAGTAGAAGCACAGGAAACATCAAGTAAATGAATGACTGAGGTTCTGTTTAACAAGAATTGCCAAGTTCGTGTTGTGAGTTAAGTACTATGCTAGACAAGGGGATTTTACTGAAGAATTGGATGTGGTGCCTGCCCTAGAAGCAAAACAAGAACAAGTTCATGGGTAATAGTAAGGTAGGAAAGTTCTTTATGGTTGTTTGATAAATAAGTTGGTTTTCTTTCCTTGGAAATATATGAACTATCTTCTATCTTTTTATTTCTTTGGAGAGATTATAGAAGATCAAAGTCACTAGGTGGAGCTGAAAGTAAATGGAGAAATGACTGCAGAAATCAGATTCGGGAGAGTGTCATGGGCTGTTTCCTGAGTTTAGAGAGCTGGGACCAGAACTGAGTTCCCAGGCTGGGACGGTGCTCAGGAGCACATATCTTGAGGCAGCTGTGCAGTTGGTTTGGCTTATTCTTCATATTTTTGTCTATTTCCCATGCAGTTTCACACCCTCTTCCCATTCCCTCTTTAGTGAGGGTTCTGGAGCTCTTCTGCCCATGCTTGGCTTCCCTCTCATTATAAGAAATATCTTTTTACAGAAAAGGATCTGAGGCTCATACCCAGGAAGAAAGCAAGTGCTGCTATCAGAAGTACCCTTATCAGGGGATTTAGCATAACAGACACCCAGGTTGCATGTCATGGGTCTCTAATTTTTCTGTGAGGAGAAAGCATGCATTCCAATAGCTAGAGATTGGAGGGCTGCGTTAGTGAAGCCCCGAGCTAGTGAGCTCAGTGGAGTAGGTTGGATCGGGAGAGGTGGCGAGGGAGGGACTCTGACAGCAAAGGCTCTGCGAGAGCCCAGGGGCAGCGACACCACGCATTGGGAAAACGTTGAAGAATGGAGGATGGATGGGCGATAGACCAGTGTTAACAGCTTTGAAGAGATACAAGATAGGATTTAAAAGACTTTTCTAGTTAATGGCGCTTGCTAAAAGCTTAATTCAGTGAAATGAAATCATGGAATTCCCTATTTTAGCCAGGGGTTGGGGAGCTTTTAGGTATCTGGATATGCCTACAACCCTTGATGCAGCCTGTACCTTATCTGGCATATTATGAATACTGGTTTTTGGTAGAATTCAGAGGACTTAAAAAATTCGAGAAAAGGAAAGAACTGGAGGCAGAAAATCATACTGTCATTAGAGAGGTCATAATGTATATAGTAGGAATTGAGCTGGAGGATCTTCAAGGGCTTTTTCAACTGCAAACACTCTATGTTTATGATAGTTTATAAGCACTTAGTCTAAATCAGAGCCTTCATTAGCATTCAGTATTTTCTCATGAGAATCTTTTCTATAAAATTAATTATAATTTTGAAAAGTCTAATACCGGTAGCTAATCATTTTAATGTGACAGTTTTCTATGCATTCTTCCTTTTTCTAAAAAGGTGAGGTCAATCCAGAAATCTCTGGAGAGGAGCCTGACTGGATTCCACAATTCCATAGCTGTGAAGACTTCAAAAGTATGACACTACAAGTAAGAGGGTTTTTTTTTAATTCCTTCATATGTAGAACATGTGCAATAGAAGATAAAGGATAGAGTTTCGGAAAGTGTGACTCAGAGACTCTGCATGTTGGAATCACCCAGGGAGCTTGGGAACAATACGGATTCCTGGGGGCCCACCCTAACCTGTCTGAATCAGCCTCAAGCCCCTGAGGGCCAGGAGCCTCCATTCCTAACAAGTTCCCAGATGCTTCTTATGCCAACTGAGTTTTGAAAGCCACTGGTCTAGAGTGACAGCAAATAGGAACCAGTCTTTGCATAGGTTAATGGCAAGTTAAATAATTATCTGTTAGACGCATTCAACACAGACAGTTAAGACTCTAAAGAATAAGACTTCAGGTCTTATTTTATTCCTCGGGGATGTGAGGTGTTTCTGATTTCTATCTCCAAGGGGAGTGGTTAGTCTCACATAGTTCACAGGCCGCCAACTACAGCCTGAATGAATGATCATGGTCATTTGAGTCAGACGTATAGAGATGTGAATTGTACTTTTGTTACTTACTTGCTATATGTCCTTCAGAGACTTATTGTCTCTGAGCCTTGATTTCTTTCTTGGTAAAATGGATAAAAAATATCTCTAGTTGTGAGAATAAAGTGAACATGTGTAAAATGCTTAGTGCACTTTCTCACTCTCTTCTCCGTGTCATTTAATTTCTCTTGTTTTCCATGCCTCTGTGTTTCTGTGTTGTGGGCTGAGTCATTTCTTCAGCTCTATCTTCCAGTTCACAAACTATCTTTCCAGCCATATTCTAACATGCTATGTAACCTATACATTGAGTTTTTATTTTTAATGATTCTAGACATTCTGTTTGATCTTTTTTCACATCTGCCTCATCAGTTTTGAATCTCTTGTTCCTTCATCATATTTTCATGTTTATTTATCTATACAGTTTACTTATTCTATATTATTTATTTATATTTACTGATTTCATCTTTGATTATTTCAATATCTGCTGTTTTTGAATCTGATTCTGTGTTTTATTACACTGCCTCTTGTTCATGTTTCATTTCTTCCTGTGTTTATTAATATTTTATTATAATCTTATGTTATTTGGAACTTTAGCTGCCTGAATTCTGTGAGCCTTGGTTTTAGAAAGATTCTGTAGAGATGATTTCAATTTCTTTTTACTAGATACAGCTGGGGTCAGGACCACTTTGAACTGAATAATGGGCTCAGAGTGCCGAGGGCTGTGCAGGTAGTCTGTGAATTCCAGCTGCAGATGTGTGTGAGCGTGGGCTTCTGTTTAGCAATTCCCAGGCAGGACATTCATTTTTATTTTCCTTCTGTGGCCAGAGCTGAGGCTGAGGCAGGCATGTGCGTTTCCTGTTTCCCTTTGCTGGATAAGATCTGTTTTGCTTGCTAAGCTGCCCTTTGGGAGGCTTGGCTTTACACAGGAGTCTCTGATGTCACCTCCTCCAGCACGCAGGCATGGGCTCTGCTTGTTCTCCTGAAGCTCTATGCCATCAGGGTTGTGAAAATGTTCCCAAAGCAAATGCAGGTTCCTACATGCCCTTACCTCTTAATACCCATGTTCTAGTCATTTCTGATATCAGATTGTTGCCCTTACTTTTCCATAAGCTTGGGCCTGTTGCGAATGTACATTTTTGGATGTGCTCTTCATCATTTTAAGTGTTCTCTACGAGGAGGCATTTGTCTGTCTATCTCATCCATTATATAGTAGGAAAGCAATGGAAGTATCCAGATTTATGAGTAGATGACCAAACTGACCACAAATGAAAATGCCCTGCACAATATTCTTGGCATTTTTGAAATTGATTTTGAATTAAATGTGAAACAACTTACACATAGACAGGAATCTTCCTAGCTTGTGTTGGAGAGTTTTGTGTTAATTGAGTGTATATTGAAATTTGTCTGAGTGACACATCATTTGATAAACATCTCATGCTTCAGGTTAAGGAGATTCTGTGTAAGAGGCAGAATAATGGAATTTTAATGAAGTCTGTGCCTGCTTCATTGATATTTAAGAGCCACTGTACATTTTCAGTGTGCTATTATAATTATTTATGCATTTAGAAAAGAAGCTATCATTTTATTATTGTTCCACTATTTAATTACATTATTATTCTCTCTTCATTAGTCATTGGATGGCTTTGTGATAATACTGAGCACAGATGGAGTGATAATTTTCGTTGGTAAAAACATCTCTTCCCTCCTTGGCCACTTACCAGTAAGTTCTTCCGGCTTTTGGGAAAGGATCATTGTGGTTTGTGGTTTAGGGGTTCATTATTATTTGATTTCAGGAAGGAGCATATAACTCATCAGAGAAGATATTCTCAATGTTGTCAAAATGTGCACCTGTTTTATTGTCATCTCTATTGGGCTCATCTTTAAATCTTTAAAAACAAACTCTGATATGACGTACTGAAACGCTGTGTGTGTGTGTGGCTGAGAGTGTGTGTGTATGTGTGGTTTGTAAACTGCACCTCCAGGTAATCGCCAAAGAAGAATGTGCTTTCCGAAATGGCAGCCTCCTCAGAGTTGGTGGTTGGTCCCCAGGGTGACTGCTTCGTGAGGTGGCCCTCATTGAGATGAGTGCTTGATTTTGCACATTTCCTCAGAATCCACCACATACTGATAAGTGAGGAATGTCATGATCTGTTCATGCTGGCTCACAGGATTCATTTCCAGGTGTGGTTTGCTTTTTTCCCCCTTGTTTATTTATATTAAACAACAAAATTATGATCTCATTTAGAAGACAATATAGAAATGATTGCCTAGCTTAGTAATGTCATAAATATTGCTGGAGACACCTGCACATGAGTTGTAGTCAGGTCTCTGCTGTCCAAAATGGCCACTCCTTCCTGAGCCCTTTGGGGTTACTATGCCCCTCTTAAGAAAGATTTCTCTGTCTTTGTAGTACCACTGACTTGGAATATGTGATTTCCTAAAAAATTTTCTGGATCTTTAGGCAGCACACCTTCAAATATATCACTTAAGTATGAAAATGCTACATACATTCATATTCCACTCACACATGTGTGTGAAGAGGGACTATGCAGAGCACATCCACCACCACTCCTGACATCTCTGTCCTTCGGCTGCTCGTATTAGTCATGGCCGAATCGGTGTTCTCATTGAATATTCCCCACTCCACAGAGTTGTCTCAAGAACTCGACAAACCCTGACCCACAGATCTATACACCCAAGTTTGGAGCACATAAATTCATAGAAGCTTTGTTAAACTCTTCTTTAAGTAAAGTTAGAAGTGGATTCGAAGCTTACTCCCCCAGTTACACTGTTCCCGTTCCATGGCCCACTTGGAAGTTCAGAGAGCTTTTCTAGTCTTGATTCTTTATTTACAGATGCTGTGACCCATCTCTATTTCTCATTCTCTTCCTTCCTTTTATAAAACAGTTTACATCTTCAAATTTAGTTTATTTTTGTTGGGTACCAAGACAACTGAGTAAAATACAAATAGTACAGCTATTCATTGAATTGGACTTTAGAGTACTTATAGGAGAATGGTCTTATTAAATCTATATTAAAAGAAAGAATATATGTGTATGACCCATTACAAATTAAATTTTGTTACAGTGAAGACCAGACAACTAACTAAAATTCTTGTGGTATTAGGTATTACTTCAGCCAAACGGGTCATTGACAGAGACTGGTTACTTTTTCTTACTACATGAGTATTTTTCACAGTAATGGTATTAGTTATAATATTATCTTTGTTTCTTTATATATTTTGGTGCAGAATTTTCACTCTCAAGAGACTCTTTCACCCTTCAACATTTGAGACCACACACACACACACACACACACACACACACACACACGGAGTCACCATAAGGTGATAGTGTCTGGAACATGGGTTAGAACAACTAATCTTAAACCATGGACTTGACTATCTGATATCAGCATACTTAAAAATAAAGCTATAACTGGTTTGTCCATATGTAAACATTAAATGGGAATTAAATTATATATTCTTCTAAAATAGGGTTAAAAAGGACTATACCTGAGACACAATTTCATACTTTTCCACATTAAATCCTAACTTTTCTTAATTTTTAACAGCATGCAATCTTTTTTTCCAGACTTTGATTAAAAATTTATTTTATAGGTCACCGATCTTATATTAATATGGAAAGCAAACCATTTCTAGCACATCTGTCTGGCTCCAGGAATCTACATTTCATTAATATTCAAGGCACCTCTGTCTATTGGGCAACTCCAAACTGATAGCATGGGAGGGTGAAAAGAACTGGGTCTTTGGAGTCAGATAATCTGGAGATTAAATTTAGCTCTGTCACTCACTAACAACATGAACTTTAGTTTCTCACCTGTAAATGGGGAAAATATATTTCTTATAGAGTGACTGGAGGTGGGCTATTACATACAGTGTGGTTAGTGAAGGCCTGTCTGATCCTGTGACATTTCAACAGAGACCGGAATGAAGTGTGGGAGACATGCAGATAAGGAGAACAAGTGTGTTCTAGGCAGAAGCTAAAGCAAGTCAGAAGGCACTAAAGCAGGAGTGTACTTGGTGTGGAGAAGAGGCCACTGGGACTGACTAGAGCTCTTTGCGCAAAATGAAAAGCACCACGAGGCGATGAGGTCAGAGCAGTAGCAGAGGTCCATCTTGTTTAAGGTCATTGTGATGACTTTTCCTCTTCCTCTGAGTGGGAAGAAGCCACTTTGGGGGATGGGGTGGGTGGAGATCAGGGAAATGATCTGAAATCAAGTTTTATCAGGATCACTCGGCTAATGTGTTAAAAATAGGCCATGGGGGCAGGCGTGGAAGTTGGGGGTCCACATGGAAAGCTATCACGATAGCCCAGGCCACACACGGTGATGGGTTGCATTGAGGTGGTTGTAGAGATTGTCAGTCTTTTGTAGGTAAAATAAGTTTTGCTGACGGATTAGATGAGAGGAGGGTGTGTGACAAAAAAAGATGGGAAGAGTCCAGGTTATGATGTCACAACACATACCATGACTAAAATTATTAAATTTATATCTGAAGTCTGCTGTCACATTTTCCCAGTCATTGAGTTCCTTGACACTCTTTCCTTTGCAAACACTTTTACTTATTTGTAGTCATTGCCTCTGGTCCCTTGCAGCCTGCCCTCTTACCCTACTTCACCAAACACAAAAAAAGAAGTGAAAATTGGAAATTTACATACAATTGTTCTCTTTCACAATTCTTAAACAAATGAAACCTTTAAAATACGCATTTCATCATGGAAAGAGTTCTCAGCATTGAGTTTTTCAGAGACTTTAATAGGTTTTGAATATAGGTATATGGTTTGTTTGTGATGATTGTGATGAATTTTGCTCATTTCTCCCTGTGAAACTTTACAGCACAGAAAAGAATTGCTAGTGGTGAGTCTTGTCTGATTCAGGATGTAGTCTGACTCTCATGCACAGGCTCTTATCCTTCCCAGTGCCCTATACGACTGAACAGTTCTGTAATGCATTCTTAATGTAGATGTCTCTGCCAGCAAAAGGTGTTTCTTGCCTGTATTCTTAGTAAATGTCATAGACTGGAGTAAATTTCTTCATTCTTTTTTTTTGGCATGACTGAGACTCACCATACTAATATCCGTGGAACAACTAATAGGTATTTGCAAACTTGGCTTTCGAAAAACCTCCTTAATTTTTCACTGGTATTTAACCTTGCTTCATTAAGGTCTAAGCACCTTGATCTCTCTGCCTTGTCTAATAAGAAAAGCAAATGCCACAGATGTACAAAAATAACGTGGTGTAGATAATGCTTTCAGTTCTCAGCCCTTTAACTATGGAGCAGGATCACTAGAATGATCATTATTTCCACTGTTTTTAGTTGGTGGTCAATTATAAGGCATTCATTATCACCATCACCTTCTTTAAAGAATCTAGTTAATTAATAAGAAACTCACTGCCACCCATTTCCATCCAAGAGAATTCACGCTATGAAAAGGCCACTCACTTTGAGTTCTTTTAAGTGACAATGTTATCCTTCATTCTTCTCCTAATGAAACAACATTCTTCTACTAACAGGCCATAGCACTTTGTCCTTCTTATTTGGTATTATTTTATACTTTGCATCATAATTGCTTGTGCACATGTCATCTGCCTTGTAGAACTATGCGTTCACTGAAATTAGAATTCATGTCAGGTTAATCATTTTTAACCCTCATAAATGCTCAGTGAAAGAAATGAATTACTTCACGTAGAATGTCCAAAATGTAGAAACTCACCCAGTAGCAAATTGGTGGTCCTTGTGCCAACTGGACTCGAGGCACCTGTGGTGTGGCAGAAGGAACACTAGACACGGAATTGTATGGAGCTGGGTGTGACTTTCATCTCTGAATTTGTGACTTCTCAACAATTGGATAAAGCTTAGTTTCCCTGTGAATAAAAAAGGATAATGCTTCCTTTCACAAAGTATTAACTGAGCTAATTCATGTGAATGTACCTACCACAGTATCTGGCATGGAGCAGTTGTTAATTAGGTGTTAGATGAATGAATGAGTGAGTGGTCTCTACTGATCAGAGACAACTTGGTTTGGTACTGAATATGTGTTTAAAACTAAACTAATAAAATCATTTTTATTGAAAAAGGCTAAGTATAGTGAAAAATTAATCTGTATTTCTTTTGGGAAGCAAATTTCTTATTGTGTGACATTCACTGCCAAAATTTTTTCCCTGTTAATTTCACAATGTTTTGCTTTGTTAAATTAAAGTAATATTTCTGCCCTGAATCAAGCCAAGCTTTTTCTTGATTGAAACAGGATCCATCTGCCTATTTGAGCATCAGCCAACTCATAGGTTGGCTTCTAGAAATGTGCTATAAAAATATATTTCTGAATTTTGTCTGTAAATTGTTAATATTAATCAGTTAAAAAATCATTTGAATCTGTGGTTCATCACCCAAAGCCATTATTCAGCTACAAAGAATACTTTGTTACTTTGTTCCTATCACATTAAAACCTCATTACTTAACTTAAATGTCTGATATTCAATCTACCCAAGTGTCATGTATTTCAGCTACATGGTACAGTATTATTCATTCATTCAACTAATATTTATTGAGCTCACCTAGGCCAAGCTATGTTCTAGGTGTTGAGGGTATAGCATTGAATAAGACAGCCATAGTGTCTGTTCTAGCGTAATTTACATTTTACTGATGAAGACAAATGTGACTATCGTGTCAGGTAATAAGTGTCATAAAAAAAAAGCAGGAAGAGAATGTTAGGGAATTGGTGCTGTTTAAAATACATTTTTTGAGTAGAGACTTGAATGAAGGGAGAAAGTCATTGTAAATATCTGGGAAAGAGTGTTTCATGTTGATTAAAGAGCATGTTTAAGGGCCCAACCTGACTATTTTCTTGGTGCATTTGGATGTGAGCAAGGGTTTAGTATCCCTGGAATAGGGGCACAGTGGAAGGCGCTAAGGCCAGTAGGCAGCAAGGGACCAGAACACAGCCATGAAGGTCACTGTGAGCACCTTGGCTTTTACTCGGAATGGCTTGGGTAGCAAGTGGGAAGTGCTGATCTGACTGATGTTTAAATGGATCACTCTAGCTGCTCTGTGGAGAATGGAGTGGGAGCAGGAGTGTGGCTAAAATAGATGCTCACAGAGACCAGTTAAGGCTATTGCAGTATTCCAAGCTAGAGATGATGACTTAGACCAAGTGATGAGAAGTGGATCAATTTTGTATGTGGAAGGCATTACCACCAGCGTTTGCTGATGGCCTGAGTTTGGGGTTTGAGAGAAAGAACACAAGCCAATGACTAGCATGTGGGTAAATGATGGTGCCATTTATTGAAATGAGAAAGTCTGAGAGAGGAACATGTTCTGTGAGGAAGAAGATCAAGTACACTGTTTTGGCTTTCTTACAGTTGAAATCCTATCAGATGTCCAAATTGAGTTATCTATAAGAGTTCAGGGAGAAGTCTGAACTGTAGGTGGAAGTTGAGAGTCTTTAACAGACAGGTGATATTTAATGAGATCGAACTTGAAGAGACTACCCAGGGAGACAGGATAGTCAGAGAAGAGGTCCAATGAATAGGCCCTGGGCACCCCAATGCTAGGTAGTCAGGAAGAGGAGAAAGATCCAGCAATGAAAACTGCAGGGGTAGCCTTTAAAGCAGAAGGATAACCCTATGTGTATGTTGTTCTGGAAGCCAAGTAAACAGAGTGTGTCAAGGAAGGAAGAGGGATGAGGTGCATCAAATGTTGACATGTCAGATAAGATGACAGTTGAGAATCGAGAATTAGATTTGGCAGTGTCGGGATCATTGACAATCTTGACAAAAATGGAGTGGTTAGTATAAAAATATAATTAGTGTTCTTTTCAAGAGAGACTGAAAGGTAAAGAAATAAGAGATAGCAGGTAGAGTTGTTTTCAAGGATTTTTGTTCTGAAGTGGATCAGAGAAGTACATAGAGCTGGAGAAGAAGGTATAGTGTCAGGGAAGGTTTTGGATTTTTGTGTTGTATTGTTTTTAAGATAATAGGTGCTGTATTAAATCTGCTATAGCATTTGCATGCTACGGGAAAGACCCAGGAGAGAAGGAAAACTTGATGATACGGAGGGGTAGGGGGAGAATCTGTGGAATGATGTCTTTGAATAGTCAAGGGAAGATGAGGGTCAGAGCCCTAGACTTAGGTAGAAGCTTATTCATTGGAATAGGAGGGAAAGCAGGTCTCTGGCCACAGGAATAAATATGTTGGTAAAGTTGGTGGTGGGGAGAAACTGATGTTTTTTTCCTCTTTGTTTTTAATTAAAAGAAGAAATGAGATCCCCAGCTAGATATATGGAGTGTGGGGAGAGGGTTGGAGATTTGAAAAAAGAGGAAAAGGCAAGAATAGTCACATTGAAGAGTAAGAGTGAATTGTCTAGAGAAATGAAGAATGAGCTAGTGCTCATTCTGAATAATACACAGCATGGTTGTGGGCTTCTTTCCTTACACATTCAGTAGCTTAGGTGAAGGCTATAGGGGAGATAAAGAGTTGGAATGAACCAGGATTGGGATTTCCTGAGGCAAAGATATCAGAGAGAAAGAGCACATGGAAACAATTATAATGATCAACTACGGAATCTGAGCTGGGTAAGAGGAATGTGGCAATTTGAAGGAGATAATGCCCACTGAAAATGTGATAGGAATGGACTGGTGGTCTCAGGGTGTGGAATAATTGTTGGAGAGGTGAGGCATGAATGCGTGAGTTGCATGAGATCATTGGAAAGGCAGGAGGTGATGGTCATGGAGTGCGGTGATGTGAATTGGGATCTTGGGAGGTACAACAGGTATGACCACAAGATGGCTGAGGTGGGGCAGATGATAAGCTTACTGGAGGTGAGGAGTTAGAGGAAGTGAACAGTAGTAGCACATATAACAAAATCTATTATCTCTCTTTCCCTCTCGAGAATGAGATCATAGGTAAAACATTATTGAGTCTTCTGCCTTTTCAAGAGAAAAAGGAAGTCTACGAAAAGATTGCCCTCAAAGATCCTATTTCATACTCAGGTACAGATTGTTTCTTGTCAAATGGTAAGTTCTCAGATTTTATGAGACAGGAAACACTCAGAAGAGTAATGAAAGTAATGGCATTAGAGCCAATATAGATGCTGAGCATATATTAATTTAACTTAATATAATTTCAAAAGTTATATTTCTAGTGTTTAAAAATCTCTCCTCCATTAAACATTGTTTTTTTATCATGAACACTGATTATTTCAGCTTTTCTATAATTGCATTGGTGTTAGATGAATAATGTTCTGGCTGGCACCCCATTCTACAGCTACAGCATAGATAGCTATGCAAGGGCTAATGTTCATGGAAAGAAAACAATATTTTTGTAAAATCTAGTCTAAGTAAAATGATAGTCATATGAAATAATCCTGCAGAATATTGTAAAGTACAAATATACAATAATTATAAATATAAACTCATTCTGTATCTTTTTTTTTTAGTGGGAAACCATATTGATTTTTGCTGTAATTTGAGAAGAGGAAATGTTGACTATAGCGGCAGCTTTACTTATGAATACGTGAAATTCACTCTGACCATTAAAGATATTTCTAAGGGTAAGCAATTCAGTTTTTAATTTGATTAGATAAATTCATGAGTTATGCAACCCTTCATTGCTAATATAAATGCCCTTCTGCTGTCAGTAATCTCAAACTTTTTGATATCCTTGTGAACACAGGGTTTGGTTACAGACGTTAGTGAGGCTTCTTTTAAAAAATTAACAGTGATGTTTACAAGGTGGTGCCATATGGCAACATAGTGGACTGAGCTAAAATGGATGGCTCTTTCCTTCTACAAAAACAAGAAAATTATTGTTAAAAAATAGCAAAATAAGTTGAATGTGTAACCAGATCTAAGAGAAAGGGAAGTGCATGGGTACCAGAAATTAAAGAATTTAAGTACAGGCTCTAATGATAAAAAGATGCCTAGGTGGTAGCTTATGTGGATTTTAAATCATACATAGGCTCCATTCGATGGGGTCTGGAGTTCTAAAGCCCATTCCAGGACCAGCACATAAAACCTAGAGACCTAAAATGATTGGCAAAATCTGGCCTCTGGCCTGAAGGAAAAGTTCACCATCTATCTTGGCATTTGATTGGAAAAAAATGTCATTTACTGGAACTCAAAACCCAGATCTGTGTCATGTAGATTTGGTGTCCAAATTTACAGTTTTTAAGGTTTAAGGAAGTGCAAGCCAAGAAATTAACATATTCACTGATTTGGGGCTATTAGGACATATTAGGCAGGGGATTCTGGGAAAAAGATGGCAGTGTAAGAAGCAATGCAGAAACCTCCTCCCCAAATCACATAAAACGTGAAAATACAGCAAATACAACTAATCCTGAAAATTACCTGAAGACCGCAGAACATTCTGCCTACATCTGGGAAGAAGAGAAGACATCGCAGAAAAGGGTAAAGAGGAAAAGCCAAGATTCAGCAGGAACCAAGCCCTCCCCCAACCCCAACCCACAGGTGGGAGGAAGAGAAGTGGAGCAGGGAGAGAGTAGAGGCCCAGGACCTCTGATCACCTGGCCCTGGAGATCTGCTCCTGGAACACAAACCAATGTTTCATGGTACTCTGGAGATTAGTGGGGCTAGAGAGCAAAGATGGGTGGAGCACTTGGAAAGGCTGAGATTCCAGCCACTTGTGGAGAACAGGCACCAGTCCTGGAGGGAGGGCGGCTCTGCCCATGGCAGCTCCAGTGGCACACCCCAAGTACTCTCCCTGCTTACGCAATCAGCTGATGACCCACACAGCTCACCTGAAATCAGACCACTACAAGCAAGACAGAAAGGTGCCACACCCACTACACACCAACAGCTGTGGCTCCCACACAGGAAACTGAGCTTCTTGGCACTAGAGGGCCCCTCCTACACAAAGATATTATTCCATATGAAACACACACAAAAATGAAGAGGCAGAGGAATTTGGTCCAAACAAAACTACAAGAAAAAACACCAGAAAGAGGGCTTAGTGAAACTGAAATCACCAATCTTCTTGATAAAGATTTCAAAATAAAGTCATAAACATACTCATGGATTTGCAGAAAAGAATTCAAGGTCTCAGGGAGTACTTCAACAAAGAGATAGAAATTCTGAAAAAGAGCCACTCAGAGCTGAAGAAAATAGTACCTGAAGGTGGTACATATACACCATGGAATACTATTCAGCCATAAGAAGAAAACAAATCCTACCATTTGCAACAACATGGGTGGAGCTAGAGGGTATTATGCTCAGTGAGATAAGCCAGGTAGAGAAAGACAAGTACCAAATGACTTCACTCATTTGTGGAGTATAAGAGCAAAGAAAAACTGAAGGAACAAAATAGCAGCAGACTCACAGAGACCAAGAAGGGTGAATGGTTACCAAAGGGGAGGGGTTCAGGAGGGTAGGTGGGGGGGAGGGAGAAGGGGATTAGGGGGCATTATAATTTGCAATCACAATACAGTTAGGTCACAGGAAGGCAGTACAGCACAGAGAAGACAAGTAATGACTCTATAGCATCTTACTACATTGATAGACACTGACTGCAATGGGGTGGGTGAGGACTTGATAATACGGGTGAATATTGACACTACTGTGCTGCTCATGTGAAACCATCATAAGATTGTATATCAATGACATTTTAATCAAAAAGAAAATCTAGGGTTTAAATCGGAGGTAAGTAGCCCAACAAATATGGGAAAAGATACTCAGGCTTACTAATAAGGGAAGAATGAAAAATGTACAAACCGATGAGATAGTACTGTTCACCCATCAGAATGGCAGCAATTAGAAGTGTGAATATTACCAAATATTGGAGAGCATGGAGGAAACAAAAATGTTAATACAGTGTTGAGAGGAATGTAAACTCGTGAAACCATTCTGAACAACAATGGCCTTCAGCGGTGTGTGCTGCCCTGTGACTGAGCACGCCCACCACCCGGGGGAGATACTGCAGAGGCTAACCTGTAGGGAGATCGGTGTCTAAGGTGACATCTACTACACATGTCATAGTGTTGTTTGTGACAGGAGGGAGCTGGAGACAGCCTAGGTGCTTATCATATGGGAAATGAACAAGTAAAATTTGAGAAATATACAACATTGAAAACTATGTAATAGTTCAAAAAAGCAATGAACTCTAGATATACATACTGCAACATGGTGAGACCTTAAAACCATATTACTGGCTGAAAAGAGTAAGAAACAGAATAAGATCTAGGCCACACTGCCACTTTTCCCAATTATAAATACATACATAAAACCAGACTCCATCTCTTATAAGAATATACATTAAAGGTGGTGGCTGACAGTGGGCTGCCTGTGGGTGGGAAGGGGCAGAGAGAACAAAAGGAAAACCAAGAGCAGGGCCTTGACCTGTGTTCATCACATGCCCTCAAGTAAGAGTATAACTCAGTTCTTTGCGGCTGAGGCGTAAAAATATAATAAATGAATGAATTAATGAATAAATAGTGAAAATGAGCTCACACAATGGTTGATGTATTTATCATGTGTCTTGGAAACTAAACATCAGATTCCTTTTAGAAAAAAATGACATACATACACAAATTACAAATTACACACCGGGTCTCACACCTCTGTGCTCCGTCTGAAAGCGGGGGTGCAGTTTCTTTTGCAGAGTGACCTGTCCCTCCGTGGGATAAGATGCAAGACTGAAGGTCAGCCCGAAGTCGCAGCAATTATTTTTCAGTAATGTCTGCCTCACATTTTGGTGGTGACCAGGGCGAGGAGGGTGGCTGGAACGAAGGGAAGACAGGACACATTGCGCCTCAGAGTTCTGAAGACTGTGGACGGGCTGGCAAACAGTACGCTTAGGGGGCGGGACGCATCTTGCTGCGTAGCTGGCCCGCCCTCCTGTCTGACTCACTCGTGTACCTCCGTGTACCCTAGAGCCTCTGGTGCTGTTCAGCAGCTTCTTCCCCACCTGCGAGGAGGCTCAGTCGTGCCCCACGTACCTGCCCTTGGAGGATCGGTTTTATCTCGTGGGATTCGTCTCCGTCCTTAGGACCGAGACCCTGAGGGTGAGTATGCTGTGGGTGTGCCTCTGCTCCTGTGCTGATGCGGGTGTCCTCTGAAGGGTCAGGTCCCCTTTGGTCCCTCAGCGACTGGACAGCATTGCTAAAGCCCCCAGTGTGTACACAGGGCTGTGCTCAGACCCTCGGATGAGGGAAGATCAGCCCCTGTGTTGCAGAAGGTGAGCTTCTGGGTGGCACTCTGGCCACATGGGAAAGAGATGCCCAGTCATTTACTAGTGGTTTTGATGTAACAAAAGAGAGGCCTATAGGAGATGGGGGCTTGGCCATATTCAGAGAAGTGACCGTGTTAGCATGTGGGTCAAGAAGGCTTGTGTCGTGAGCTGAGTTCTGAGGCAGCTTCCCCAGCCATCATGGCTCACCTAGGACTCTCCTGATATGGCATCCACAGATTCTGTGTCTAAAAAGAAAATCAATCTTCAGAATTTATTGGCCAGATTCAGGCTCAATGAATTTATTCACTAAGTAACAGATTTAGTAAGCATCTCCTATGTGCCAAGCACTGTCCCAGGTGCTGGGGAATTATTAGGGGGAATAGATAATGTACAAGTAATAGTGACAAGTATTATGGAGATGATAAAACAGAATCATGTGCCAATGACTGGTGGGGGTAGAGAGTTCAGAGATATCAGGGAAGGTTTCTCTCTGATGACCTGTCTTTTGAACAGAGACCACCCCCCAGTGATGATAAAGTGATAACCAAGCAAAGAAGGAAAGCAATGCAGGTAGAGGCTCAGCAGCTATAGAAGTCTGAGGCTGTAAATAGCTTGGAGAGTCCCAGGGAACAAACTGTGGCTGGAATAAGGTGCCAGATGGAAGGAAGTAGAAAGTAAGGTACAAGGGTCAGGCAGGGACCAGATCACATAGAACTCTGAGAGGCGTGCTGCTGGGCTTGGGTGTTGCTCCCAGTGCAGCAAAAAGCAGGAGGATGATGAAATCAAAGCTCAGGCTGGCTGCTGACGGGGATGGAGTAGAGGAGGACCAAGGAGAGAGGAGATGGAGCAAGAGGAGTGATGTGGACAGACAGTTCTCCAAAGAAGAAATTCAGGTGGCCAACAGGCACATGAAAAGATGCTCCACATTGCTAATCATCAGGGCAATGCAAATTAAAACCACAATGAGATATCACCTCACACCAGTCAGGATGGCCACCATCCAAAAGACAAACAACAACAAATGTTGGCGAGGTTGTGGAGAAAGGGGAACCCTCCTACACTGCTGGTGGGAATGTAAATTAGTGCAACCATTGTGGAAAGCAGTATGGAGGTTCCTCAAAAAGCTCAAAATAGAAATACCATTTGACCCAGGAATTCCACTTCTAGGAATTTACCCAGAGAATGCAGGAGCCCAGTTTGAAAAAGAGAGATGCACCCCTATGTTTATCACAGCACTATTTACAATAGCCAAGAAATGGAAGCAACCTAAGTGTCTGTCAGTAGATGAATGGATAAAGAAGATGTGGTACATATACATAATGGAATATTATTCAGCCATAAGAAGAAAACAAATCCTACCATTTGCAACAACATGGATAGAGCTAGAGGGTATTATATATGGAGCTCATAATAACATATATGGAGCTCAGTGAAATAAGTCAGGCAGAGAAAGACAAGTACCAAATGATTTCACTCATCTGTGGAGTATAAGAACAAAGCAAAAACTGAAGGAACAGAACAGCAGCAGAATCACAGAACCCAAGAATGGACTCACAGTTACCAAAGGGAAAGGGACTGGGGAGGGTGGGTGGGAAGGGAGGGATAAGGGGAATAAGGGGCATTACGATTAGCACACATAATGTGGGGGGGACATGGGGAAGGCAGTATAACACAAGAAGACAAGTAGTGACTCTATAGCATCTTACCATGCTGATGGACAGTGACTGTAATGGGGTATGTGGGGGAGGGCTTGGTAATGGGGGGAATCTAATAACCGCAATGTTGCTCGTATGATTGTATATTAATGATACCAAAATAAAAAAAAAAGAGGAGCAATGTGGGAGACGATAGGGCTTGGGTTTGCATGGTAGGAATGGAGATAGGTGTACAGAGCTGTGTTATATTTTGGAGATAGAGTCCGAAGTCCTCGTTGATGCATTGCTAGTAGGTGGGAGAAGAGAGAGAAGTGACTTACAGATAACTCAGCTTTAAAGCCTGGGAGGCTCAGTGAATGGAAGTGCCACTAACTGACTTGAGCAAGACTGGGACTGTGTGGACTGGGCATGTGGCAGGGTTCCGGAGCCATGCTGATACTGTGATGACATTGTGACATATAACACATTCAACCACCTTAGGAGAGATACCTCTGGAGCCAGATCATCTGGGTTCCATCCTTTCATTAATAGCTTCAGGACCTCATCCAAGTTACTTAGATCTTTTAGACAGTTTCTTTTTTCTACAAAGGGTGATAATAGTATCTCCTTGTAGGGTTGTTGTGAAGCATCAACAAGACAGCACCTCATATATATTAAGCCCTCAGTCAGTGTGAGTTCTTATATCCATCATGATCATTGTTTACTGTTATCATTAGGATCCGGAAGGGGCAAAAGACGTGCTTTGCTTTTGTCTCTGGTTTAAAATGTGGGCTTTAATCACCTTTCAGAAACTGTGAAGGAATCCTGTGCATTCAGCTTTAGAGGAGTGATAGATAACATTTTTACAAACTGAAGATGGTGAGAAAAGCGGTTGAGAGAAAAGCAATTGAAGGAAGTTGCTTGATCTGTTTACCACATTCATTATCCTTTTTTTTCGCTGGCAGCATTCTGGGGTGTGAGCTCTCATGTCTGCCATGAGATGCAGCCATCCCATCTTGGGGAGCACCCCCAAAATCTACCTCCTCCTCTGAGAAAGAGAAAAAAAATCTCATTAGCACACCACCCTCCCTCACCCTAATCCCCCCTGTGGCACAAAGATCTCTATTTGTGATCTATTCCAGTTTTTCTCTGGGTTTCTAGGATATTTGTTCCATATTAGTGGTCATTATGGAGAATAAACCTTGTAAGAACAGAGGGCTTTGGGGAAGGTCTCTCCCAGTGGCTGGGTGCACGGTGAGCAGGGCAGTGAGCTCGGAGTTCGGCTTTGGAAAGGGCCTGCCTTGGGACTGGACCTACCAGCTGTCTTGGACCAAGTCCTTGTCTCTGTAATCCTCCGTTTTCATGTCTATACAATTGAGTGTCTTTCATACATTTATATGCAGAGTAGTTGTGACATTGGATATGAGATTGCTTCCAAATTTATTATGTGCTATGCAAATGTGTACATTTTAAGTCTCTAAAATGCCAGTTTTTCTGCAGGAACTTTTCACTGTAAAGGAAGCCAGTGAAGATGTTCTGCTGGTAAAAGATACAGAGGAGGAACATCTATCTATGGACAGCAGGTGAGCGGGGAGTGGTGATGTAGGTAATACAGACCGAGAATGTATGGTTACTAAACAGAGCTGCAACATGAGAAATAACATAGGCAGACTTTTCTCCTTCAAAATGAAAAACAATTGGATTCAGAACAGCAATTTACCAGTTTGAATTCCCTTTCCCAGGAACACTACTAATAAACTACTAAAATACTAGTATAATTTGAATTTTTTCATCTGAAAATAGGTAGAAGTGATTGGTTTTTTGTTTTAAAAAAAGCAATAAATAGAGCAAACTTAACTGACACACACATTTTATGACGTTCAAATTAAGACAGTACATTTAAAAATAGTCCTTGATCATTTCATTGTCTTGAAACACTTTTCAATAGTGGAAGAACAAGTGTGCACTGTGGTGACTGTGTGATACAGGTGACCCTCTTTTTGTGAATCTAGTCTGTTCTTCAAAATGTGTTAAATGTTTGGAGAATGGAAGCTAGTGTTCCATTATTTTGAGTGGGAAAAATAAAAATGCATTCCTAACCCACAGGAAAATGCTAATTTGCCAAATACCACCAAAACCCCTTTATACTGCTATTTTACAATGCACCAAGGATTTCTGCAAAATAGAAATTATTTGAAGTACTATCTAGTTCTTTAATACTTGGTGAACTCTTTACTGGAGATGAAGAGTTTGTATGTAGGAAGTCGTAATACTAGACCCGGCACAGTGTAGAGTACTGAGAATGGACTACATTTTCCTTCTGCATCACAGTGTACATGTACATGTCAATCAAAGGCAAACTAATACACTGAAGATGTGCACTGCATGCAAATAATGCTTAGCAAAATCAAATAAACATGGGAAGGTTTTGAGAGGTTTCTTACGGTTGAAGGCATGCTTGTGTGAGGCTTGGTGGTGAGAGGAGGGAGCTGGAGGCTGTGGGCGCTGTTAGGATTTGGTAGTGGGAGGAGGTAAGGAAGGAAGAAGTGGTAAAGAAGTGAGTTAAACAAGAAATGTCTGAGGTTCGTCTGTGTCTGGATCTGAGGAACAGGGGAGAACCATCCCTTCCTGGCAGGACAGTTCAGAAGTATTTGGCTGGGAACCATTGGCTGAAGCCGCACACAGAGCAGTGGGATGAAAAGCAGAACCCCCCGTGGCAGTCTCTGCGTTTCCTTTGCTTGGTGTCCCACAGCTCTTGCTAATGCGAGACAGCATTTGTAATTGTGGGGTGAATGTCACAGGTCTGCTAATTCCACAGTGCCACGGTCACACTCACTCGCAACAGCAAGATTTTGTTGTTGTTGTTGTTTTGCAGAATCTTAAACTTCTTGCAAGTGTTCAGCATTGTATTTGTATGGGGCTCATAGGACTTGGGGACATGTGCATGGCTAAGCTGAAGACTAACAGCCATTCAATTCTCTGAATGTGCTTTGGCATCGCTTCCAACTGACTTTGTCATGTGTGTGCCTGTTTAGGCCTCTTAGGCTTGCCCTTCCTTCATTAGTTTCTTACTTTATCAGAAGACCTTTTACTAAATAATTCAGGGAAGAGGATAGCTATAAAACAACGTGTTTAAGCAGTATGACCTCAAGACACTATTCTATCAGGAGGGTGTCTGAGATACAACAGCAGCAAACCACACCCTTTTCCTAGAAGCACACAACTTAAGCATGTTCTTGCATGCAATGTAAAACAGATTGACTTAGTAGGTTTGCGTAATGATTATGGAGTAAGCAGATCATTACAGCAAATATTCAGATAGTGAGAGTTCAGAGAGTGAGGATACTTGCATTTTATTTTTAAGCAGAGTTTAATTGGATGAAAAATACTCTGATGCAGAAATGAATCACCTAGTACATCTATGCCACTGATCTTCACAGAATATAAAAAAGTGTCTTCTTTAGGCTTAAAATAATAACCTTTCTAACACTGTAAGAAATTACCACTCCAATGCAGATGAAGGCACTATGGTTTTAAATGTTCTCTACTTTCAGAGAATATTACTCAAGTTCCCTCAAAAATGAGGCAATGCGTTATTTATCATGTAGACAGTAAGATGGGAAAATGACACACAGGAAAGAACTGATGGATTTGATGGAGAAAATTCTGTTTAATTCCAGCACCCTGACCCTCTCATATCCCTCCCCATTCTCCCACCCCATGCTCATCGTTCAGGCTCCGCCCCCTCAGTCCCACGTGATGGGGTGTTGGTGGACCGGGCTCATCCACTCTCTTGAGGTCTGTAAGGGGCCCGTCAGCCTCATCCCTGTCTAGTATAGAGCCTGACACTGAGCAGGCAGAACTGAACATCTGCTCAGGGACTGACTGATCCTATCAAAATGGCAATCCATTCCGTGTCACGAGACCTCTCAAACATAATACGGCATTTCTTATACATCAGGGCAAACCAGTGTTGCCTCAATTTTGTTATAGATTTATTCCTTGTCTTAAGGATATTTTTAAGTAAAAAGAAGGAAAAGAGACTGTGGCAAGTCAGGGTCATGGTTTCCAAGCACCCCGAGTGGGCATTGGTAATCCAGCTCCCCTTCCACATCTGAGGGGTGGTTAGAAAAGTAATCAGACACCAAAGTCATAGGGACCTAGAGTCCCAAAATGCTTCTGGCCCTTTCCTTGGTAATTCTGCATGTTCTTTGACACAAAGAAACATCCTGCTGAGAGGAGTGAAAGTTCTGACCGTGCCTGTGAAAGAGACACCAGGAGGGAAGTTCGAAGTGTTTAGAAGGAAGGGGCTGTTTCCATGAAGGGTGTCCTGTCCTTGCATGTTTCAGACATGAAGCTAAAGAACCCTTCATTTTAGGAAAGGGGCTCGATGGCTGAGTTGTTTTCCATGAAAGCTACAAATGCACTGGAGTGGAAGGTCCTGCTTGTTTGGCCATTGAACATAGAAAGCAAGGCATTCTTGAGAGTTGGTGAAGGGCAGGCAAAAAGCTGAGTACTTCACAGCCCTTGCCTTTGTGACCCCTGCTAGAGTCAGCAGGACTCGAGCTGCTCCCAGCTGCTCCTTCACCTTGGCCAGTTGTATGTAGAGGTAAGGCTCGAACTCCTGTCATAGCATCATCTTAATACACATGCACTGTGTCGTGTGCCTCCATGATGTGACCTCGTGGGTAATGACTGAGTCACTCACAGATCTGTAAAGCGTCTGTCAGGCCCCTTGTAAAAGGAGCAAGGGCAGCAGCAAGGGAAGCGTGATGTGCCCCAACGCACACAGTAGGTTTTGCAATAGTGCTGGATCTGGAGCCGAGCTTCTTCTGGGCCTGTTCCTGCCAGCACAGCAGTTTCAGGAGCCATGGTGGGCCTGGGATTCCAAGGAGAAAACTCAGAGTCTTTAGGAAGTATGTGATTGGGGACGTTACTCAGAGAAAACTTTTTTTCTTAGTTTCACCTTAAGCGTAGGGAAGAGAAGAAACTGTAGGGGAGGGGAGTGCACCAGTTAGCTGTCAGGAAGATGGCGCCCTTTCACCCTAAGGTGTAGTAGGGAACACTGGGAAACCCAACGGCAAGCATTTCCAAGGGTCTTTGCAGCCCCCACCTTTGCTGGCGGTCTTCGGGGACTCTGCTCCAGGGCTGGATTGGGTCCCAGGCCGCGCCACCCGGCAGTAGCTGCACCAAGAGGAACGTGCCCGCCTCCCTCCTCCTCAGCTTGTGGCAGTGCAGAGGTGCCCTGTACAAAGGTGTGAGCGGCTTTTGCAAAGATGTACCAGGCCCGCGTCAGCTCGCCCCTGCCCCGGCAGGACGGCCACACCAGAGCCCGTCACCACTGTTCCTCCCCGCGATGCGCTGCCATGTGAAGCCCCGGGCAGGGCTCCCTGCTCTCCCTCTGCGGGTTACTTGGCTAATTCTACCCCCACTGCCTCCTGTCACCACTGGCAAATACCATGGAGGTCTGGTGGTACAGATAAATTTTTAAAATCATAGGATTGGGAATTTAAAATTTCAGTTTGGGGGTTTTAGTTCTCAGTTTGACCACTTACAAGTTGTGTGATGTTGGAGAAACCTCCTTGAGTAACATGCTCTTTATCTATCAATGGTAAGGATGTGTATGAATACACCGCAGTGTATAAATACACAGCAGAATGTGTATGAATCAAATAAGATAAAGAAATGAGATCTATCTGCTTTCAGAAGTAAATTAGTGTATGTTTTATAGAATACGATACAAATTCAAGTTATTACCCTTTAGGAAGTACTTCCAAATAGGAACTAATCATAATTTATAACTATACTAAATCCTAAACTGAGCTGTAAAGACATTATTAAATGCAAATGCCTACATGTGAAACTGGTTTATGACCTGAAGTCTGTGTCTGGTGGTTTCTTCAAGATTCTTGTTTTTCTATTAATTTAAGGTTGTTCTTTTTTTCTGTTTAAAGCCAGCACATTTTAAACCTGTATCCTTAAGAGATGTTTCTAGATCCATTAACAGCCAAATTGTTCCATGAAAACTGTTCATGTGTCCTTGCTGCATGGAGGGGGCGTGCCCCAGTGTGAGCAAGCTGGAATTCCCAGTGCGGAGGCTGCATCCAGGCAGTTGATTCCCTGCTCTCCCACCCACCTGAGGGAGATGCACATGCCAACATCTGGCAGTAACAGATATGAGGAAAGGAGTGGATGCTTTTCAGCAGCCTGGTGTCAAAGGACGGGCCCATGAGCCCATTCCCACACATCTGTCCTTGTTAGACTCAGAACCAGCCTCTTGGTTTTCATTGACCTTGTCCTGTTTTAGGTGCAGGGCCTGGTCCTTGAAAAGGGAAGACATTAAAAAGAGAAGCTAGAAGAAGGGGTAGCAGTCTCAGGATTCTGAGTTTTATATTTCATTGTGTTTATATGACCTCTAGTCGACCCATATTCCACCTTCAGCTACAAGATAAATTATTTTGATCATCTAAAAGCATGAAGTCATTAGATTGTTTTACTAGGTTTATAATTGATAAAAGCTATTTCATTGTTAATATTTTTTGAAAAGCTCTAAATAAGGTTTGTACTCAAGACTCATTGAAGCAACCCTGAAATCACGACAGTTTAGACACTAATGAAAAGAAGGTCTAATATCAGAGTTTACAAAAATCTGGGCTGAAGTATCTGGGCATTATGGAAAGGAGTTCTGGGCAACTATGCTGGCAGTTGCTTGTTCTACTCAGACAATTAGCAATGTAATGTTTTCACTTGTCATCCTGTAATGAGGACGTCAGGCTGTGTATTAGGATCCCAAGAAATGGGACAGGCTCCAGCTCTCTCTTGCCTTAATGCTTTTGGCTTTACCCTCTGTATCCTGGGATATTCTGTTGCTTTAGCTCCATTAATCTTTTTTTTTTATCTTTTTATCTTTTTATTTGGATATTAGCAGCAACTACCATCTTTACGTGCCTTTGTCTGTGCTCACAGCTGTTGACTTCTTGCCCCGTTTGCTGCAGCATGATTCTCTCTCTCTCTCCCTCTCCTCTCCCTCTCCTCTCTTCCTTTTCCTCTCCCTCCCGTCTTGTCTCCTTTCTGCCTAATATGTTCATTCATTATTTACTTATTCATTTGTTTATTCACTCGGTTATCATATGCTCAGATTGTCACATGTCTTATTCAATTAACTTGCTTTCGGATTCCAGGATACAAGCATAGAATTAGCCGTATGTCCACCTTGCCTCTAATGGGGCTGATTTGCAGAATGAAAAAGAAAACCAGGGCCAAGTTTACAGTCATATCTCCTATCTACACAGCCAACACTTAGACCATTGGTGCTTTAATACTCAGCAAAGACATAGGATAAAAAGTTTCTTCTTTTAACATAGGCTGGATCTTGACTGATCTCAGCTGCTTTTTTCTCCCAACTGCCTCAGTAATAATCCTGAGTTTTCTTCTGAAGAAACTCATAGAATATCACTTTCGAGAAATGACTGAGAGAGTGGATTATAAAGTAGGAAGACTGAGATGCCAAATAAAACATAGGCTCTTTGGTAAAACCTTACCATGAACATATGTACCCAGGCCAGGCCTTCTGGAGCCACTGGTTGTATTAAAAGAAGTTGGTCCTGCTCTGAGGTGCAATGTAAAAAACGTGTGCATTTCCTTCCTTTCAAGTGCTATGTCATGAGAATACTTTTGGCTGAACAGTGACGAACTTTAATTCACAAAAAAGTTTTCAGAGCATTTGACACTGGAGGAAATATTTGCTAATCAAAATATGAAAATAATGAAATCAGCAAGTAAATATGGTACCAAAGACAGATTATAAAAACACATCTGAGCTGTCAGTTCTAGTCCTTCAAACACTGTTCTCCTGGAGCAGGAGATGCATCTCTACAGAACACCCTGTCCTCTGCTGGAAGGCTTGGCCTAAAAGGCTTATTACTAAGTGGGAACAGAGCAAACTCTCTTTATATCTTACTGCACAGTGCTGGTCTTAGTACAGTCTCTTGTCTGATTTATGAATTTCTCCTGGAATGAATTTTCCACAAATATATGATGGGGAGCTGTGTAGGCTTGGCATTCATTTTGCCTGTGAATGTCTTTAGTGTTAGCAGCTGGGATCCAGGCTGGGATCCAGGCATGTTCCATTGACTCACCAACCAACGCTATATGTTGCCTTCTCTACGTTTGAAAAAGGGTCAGACTGCAGAACACTACTCAGAGTCTAAAGGTGCCTTCTGGTTGCTTAATATTTCTGGACTGTTCAGAAGAGGCTAATAACAGCAGCATTCTTTCAAGATGATAAAACCTTGACTTTTTTTGTTGTTGGTTACAGATGGCCCACCATATTTTCACAGCAATAGGGCTTTTGTTTACTTGGTGTTTTTCTTCTTTCTTTTCATTCTTGGACATCAAGGCACCACTTACCTACCATAGGTTACTTGCCCTTTGAAGTACAGGGGACATCAGGCCAGGAATTTTACCACTTTGATGATTTGTATGTACTGTCTAAGTGTTATACTGTACGTTCCTTGTTATTCCATTCTAGTGAGGAAATAGCACTGAGTGCTGTTAGAGGTTTTTAATCTTTTGATGTGTTTCTGGTGTAACCAAAAAAGCACATTAGAGAAGTTAAAACTGGCCCTTTAGAGAGTGGTATTTTCTATGAGATGAATGGAGTAAGCCTTGGGTGGGAATGTTCCCATCTGGACTCCATCTTTTGGAAAACACCAACATACATGAAAGTTGGAGCATCTGAGTTTTGTTTCTTTTAAGTTGTGTATTAGCAGTGGTGGAAGCAAGTCTATTACCAGCACTAAGACAAGGATTGAGTGTTCTTAGCTATGTGATAAAAGTAATTACCTAACACATAATTTAAAAAGGACCCCATGTTTTGCATAGTTGAAACTCTCAACATTTTGTTTTAAATCTTCAGATTCTAATATGTAAAATTATCTGAACTATTCTGAATGATGTAGGTTCAGTTATATACAAGCTTATATATAAAACTTTAGATATATCAGCTATGTTATCAGCACACACAATGATTTTAAATGCCATGAGAATATTACATCTGTGGCTTGAGCAGAAAGAAGGGAAGATGCCATTGGTACATTGGGCTTATAGACTCTAAGTCACCCTATCATGGGCACCTATCTTCTTTCCACTTTGGTCAGGGAGCAGTGAGGGGTGTGATACTTGGAGTGGGGACTATGAGTGGAAGACAGCCAAGGATTTCCCAAGCCATCTTAGTTCACTTTCTGCCTATCTCCCACTCCTTGCACACACTCACACAAACACCCCCCACAAACATTTCCCACTCTATCCTTTCTGGCCCTGAAGGAATGGGTCAGAACATGCATGCTTCTTTTGCCAGAATTTGCACCTGAAAACTGCCAGTGTCTTCAGTGTAGGAGAGTCAATGGTATAAGTTACTCTACTTGAGAAGACTGGTAGATTCAAATGGCACACTCCTTCCATTCACGGTGTCTGAGTGAAATATCATACTTTGACCCTCCCATCCAAAAAAAAAAAAAACTTCCTGAGACTAAAAAATTATCAATTAAGCCAAAAAATATTTTTGTAAGAAGTCACTCAGAAGGTGTTTCCATATTCAAATGTTAACATGTTAAAAAAAGAAAAGAATTTCACCTGCCTGTGTTTTTTCAAATGTTGATATGTTTGTTTATTCACAGGCTTTCATTTGAGAGTAGTCATGAGCAGCTGCAGCTGAATTCACCCAAAACACATTCTTGGAAAGTGTTCTGCCAAATGATCAACTTTTCCAGTGACCAAATTGCCAAAACTCAGTTCATACGAAACCAATCCTTTGAATGATCAGTTCACAAAATTTACCCAGATTTATTGATTCAACAAGCATATCCTAAGAAATACTCTTCTTGTATATATTTCAAGGGTCAATAAGTATTTTTCTGAAAGGGACCAGATAGTGAATATTCTAGGTTTTACAGGCTTTTAAGGTCTATAGCATTTTCTTTGCTTCTTTTGACACCTTTTAAAAAAGTGAAAATCATCCTTTCCATATACATTAATAGGCTGCTACCAATTTTGGCTCACAGGCTATAGTTTGGACCCGTTATATATTCAAATAATTTGGATCTTTTCATATGAATATATTATTCTTGATTATTGCAGTAACTACATTCTCAAATACAATCAGTGGATATCCTGTCTTCAGCATTTAATGGAATGTTCAGTTGGTTAAAAATTAAAAGTCACAGAGTGGCTTACCATTTTTATGACTAGCAACAGTGTTGTAGGGTTTCATATGAATTTCTTTTCAAGTCATTCTAATGTAGTATTCTTTAATAATTTATTTTCTCCTTTTTCAATGTTGTAGCATTTTTTCAGATTCTGTCACCACTGACTCATTGGCCAAGTTTACCAGTTTTCCCCAAATGTGTATCTTTTAACTGATAAAGTTCAGTGATTTATAGTAGATTGAACAATTTTAACAGTTTTTGAAGATACCTGGAAGATAATACTTAGTCAGTTTTTGTACTAGCATTTTAAGGAAGGTGTCATGTGTCTGCACCCCAATCCCTTACAGCTGCAGCTGGATGGAACAGGGGACCAGAGAGGAGGATTTGTACTGGGGAAAAGGAACAAAGAAGAGCCACCATCCAGCACAGCCTGAGGGCTGAGAGGGCCGGGGTGGGCCCCATGCGAGAAAGGAGGTCAGGAGCCAAGTGTGTCCCTGAAGATCGCAGAGCCCTGAAGCCGTTACTTCCTACTAAAGCCTCAAAGTGCCAACCCGCTATACTGTACATTTTATGAATAGTTTAATGGAACAGATTTTTTGGCAAATCAGTGTATTTGGCCAATTTGGCAAATAGATCCTTTGATATATTGGCCATTTAGCCAAATAGTCTATTGGCAAGTTGGCTTTTGGCAAATTTGATGTTAATAACTTGACCTGATGAATCTGTTTCTGTCCTGAAAAAGCAAAGCCTTTCTGAAAGGGAAGCTGGAAGGAGCCAGGAGCAGGGCAAGTTCACGTCCTCCCTGGAAGGAGTGGAGAGCGTAGTGCTGTGGACACACTGGTGGAGTTGGTGACAGCTCATACTCATCTGCAGTTCATCCTGTGGGGAATGTTCATCAGTTAGCTTGTCGTATGACTGTAAAGTAATGGAACTGAGTTCAACGTGGTCTCAACTTACAGGACATGCCTGCTTTGATCATTTACAGGACATGCCTGCCTTGATAGTAAAAACAAAGTCATACTGACATGTGGTGTGGCCAAATCAAGACACTTCTGGCTGAAGTTGAGCCAAACTAAAGATTATCTGATTTCTAGTACTCCCTTGAGGGGAGGAAAAATTATTTTCCCTCTACCTTTCCAGGGTCTTGGCTGAGACACCCTTTATAAGAAAAGAGATTGACAGGTGCTAACAAACAGAAGTTTAACAGCATGTATGCCTCTGTAAGCATACCTGGGAGAGACCCAGGAAAACTGGGTCACTCGCCGAAGTGGCCCCAGTAGCTACCTGAAATGTCATCCCCAGCTCAAGACAGAAGATGCTGGGGGCGGGCGGGTGGAGAAGGCCGTTTAGGGGAGGCGACCGGGAAAAGCACAGGCACCGAGAAAGCGTGGTTGTTAGGCAGGAAGTTGTTGCCACCGCCACTGATAAGAGTTTCTTGGACACATCCTTACAAATGTATTTCCCTTATAAATATAAATACCTCTTATAAAAGGTACCTTCTCCGTTTTCAAGGTTTGGCCTGGGTCTGCTATATCTTAAAAATTACCAGCTCAAGATAATCCTTATGTCAAAGAGGCATCTTTTGAGGTGGCAAGTTCTGCTCCCGTTCACCCTGATAGTGGTGATGTAACCATTGCCCTCACTGGTATAAGGATTTGGCAGACTAAGTGCATATTTTGGTGCTGTCATTTATTAGGTATGACCTTAGACATTATCCACCTTGTGAAGCTTTACTTCCTTCCTCTGTAAAGTGGGGATAATAGAGCACATGTCATTGAGGTGTCTTAGGATCCCAAAAGATAACACGTGTAAAGATGCCTGCCACGTGAGAGGAACTCGGTAACTGATCCCAGTCAGAGGGGGGCTGGCGGCGGCAGGGAGTAGGGTTAGTTCACAGTCGTCTTATACTAACTGAGAGTCACGATGGAGCATTCATCCAGGTTACTGGTTTTCTGAACTGATCAAAACCATCCCATTTGCCTATTTGCCTTTAGATAAGGTTCCTAAAATAAAGGCATTCAATTGTTTGAATGATGTAAGGCTATTAAGATTACATTCTCTAATGATTTATTTACTATAAGGTGCTAGATTGAAGGAGAAGTATTGAAAAGGCTGAGTAGTTATTTTGTATCAGGAGGGATGAGGTTGTACATTCATTCGGGGGTTGGGGGGTGGGGAGTGGGGGGGTGGGATATTTACAAGTGTGCACTACATGCAGAGCCCTGTAGCCATACAACACCCCACCTCCCAACCCCTGCCCAAAAGGGAAGGTTGGTCTGGTGATAAATAGCAACGACAGCTCTTATCCCTATCTGCTTGTCTTAACTTTGGAGAGTCTGCTTCTTGGGTCTGAATGAATGGAGAAATGATAGTGCATGCAGCACTCATATTTGAGGAACACATTTTCCAGAAAGAGAGAATTAATACAATCAGAAAAGAATCACTTTTAAGCAAATTATAGTATTATACACCCCAAATCATATATTTAAGTGCAGATGAAACGTAGAGGAATGGAGCCATTAAAGGGAAAATGACTAATGAGGGCATTTGAGATAATCACATTGGACCGTCCAGATTCCAAAGTACTTTTTCTAAACACCATTTTATCTGTACAAGAACCCTACAAGATATGTATTCTGGCTCTCACTTTAAACACTAGGAAACAGGCTTAGCAAAATTAAGAGATTTGCTTTAGGTCTCTCAGCTAGGAAGTGTCAGAGCTGAGGTTTAAGCCTAAGTCTGTGTGACCCCCAAATTCTGTCTGCCTTCCATGCTGGATGCAAGGGCAGGGGCTGGGGTAAACAGGAGGCTGTTTGAGGCGTGATGCCAGGGAGCCACTTAAGAACGTCCTGACTCTGGGGGAAGGGTAGGCTCTGGAGATGCTAGTACCAATCCTGGTGCCAGGGGGCCGGAGACGCCCTTGGGCCTGGCGGAAAGGAAAATGCCTGCACCTTGACTCAAGACTTCCCATTTCCCACAAAGCTTGGCAGTGGCTTTCCTCTGTGAGCCTGCAGACTGCCTTTTGTTCGAGCCATCTTAAAAATAATCTCCTTAAACCGTACTCACAACCTGCAACCAAGAAGGGAAATCTGGTTTTCCTTTCTTCCATCGCTTCAGATTAGATCATCTCAGCTGTAAATTAACAAAGAGAAACATTTAGGATCATACTATTACTGTCATCAGTTTCCTAACTCTCTGCTACAACTGTTCAAAACGCACCCTAGTTTGTACTGCACCGACACATGAAAGATAGTCTTCATTAGGCATCTTTTACATATTCGCAGTTTCATTTATATAGCAAGTGGATGTAGATGCTTTTTTGAGCCAAGAACAACCCTCCGTTAAAGTAATTAGTAGTGTTGAGCACTTTACCAATGAATATCAAACCTCAGGAAAAAGATTTAAAATGGCGAGAGAGTAAAAAAACATTAAGGGTCCAATTTAAGAGTAACATTTTGAGATTTTACATAATGAGACAGAGACCTTTTCTTCTGTAAATTAGTTGTTCGCTCTGTGTAAATATAGCTAGCTAGCAAAGCGTTCTTTGATCACTTTCTTTCTTTTTGAAAAGTAACTGATACAATTTGGGAAAGGAAAGTGCTGTTCATATCTGCGCCTAACCAAGCCACGTACATGGCTGCAGACCCTCTGTTACACTTCCTATCCTGAGCCTGAATTATTATTTACATGCATAGACTAGTTAGGTATGAAATACTCCTTTAACAATGTATGTGCTTATTTATTACTTTTATATTCTGATTGTAAGTCATATGTTTGCCATCTATCGACCTTGAGGAAATGTACATTTGTTGGAGAATCTGGAAAGCTTTGCTTTCCTTTATTTGACATTCTTGATATCCAAGCCCATGGGCTCGAAGTGAAGCACCATTTCCCCCCAGTGTTCTGGTGTCAAAGTCATTGCTTTCTTCAGTAAAATTCACTGCATCCTTTGGAATAGCCCTGTCAAACCGAATCTTCTGTGCTGAGAGAAATGCCCTTTAATCTGCTCTAACACTGTAGCCACTAGCCACATGTAGCTACTGAGCATTTGGAATGTGGTTGCTGTGATTGAAGAACTTAGTTTTAAATGTTATTTAATTTTGGTTCTAGGTTAGCCACATGTGGCTAGTGGCTCCCATGTTGGATAGTGCAGCAGTGTATTCATTCACATGCTCTGTATCTCAGGTGTAAACATGCTCACTATGCAGAAACCCATACGGTGGCATTTAATGGCTTTTAAGAAACAGATGGAAGCCTCTCAACTTGTCCTTGAAAATAATTGTGTCAAGCTGAGCAGACCTGGGGTGAGGGCTATACAGATATTTTAATTGTGTTGCTTGGTCATTTTGTTCTTTTATTCTCTCGGCAATTATCCATAAAGCACCTAGTGAATGCTCTGCATTGTACTAGGTGCTGGAGATGCAAGAGGTTCAAAGCATGTGCACAGCCTTTGAGAAATTCACCAGGTAGGAAAGGGGAACAGAAAGTCATCAACCTGCATAGAAACGTGGAAGAGTGCTGAGAAAGGGGGAGGAGGCCAAGATGACTCGGAGGCTGCGGTCTGGAGTGACTGGGCGCGAAGCGGCACTGTTCACTCACCAAGACAGAAGCTCTGGACGGGGAGAAGGAGACGGAGCCTAACTGGACTGACCGCGTGGGTGGGGGTGTCTGCTACCACCCAGGCTGCGACACCAAGGCGGGTGGCTATGTGAGCTTGCAGCGCAGGGAGAGGTCTTGAGAGAGCGATTTCCTACTCGTCCCTGGTCGAAGCCAAGGGCCAAAAAATGGTCTGCAGGACAGATAATCTGAGGAACAGAAAGTGAAGAACAACCTTGCAGAAGCACCAACACTTACTGAGGAAGAAAATACTGTGTTAGGCTAACCTGGTTTATAAATTTAGGTAGAGACTGAAAAAAAAATTAAAATACAGATGATAATCTTCTAGAAATTTTATCTTTAAATGATATAGGGGCAAATTTGTAAGAACCTCAGTTCATGTTCCTTGATGCTGAACGCCATTCCAGCAAGAAACCCAGATTAGACATTTTATAGTCCCTCCGACCCTCAAATGAGTAAATTACCTCAACTAGTTGTTTTAAGCTAATGAAATCCACACATCCTAAATATTATACACTTTGATATCCAAAATACATTTTTTCAAACTTTTCTTAATATTCCACCATTATAAATAAATAAGTAAAATGGATTTTTTGGCTGGGTCCTGTGAAGAATAGCATGGAAAATTTCCTTCACTGGATCAGTACTGACTTTTGGAAACTGTGCAGAATAATCTAGTTAGTCTGTTAATTTTGTGTCTTCTGAATGAACAGGGAAGATTTCACAGACAGGTATCATTTTGTCACTGCGTTATTATTCTGGGGTCTTGCTTTTTATCCTGATATCATATTGCAGTTTCTCATTTGGGGGAGAAGAGAGGGGCTTTTCACCCTTCGGCCTGCAAAAGCAAGACTCTCGAAAACAAAGTACATTTCCACAGTGGATTCTCTGTTATTCAGCTTCTAAGGCTTAAAGAGTAATTGCGTTAAAAACAAAACTCTCATTCAGTCATATTCTCACCCCTACCCTTCCTCACCCTCTCTTCCTTCTCCTGTCTCATTTTCCACTATTTGGTGAAAAGTAAGCTAGTATTTAGACTCCAGTGTGCCATGAAGCTGCATTCTTACCCTGGGCATCGGAAGTCTAATTTTGATAAAAATGAATTGTTAATGAGCCAGAGAATGGAGCGTTCCTCTAATTATAGGAAACAAGATTAACTTTGGCCTGAAGGCAGTTTTTGTAATTGCACTTGGTTTAAAATTTTGAAATGTAAGAACGTTCACTCATGCACTGGGCTTTTTTGTTTTTAGGTTGCTTTGCTCACCACTGTCAAGGCATTGAGGCCTGCAGCAAACTTCATTTTAATAGTGGGCCAGATGATTCACATTATGTCATAGATATCCTGCAGAGCATTCTCTGCGGGCAAAGCAACACCTCAAAGATGATAGTGCTCTATATTAAGAAAAATAAAACAAATATTTTTCTTATTTGAACCTTATTTTTACTGTATTATAGAAAATTTAGATTTAAATGCCAAGTGACATATGCTTACCATCTCTCTTTTCACCTGTTTATAGATGCAATCAAGGCCAAAGAAGTTCTGGAATGGAATCCCTGTATTTTGAACCTGTTCCTGGTACATCACATGTATGTACATAGACAGCCAGAGACTAAATAAAATCTTGGCCCTTTACCCCACTAATATTGATTCTTTAGTTAGTGTGTGCTGCCAACATAGAAAGGTTCTGATTTCAGGAAGTATCCATATGGACACAGCATGTGAGTGGTGTTGTTCCACATCTGCCATTTTTTAGCCATTTCTTCTTGGGCGCCAGTAACTGCCATGCTTGGAGTGGTCCCAGTAGTACCTTCAAAAAGTATTAAGCTAAACTCTATGCCATCATTCAAGGTCTTTTTGACTTGTGAGTACATTTCAGAATGAAAGGCCTTTGATGGGCACACATTTTTCTCCTGCTTGTGCTTTTAGCGCATCTACACTGTGTTTCTCTTCTTGGTTTGATGTATGTATAGCATGTGATACCCATAATGGGTGCTTGTTATCATCTTCCAGCAATATTTTTCAAGGACATGTTTCACAATGGCTCTGTGTTAAACATTCCAGTTGATTTGAAGCAATGCTAGAAATTATGATGTAAAATGTGTCAAAGTTTGTGTTCTGCGTGTGTTTCCTGTTGTTTATATATCTCTTTGTCCCTAAATTGATGTGTCACCTTCTCCTTCTCTTTTGGAAATTCCCAGGATCAAACTGATACTATAATGGTCGAGCCATACGGATCACCAGAATCTGTTCGGTCTCTAACTGGGACAGAGTCTGATACCACTTACGAGTCCAGCCTGTGGGCCTTGGAAAGCGCATGTGCATCACCAGGTCGGTACATTTGGGCATTGGGATAGGGACTCTCAGAAGAAAACTAGTGACTTACTCGGGAGTCACAGTCTCTGAAATGAAGACCATGTTCTATTTATAATGGTGTGAGGTCACTAGAGTTCGTTTTACCTTTCTTCACCTTCGATCCACTTTTGAATGTGATTTGAGAGCAATGAAAACGAATAGTTCATCCCTATTTCAAGTGCTTGGGAATGGTATTATTCCCTCCCACTTAATTTTCTCTCCTAAAGATTGGGTCTAGAGCTCAGTCTTGGGAGAACAGCCCCTTATCCTTTCATGTGCGTGCGATCTTCACTGCTGTGGTATAGTGGCTGTGTTCCAGGAGCACCTCTTGTTTCTAAAACCTGTGCTATATGAAGAATTGTTAGTAAAGGGTAAAAGGGATAGTCTCTCAAAAACAGTGGTATTTCTTAGGTAAGTTTCAATATTAAAAGCATTTCATAAATTTGACTATTAAAAGTGCAAAGCTTACCGCAGTGGTGGATTCCTAGTGGATAGCATGTCTTTGAATTAGCTGATGTTTTCACTGAGACTTTGTGTTGCAGAATCTCCATATACAGAGGTGGTGCCCCTATTATTTACTTACATCATTTTTAACCTGACATATAGTTGAGGTACAATGTTATGTTGGCTTCAGGTGAACAACATCGTGCTTTGACAGCTATCTATATTATGAAGTGCTCACCACAATCAGTGTAGTTACCAGCTGTCACCCCAAAAAGTTATTACAGTATTATTTGCTATATTTTCTATGCTGCACTCTTATCCCCATGACTTATTTATTTTGTGATTGGATGTTTGTGCCTCTTGATCCCCTTTCCCTAATTCACCTCCCTCCCCCTCCCCCATGGCAATCTCCAGTCTGTTCTCTATGTCTAGGAGTGTATCTCTGTTTTGTACCTCTGTCTTGGTTTTTAGATTCCACATATAAGTGAAATCTGACAAATACCTCTATTTTTCAGATCTGTATTTAACAACCTTTTCATTATTGCTGTTGCAAAGCTTTGCTTAAAAACATCCTTTCAAAACAATTGATTTTGGTGGGAGGAGGACAAAGTCCATGAACTCATGATTGTGATTTCTGAAATGCATAAGAGCAATTTAGTTTTAAATTTGCACCCAGTAAAATTCACTCTTGGGGGGTGCACAGTTCTGTGGATTTGGCAAAAGCAAAGAGCCCTGTATCCACCACCCCAGTAGCAGATGGAAAACTTCTGTCATCCCCCAAATCCCTTCGTGCTGCTTCTCTGGACTCAAGCTCTGTCCCCATCCTCTGGCAGCCATCGATCTGCAGTCCACCTGTGCTTTCCTTTTTCCGGAATGTCATGTACATGGAACCATACAGTATCTAGCCTTTTTGGTCTAGGCTGTTTCTCAAGCCTAGATAAATAGAATGCATGTGAGATATATATCCATACTACATCGATCAGTGGTTCCTTTCTTCTTCCTGAGTAGTTCTGCATACATAAATGTACCACAGTTGTGGTCCACTCATCTACAGAAGGACATCTAGGTTGTTTCCAAGTATTTTGTGATTACAAAAAAAGCTACTATAAACATTTGCACAGGGGTTTTTTTTGGTGTTAATATAATTTTTTTATGTACTTGGGTACATTCTTGGGAGTTGGGACTACAGGGTCCTATGGGAAGTATGTGTGAAAAAGCTGCCAAACTCTTCCAAAATGACTCAACCATTTGCATTATTCAACTCTTGCTCTCCACTTTGCTTCTTGGGGCTGTTGGAGGAGAATCAAATCACAACACCTCCAAGGGCACTTCAAGACTCCTGAGACCCCCACATTCTGAGGAACCTGGCTTTTTAGAAGTGATTTATGACTAGGTTTACTTTGATTTTATCAGTTGGCAGGAACCAAATTTCCAGAAGCAGAGCCAAAAGAATTTTATAATGAAAAGACACTTAACACGAATGGATTGGGGTACCCTCTTGTGCTTGAGTGGATGGAGGTAAAAAGTAATGCTCTGAATTATTCCTGGTTCCTGGCACATTAATCCTTAATATGGAATTAAACCGGACTCTGTTGTTTTTATGACTTATAAAAGAAATTAAAGAGAAATTTGTGCCATCTCTTTGATAATGTTGGTATTTTTACTTTTTGTTCATGAATTCCATGATGCTTTCTTTCTCAGCTGTATCATCTTTGCACAGCCTTGAATTTGAACACAAGGTGGCGCAGGTGAATGATAGGGATAAGGTGGAAGACCTGGACCAGATGGATGAGATGGAGGAGGTGCAGCAGGTGGACGAGGAGGACCGGGAGGACCATGTAGAGCAGGTGGAGCAGGAGGCCTTCTCACCCTCCAGCATGGCTCTTAGCAGCAGTGTTGAGGTACTTCTGAGTCTTGCCCCACACTTTTGAATGGATCACTAACCCTGCAAATCCCTGAGTCTCCACTCTTTTGTCCAATTTCACTTTGCAGAAAGTGCTCTTTTTGTCTCTTTTTGACCTGTATCACCATTTCTGTTGTACTGGATTTTCAGATGCAGCTGACGATCCAGTGGGTCCTTGCAAACAGGGAGGTTGGAGGTTTTCTGGGAAAGACCAGATCCCTGTTCCACTCTTAATGTGAAATATGCAAAGACACTTTGTGCTTGAGAGAAGGCTGGAGCCAAATAGGAAGCTTAACTACTAAGACAGTATTTTTAAGAGCCGTGCTCCCATCACTTCTGAGGGGATGCTGACCGTCTCAAGGAATGATGGCTTTCCTGACTACCCATATCAACACCTCTCTACCACAAGCTAGGTTTTCCCAGCGGAGCACTTATTAGGTTAGAACCATGCCTTTCAGGATATTAGATGCACACAATCTTCAAATATCAGCACCAATATATGCTCCGAGGCCAAATCAAAACAGTTGGATTAACTACTCTGCTGCTCCTCTATCCTCAACATTTGTGTACATAATGACAGATCTGCACAATCACCTTTTATAGTAGAGGAGATTATTACTATGTGGATTGGCAGCCAAGATAATGAGTTGATGTTGGTCTGTTCTGTGGAATTGTATTATGCATTAACTACCAAGTGTAAGACTAGTGACTCCATTCCTAATGCCAAGGGCATCCTCTCCTGATCAGCAGACCTGCAGGCCGGGAGGCAGTGTTTGAGTCCTGCCCCAGCAGGGCGGCCTTGAGGTGTCCCTGAGTCTCAGTGTCTCCGTCTTGAAATGGTCTGCCTACCTTGCTGGCATGTTTGCACTGCTAGCAATACATTTACAAGAAGCAACTTGGATGTTTTTTCTCTCTCTTTTCATAACTCTGCTATGTGCTTCCATTAACCATAAAGGGGTTGAAGGCTCACAGTGTGGCAGGATAGAGAGTGTTGTTTTGTTCTCTAGTAGTTGCATGTATGTGCACCTTTGTCTCATCAGGTTAATGTTGGGCTCTCTCCTCTTGTTTATGTACACAGTGTCTGGCACAGATCAATGCAAACGAGAGTTATTTCCAATTTGACAGTTATATTCCAAGAATCCCACCTCTTTCCCATCCTCCTCAGCCTATCAGTTGAGAAGTCCTGCCCATTGTCTTAATTTCTCTCCAATACATCCCTTCCTTTCCATGCCTCCTGTCTATGGTCTGTTGCAGGCCCCTGTTATCTCTACCTTGAGTTACCTCCACAGCCTCCTGACTGGTTTCTGTCTGGCTCCAGGCCTACTGTCTCCCATTAGTTCATCTTCCGTACTGCTATCAGCAGGCATGTTGTCCGCCACAGCTCTGAGCATATTGCTTCCCCAATCAGGCCTGTGTTTTAGACTACTCCTCATCACAGCAGCACAAGGTGGCTGATGAAGAAAAACCTAAATGTGGACAGTCTACACACAGGTCTTTCCCACTTCCCTCCCACATGTGGTCTGTCTCATCCCCTCTGCTCCAGCCGACCTGAAGCATCGCTTTGTCTCCCAACACTCCCTCCTTCTACAGACTCATACGTTTGTTTGTTCCCAGACCTGAGGCTGTTACTCAAGTTAAAACGCGATTTCCAGGGCCCAGAGGAGAGCATGCCTTCAAGCACTGTGACTGTGTGGGCAGCATCTACTTTAGAAGTGGCGTGACGGTCAGGTCTGTGCCTACCTGTGCAGTGCCCTGGGATGATGGAGAGGATACCTGTGCCTTCTTCTGCACTCTGCATTGCTAACGGGCAGCTGGTGGAGGTGTCCCACAGGCGTCAGCGATGATCTGACCTGCTGTCCTCTGACTGTTCCACTAAGGACTTTGGGCAGGTTGCTTCACATCTCTGGGCCAATTCTGCAGCTTTATGTTTAGGGGGAAAATCAGACTAAATGATCTCCATGATCCACTTCTGATCTAGAATTTTTGGATTCTCTAACTATTTCTTCAACCTTTCTAGTAATGAATGCAATCAGCAGTGGAGGGCCGTTGTTTGCATTCTCTGTCTTTTCAAACTTGGAAGTAAAACAATATGGTAGGATTTGGAGAGGCCAGTGTCCCTGTATATGAACCGTAAGTGATTTCTCCCCACACAGATATTACAACCACCACCATCAATTACATCGTACATCAGAAGACGGGAACTGAAACTGATGAGGAAGTTCAGGAAACAGCTAGATGAGAAGACTAGGATGCTGCAGACTGACATCAAAAAACATCAGGATGCACTGGAAATGGTAAACAGGCAGCTTCAGGCAATGCAGGAATCCAAGTTTCAGGTAAGAGGCAACCAGTTCCTTGTAAGTGGCAGGAGGGAGAGGAGAAAGGGACCTTGACAATCTTCGAGGAGTTGGTCTGTAGGGCCTGTTAGAAGTGACAGCTGCTGTCCCAGGGGAGCGTGGGACATCCGCAGTGATGTTCAGCAGGGACTTAGGGCTCTCCTCCTTTTTCTCTTGGCTGCTGGAGCTGAGGGGGGCCCAGCCAGGCCCTGGCCTTTGGGCTTGCCTGGGGACTGTCTTGCTCCATGCCAAGCATGTCTTGTGATCTAAGGAAACATTCGGACCCTGGATAAGACCTCTTTTATCTTGTATCTTTACAGATGCAGCCAACCGCCACCTGTCACGGTGACAGTCCTGAGCTGCAGTCTTTGGAGCCAGCGCCCAAGAAACAACGCACTGAGAAGATGAAGAGGATGTCCCCAGATCTCAAGGAGCCTGAGTGTTCGAGATGCTCACATTCATCCCACTCTTTCACATTCCCTATGGAGCCCGAGGAGCCTTGCGATGACTCCATCTGGGTATGGAGGCCTGTTTTCACTGTGTAGCTGAAAGGGGACTTCATTTTCATAAACATCTGGGCTCCCCTGGTTCTCCTGAGTTGGTAGTGGCTGGTCAGTTGGCTGCAATTCATTTGCCTGAGATAAAAAATGCCAACTAACTAGACCTGGACACACACGGACATGTCCCTGCTCACACACGTTGGATAACAGTGTCTCACAGCCAGGGCGTGGCTGGGACCGGTGCCCAGCCAAACAGGTGGACAGTCATCCAGACCACTAGGCCCAGAGAGGCAGGCTGAGTGTGGTGTTGGCTTGGGAGAAGGGAGTGGGAGTGTTTAATCAGTCTCTGGGAAGCTCTCACAGACACTGAAAGCCCTTTTGTCTCTCTTCCTGTGGCAGATGCAGGAACAATACTTGCTGCAGCAGCTGCAACAGATGCAGAAGCAACGGATTCAGCAGCCACAGCAGTGGCAGCACCTGCCCCTCTATGATGACTGCACTGCAGTTATGCAGATGCAGCCCATGTCAGCAGCTGAGCAACAGCGCTCTGGCCAGGAAGATGAGAGGCAGAGGTAGGAAGTGACTGGAATGCTGATACAGGCCAAGGTCACCGCCCTCACGGCTGGACACCATGCCTGAGACCGTGGGTAATTTGCCCACAAGGCACCAAAAACCCCCTCATCCAAAGCCCCATGCTTCCATTCATCTTGCTCTGTGGCCGCTGGCCCTGTGCCTCTGCATGCACAGTGCTTGGCCAGGAATGCACTGATGGCACAGGGATGTCTACGTGAAAATAGAGGCTGCCCAAGGAAGCCTCCCAGCTAGGGGCTGAGCAGGCAAATTGGGAAATCCCTCAGCGTCATCCATCCAAGTCCGGTCTTTTGGCCCAGGGTGTTTATGGGGAAGTCCTGAGTCTCAGCTTCCTTCTCCTGCTCCACTGGGATGTGGTCATCACATGAGACCAGGTGAAGGGTTCTCCATGGCACTGACAATCTATATGATGGAATTGGGTGTGAAACAGTTGCTACATACCCATTGGATACCTAAAAAGAGCTAAGAACACAGAAGGACTAAGTCCTGGGAGGCAGTATGAGGACTTGAACACATTTCCTGCTCAGTGATAAAGCCTTTGGTCTCAAATGTCAGCAACAGAAGGTTCTGCTTAGCAATGAAGGGTTTTCAGAGCACATGCTTAGTGCCTGAGAAATATTTTTGGATGGATGCCAGCTCTGAGCAGGTCTCCTGGAGTTCTGTGGGTTTCCTTCTAGGCTGCCCCTTAGTCCGTGACCCTGACATGTGGTATTGGTTAGCGTCTTCTTTCCCACTGGCCTGCTCATCAGAATGCACCTGAGAAGGCTGTTGAAAGTGCAAAGTCGGAGTCTGGGATGGGGCTGGGAAATCTCTATTTGTCTATGCCAGGGCCGAGTGCTGCAGAGAGAGCAGGCACTCAGAGCGGGGAAACTGCCATGCAGGCCCCTCGGCTGCAAGCTCCTTTAGTGACCAAGAGTAAGGCACCACCTTTGGGGTAGGCAAAGTGACTGTGCCAGGCCAAGAGATCACCATAGTGACAGGACAAGAACTTTCCATGTAATACAAATAAAGCCACTCGAGACAAAAGCTTGTCATTTATCTCAGTGTTGACATTCACTTTATTCTGGCAAATTGAGTCTCATTCAGGCCAAACTGAGAGTACAAATAAGTGAATGTTGACTTAGCCACCCCAAACAAATGTGCCTTAAGCACCTACTGATGAGTGAGAAAATGTCTCCTGGGCCTTTGTTTTCAGATCCATGTCACTGTAACATGTTTCTTGTCTTTCAGTTTTCTTCCTGAGGACATGCAGGGGTCCTCCATGAATCTACTGCCACCGGCCCATGGCCCAAACTGTGAGACCAACTCTCCTACGAGCTTTCTTCAGTCTCCTATACGTTCTGATGCAGACAACTTTGCCACTCTGGAAAGCTTGCAGGATTACACCTACCTTTTGCACCAGCTACCACAGCCACAGCCTCACCTCCAAGTGAGTACCTGGCCCTGGAGTGAGCAGACCGTCCTTCAGGGCCAAGCCACCTGGCCCCAGGCATTCCAACCCCTCTTTCCCCCTCCCAGGTCAGGGCGGGCGTCTGTACAGAGGTGGGTCCCTTCCCCAGAGGTGCACACCATGGCAGTACAAGCCGTAGGGGAAAGCCAGGCTTCAACTCAATCAATTTGAGAGCGGTTACTCACATGGTGGTACCTCACACTGGGGAGTGAAAAGATTCTCTTCAGGCCTCCATGAAAACGTGAACTGTCCTCATGGGTATTGAATGCAACCTGACCTGGAAACTTCTCAGAAATATGTTACCTGGGTAAAGTGAGTCATGCCATATGCTGAGCTCAATGCCTGCCCCGAGGCCGTTCTGAACTCCTGCGTCCTTAGTTCTGCACAGTCTGGGGCCTGTTAGGGGTGTGTTTCCTCGTGCTGAAAAAAAGCCAAGTGTCCTTCTGTTGAACACACTTGGTATCCCTCCGCGGGGTACTTGCTCCATATTTGGTGGGGGACATCTCAAGGACATCTGCAGTGGCCGTGTGTCCCGGCAGTGTTGGCTGCTGGTCCTGATGGCAGTCACATAGCAGGCCCTGCTCCAGGTACACGCCCAGCAGGCACCTTGGGGATTGCCAACTTTCCGTCTCACCGCGCTCGCCAAGGGTGTTGTGCTCCTCACTTTAATGGAGCCCAGCCTGTGTTTAAAGCTAACAACAGTAAGAACAAAACAGTAAGCTAAGGCCAAAAGAAGGAGCTTTTATACTTTAAATGGCTAAAGGTGTGATTATTTTCACACATACACCTTGACCTCCTGGCCACCAGTCCCCCAGAGAGATGATCTGTGAGAGGGACTGCCCGTACGAAGAGGTCAGGCGGTCAGTGGGCCCTGTGGCTCAGACACAGACAGCCTGTGGCGAGACCCTTCCCCCCGTCCTCTCCCAAGGTGCTTGCCCTGGTGCAGGCCCTGGGAGGCGGAGCCAAGACAGAGCTGGGCAGGGGTCCCGGGGCAGAGAGCAGGGGACTGGGCCCAGGAGTCTGTGAGTCGGGAGAATGGAGCACGCAGCCGAGGGCGGTCCTCTGCGGGTGACCTTCCCTGTGCACAGGACTGCGGAGGCTCCCCACACCCCGCCCTGGCGCACCCTCAGCGGCCTGGGTCCTCCTGGCCCAGGTCCCTAGACGCCTCCAGCTTTCTGCCTGTAGCCCGGCCCTGTTCCTTCTGCACCCTCTGCCTTCTCACCCTAGAGTCCCACTTGTTGAAATTGTACATCATCATTAAAACTCAACCCAAGGGGTCCCTCCTTCCCAAACAGAAAAGCCCCCCGCAGCCTGCTCTTTGTCACACCATCTTGGTGTGTGCTCCTCTTCCCCCTGCACATCCCGGACTGGGTCGACACCTCTCCTGTCACTTGTTCAGGCGGGCCAGCTAGTTGCCAGTCAGGCCCACGTGGAGTTACCTGACCAGAGCACAGTGAAGGCAGCACGGTCCAAGGGCAGGTGGGGAAGAGCCCTGCGGAGGCCTTGGCTGGCCACGGCTGGCAGAGAAGCTGGGCTGGGGAGGGCCAGCTGTGGGACCCAGTAGCCTTAGGCGTTAAGACCACCTTGGGTGAGCTAAGGCTGCTTCTGCTGCTCCGTAAGTCAAGACGCTATTGGGAGGCAGCGGCAGGAAGGAAGCCCATTGTCCCCAGTTCTGCCTTCTACCAACTCCTCGCAGACTTGGGTTCCAAAGAGGTGCTTCTCCACAGCTTGCTGACTTGAACTGAAGGGGTCCCCCCACCACCCCAAAATGGGCCCAGGAACTCTAGCAGAAGACTCCACCCTGTCCCCCTTTCTCCCAACAGGTGCCAGGTCCTGAGGCAGGAGCCCAGGAACCTCTAGATCTACAGGCTTACCAGGACCCTGCTGACTTTCCCCCAGACTCAATCAACTATTTGGCATGTGCAGACCAGTCTGATGTGGAGCAGCCTTATCACAGACCTTGAGAGAAGAGGAGGAGACAGTCCCACGCAGCCTGCATGGCCAGGAGACCTTCAAGGCTCAGGGAGTTCCTGGGAGTAGGGACTAGCAGGGTGAGAGTGGATACTTTTCTTTCCTGATAAGATCTTTTTGTATTTCTTAGTTGAGCACAACCTGTTTCTTGGAAGTTGTGCGACAGAGGCAGCCTATGATTCCTAGTGTTTGTGGTGACAACAGCCAGGCTATGGCAGGAGACAGCTGTCCCCATCTACCCTACCCAGCCTTGTGCACATCTCTTCCACCATAGGTAGGCAGGCTACAGAGTCTGCTCATGTTAGACACCCATTTCTGCCAAGAACTATTTTCCAACTTAGTTTGCAATCTAGTAAGAAGCTGTTTTGTCTTAAGCTGCAAAAATTCCCTGCTAAAATAATCACAGCTTCACTGTTTAATAAAATTTGTCTTTCATGTAACTGTCTGTGAATTTCCAGCTTTTGGAACCTAGAAATGGTAGCAACTCAGCTGACTGGTGCTTGGGTCTTGAGTAAAGGGCTCATCTGCTGGAGTCAGGCCCCTGGCTCACCCCTCAGCTTGCAGAAGCCATGGGCTCCTGCCACACTTGCAGAGGCTGCGGGCTCCTGCCTTCCTGTGTATGCCTAGGCCCTCTGTGTGCTTGATACCAAAGGCAGCCCCAGGCCCACCAGGCCCCAAATAGTTGGCCTAGCGGCTCCACACTCCATGTAGCTTGCATTTGCACCTCATGCATTGCCTCAGGGATGGGCCTGGATTCTAAAGGGCAAAGTGATCTGTTTCGTATGCAGATTCCTTCTCTCCTGCCCTCCTTTCTCCCAACAGGTGCCTGGAGCCTTTCTGGGGGGCAGGTGTGCTCCCTGGAGGAAAAGTGATTTGCTCTCTGGTCAAACACCAAGGAGAGCATCTTCCCAGCCATCTGCACAGGGGAGGGGAGGAGGGTGGCTGAGGCACTTGGATTATCTTACCAGAAGTGTGCCCTTACTGCCAGTCCTAAGGTAATGAGTCATTGCTGGAAGAAGGCAAAGGAAGCCTCCAGTCTCCAGTGGCAAGTTAAAATGGGGGGCGTGCATGAGGCCTCACATCCACAGGACAGTTTGGTATTCTTAAGGCAGCCTGATCTCCACCAGGGTGCTGGGGACTGAATGTGTCCCCCCCACCCCCAAGTTCCTGTGTTGAAGCCCGACCCCCAGTGTGATGGTATTTTGATGTGAGCATCCAAGATGGAGTTGCTTATGTCAGGCTTGCCCTCTTTCTCCGCAACTGTATCTGTAAAGGCCATGGCGGATGAGGCTACTGGACTGGCCACCGGGTGTAATCCTGTGAGGCAGCATTGGCACACTGCACACTGCAAAAGCTGGAAAATCATTTAATGTCTTACTGACTCCTTCTAACACAATGCCCCACTCCTCCAGGATGGTGGCTTGCATATCCGGGTTTGACTTTCTCTTTTCAGCAGAGATTGCTTGTAGGCCTGTAGTATTCCCTTAGCTGTTCGGAATGTGTGTTCCCGTCCCCTGGGGGATTGCTTCCTAGGGGCTCTAGGTCTCCATCCTTCCTTCCGAGGAACAGAGTTGGTGAGAGTAACTGACTTCTCACCAGTACCAATCTCCCTTTGGAGCTGCAAAGTTTTGATTAAACCCATAAAGGTTTGGGCTTCAGGAACTAGTGGCATATATACAACGTGTAGATGCTCAGGGGCTCCCTGGAGGAAGGCTTTCTTTGCTGCAGTGTCCCTAGTGCAGCTCAGGGGAGCACACCCCTCTTGTCCATAAGCATACTTAAGGACAGCTAGTTTCTTGAACACTTTGTAGCCTCATCTGTAATTTTCCACTTTAGCTTAGTCCCCAAACCAGTAGGATCAATATCGGGGTGAACCTGCACCCATGCTTTGCTGACCCATGGTCAGAACAACCTTAGGATTGTTATCGGCTCTGGCCTGCAGGGCAGCGTTTAACTCGGGCTCCTCTGCTGGGGAAACTATTCGGGACATTTCTTCCCCAGGCAACTCGATAGTATTTCCACCTGGATCCCATAATTTTAACATCTAATCTGCATCTGAGGTTACATCTTGAGTGAAGCACGTTCTTATTTTCTGCAACTCTCGTCTGGTATAGTTCCTAGTTTCCCCTGCACAACTGGTGGCGCAGGCCCATGGTTATAATCGATAGCCGTTTTCTTTGTGACAACAGGCCTCGCTCAGGCCGTGTTATTAGGGTCAAAAGGATTATAATAGTCCCCAGGGTTTTCAGGGTTAGGGTTCAGGTATATACTTCTGTGCTCAGGTTGAAACTGTGCCCCCTGCAGCACTCTTAGGGCCAGGACCTGCCCCCGTTTCCTACCTTCATCAATGTCCATGACCATCAAGTCTTAAGTAGCCAAGCAGGCACCTCACGTTTGGCTGCTCTGGTCGGGAGCAGATCCAAGGTGGTTGTAACATGTTCTGTAATCACCCGGCACCTGATATGATATGTTCAACCAAATCTTCTGTCTTTTCCAGTTTTATCATGTTTGGCTACCTTTCTTTTACTGGCAGCCCTGCAGCATTTCCAGGCCCTAATTATTGCCAGCATTTAATTAATTTTGGAGCACCTAAGACAAATTTGGAATTTCCACTTTAGCCAAATCCACCTACTCCAGCTTAAGCTAAATCTGCCGTGAACCAGTTCATTTAAACTGGAGTCGGCAGCTGCGGCCAAGTGCTCTGCTGTTCTCCTTCTCCAACTGTTCATCTATTCCCTTGCCCCCGACTCCATGTAGGTTAAAAAAAAGAAAAATGGAACCCTATCTTGCCGACTACAAACTGCAGCAGGTCATTAAGTGTGGATCCACAGGGTGGTGGAGTAATGAAGTTAACACCCTTAAGGTTGCACAAATCACACGGTTTATTTTGCAATTTCCTTTCACACAACACTCAAAGTGGAAATAAAGCATCTGAAAATCACACATCACGGATCAGTACATCTCATACCGGTCACGACGGATGGTTCAGGTCCGGGCTGTCCCAATCAGCCTCTTGTCTGTCCCGAGGGGAAAGCGATGCAGCCGAGGCTGTTCCAGCAGAGTGACGAATCCATGACGGCCCAGGAGCGCAGGCAGAGGAGCAGGAGCAAGCCTCGGAGCACATGTCTGTGGTCTGGCGTCGGGGACCTCTGGGACGAGCTTGCCGCAGGGGCTCTGTGTGCAGTCCCTTATGCAGTCCAGTCCATCCACCCGGGGGTCGGAGATCAGAGGGGACAGTCCTCACGTGTTACCCAGGTCGGGCATTCACCAGCATGCCTGTTAGGGTGGGGTGTGTTCACAGAGGTAGACAATGTGGAAGTAGGTAAGCCTGACATTATTAACTCCATATTGGATGCTCACATCATATTTGGAGGTGAGGCCTTTGGGAGGCACTCAGGTTTAGATGAGGTCATGGGGGTGGCACCCCATGCTGGGATGCTCTGATAAGAGACATAGGTGTTGTGCCCAAAGTTGTGAATCCCAGAAGACCACCAAGGAGCCAACACCGATGCAAAAGCAAAGAGCCTTTATTCGAGCTAGCTTGAGCTCAATCTCTCATCTACACCAACGCAGTGGCAAGATGGCAGAGAAAGAGTGCGAGTTTCAAAAGTAGAAAGGTTTTATTGGGGATCTAGGGGCAGTTGGTGGGGTGAGAGGTGTGGCCTTGGCCGATTGGCAGGGTCTAAGGGTGGTTGGTGGACTTCTTGCTGACTGGTGAGGAGAGAGCCGCAGCTCCGATTGGCTGAGGTAGGATCCAGGTCCCAATTGGCTGAGGTAGGATCCTTGAAATGGCAGCACTTATGCTAAGTGGGGGGGTCTAAAAATAAAATTAACTTCTCAGGGAAAAACTAAGTCTCCTTCAACAAGGAGCTTGCTTCCTTTCACCATATGTGCACAAAAGGGAGGTCGTGTCAGCACACAGCAATGTTTTCTGCCTTCAGGCCAAGAGAAGAGGTCTTAGAATAAAACCTACCTTGCTGGCACATTAATCTGGGGGCATCCAGCCTCTAGAACTGGGGTTCACACAGGGGTTCCATACTGCCAAAGTGTGTGGTTACCTCAGGTTCAGCATCTGTCAACTGCTTAGCTCCTGGCTTAGTCCCAGAGCCAGGTGGCCAGAGAGTCAGGGCAGCCAGCTGCCTGGGCCTGCTTTGTCCCAGGGGTCCCCACAGGGTAATTGCAAGGATGCCCCATCTTAAGAAGGGGGGACGTTGGTGCCACAGCTGCCAAAAGCTCAGAATCTGCTACATGCAGGACTGTTCAGTTGTGAGCTGGTTTCATGTGTGACTGAAGTCAGACCTCAGTGAGTGAGTTCTCTGGGCCCAGTCTCTGCTCCGAGGCCTTTTTGGTTCTCTGGGCAGAGACCTTAGACTTGGCAGACAAGTGGCTTTAACCAGGGTCAGTTGGTCCTTATCTTTATTTTCCCAGGCATGAGCCCTAATTCTGTCGGCTCAGGGGGTCTCCTGATGACTGTGGCCAGGGAGAAAGCTGACCACTCTCAGGCTTTGGGAGGGGCAGGCTGGCCAGGCCACAGGGTGCAGTGTCAGCCCTAGTGTGAGGAGAGGCTTGTGTTCCTTCGGCAGTAACAGAGTAAAACGGCGAGGCATGCATGCTGTCTGGGCTGTGAGCGAAACGGTGGGGCCCGTACCAGCCTTGCCCAGGAGAGAAGCATCAGCACGACTTGTCTCAAGGAGATTGGTCACAAGACAAGCTTCCAAGGCCACAGCTCAAACTGGAAACAGCTGTGGCTGTCCCTGTGGTCTGTGCTAACCTAAGCTGCTCGGGGAGCTCTGAGGACTCGGCCGCCCATGCCACAAAGGTTCACTAGGGACACAGATCGTCAAACGCACGCCGCACTCGGAACTACACAGGACAAATGGTTTCTGTCCCCCACCCTCCCTCCCAGCCCCACATGCTGTACACACAGTGCACACCTCACGTGAGCCCCCTGGTCTTCACTCTCAGGCTCTCATTGGGTGAGGGAGAGAGAGCAGAGAGCCAAGCTGCTCCTTCGGCAGCCCAGCAGCCCAGCACCCACAGGTCTCGGGGAAGGGGATGGGCGGAAGGACCCAAAGGCAAAGCAGACCCACCCCCGGGACACCGGCTCCCAGCCACCCCAGTGTTTGGTCCCAGGCTCGGATCACAGTGGTCCACACACTACTCTGTGGCTGGGCACCTGGCCTGGAACGGAAGGGCTGCAGAGTCCCCTAGCCTTGCTGTGTCCCTTTCTGGGGACAGCTCTGGCCCTCTCCCTCAGCCCAGCCGCCTGGCCCATCCCAGCTTCCCCCTTGCCGGGTGGATGAAGGGCAGAGGGGCCAGAGCACCACGATCTGGTGGGCATGGGGCTCCAGCAGCAGGAGTGGGCCCAGACACAGGAGACTGAGGAGGCCCAGGCCCCGTCCTCCCCACTTCAGCTCAGCCCCCAGCGGCACCCAGATGCAAAGCAGGCAGCTCCCAGCAATTTCGTCGGCAAGGTGGGCGCCGGCTGGGACCATCTCCATCTGACCAGCTTCGTGTGGATTTGTTCACGCCCTCCAGCACGAAGCCAAAGTTGCTTCCCCTGCCCGGGCAAGTGCAGGAGTTGCATTTCTCTGTGTGTTGGTGGGGCAGAGGAAGTTGGAAGGACATGACGCAGGTGCCTGAGCTGCCATACATGGCAATGCTTCCAGACATAGCTGCCGTGGCCCCCGTATCAGCTCCTTCCCTGCTGGGCCGTGCAGCCTTCTCGCTAAACAAGACTCAGTCTGGACCTAATAGAATATTCTGCACACAGACCTCACAGCTGAATATTCATGTGTTTTCCACATGACCAAAAATTTATAAATGGTCCTATTGCCAAGTGATGAGGCCTTTGCTGATGACGAGGGAGGGCCATTCGCAGCAGACAGCACAGCTCTGGCTAATGCCCTCTGCGGCATTTCTGCTTTTCCCAGTATTTTGAAGACAATGGAAGTGAAGGTGGCCTTGGACTGTTCTAGGGTGTGAATGTTGTCCATATTTGCCAAATTGCTGAGAAAGAAAGCTTGAGAGAAGACGATTGGGCCCTGGAGAAGTGGGTAAGGCAGGCAAGGGAGCTTTGAACTACAGCTTCTCTTGCCAGCGTGAGAGGAGGAGGTGTGTTCTCCAAGACTGGAAGAGGTCCCCAGCCCCAGGGGAGACCACAGCAGGTCCCTGTCCTCAACCTGGGCCACAGCAACCTTCCTGAAAGCCCTCTGCTTCACAGCTAGGCCCCGATTCCGTAGGGATTACTAACTTGGGATGTGTTTCTGTGTTCACGGGTAATACTCATGATGTCGAATGGTCGTCCATTGCTTATCAAATGAAATGCAAGTTCACAGCCCGGCCTAGGGTGGCCTCACCCTTCCTCTGCAGCCCTCCTCTCTTCATGCTCTTTGACCCCAGCCTTGCTAAGTCATTGAACACAAGCTCAGGCCATCCTGACTTTATGGATGTGTCACCATTCTGTATAGCGGGAGTGTCCTGCCCCCTACTTCTGTGTGCCCCCAACCCTTGCGTATGACATAGAGTCTGTGCCATGTCACCCCTCCCCTGCCTGTACTTCACTTGGAGCACTCATGTCCCTGTTCTGCTCTTGCTGCGCATGAAGCGCTGCCCCTTCTACACTGACCCCCAGTGGGCAGAGATTGGGCGGGACTTGGAGGCCCCCATAACCCAATGCTTTGCAGACTGAGCCTTCCTTCTACAAACGTGGCAATGAGCATCTCTGTAATCGAGGTTCTTGGCAGGACAGAACACCTAGAAAACGTTTCACAAGGAAATCCAGCCCCTTGAGGAAGGGCCATCAAGCAGGAAGTCAAGCTGGTGAGGCCCTTGAGCCTCCTCAGGAACCTCCCAGCAGGTGGGAAGGGCCTTGCAGTCCCTGGGGCCAAAGAGTAGTCCCCTGGCCCAGACCTGGGCTCCAGGAAAGCCTTCTTCCTCTGCTCACCTTCCATTTGGCTCAGCTGGAAATGTTCCTAAGCTTCTCAACATTAACCCGTCACCCTCCCTTCAGGCTGCTTGCTCAGGGAGGGCCTCAGACATGAGGGTGTGCAGAACCTGCTGGAGGGCCCTGCGGAGGCTGTACGGTCCTGGTCCCTGGCTTGCCACTTTCCTGTGTGGCTGCGGAGGAGGTTGCTTGGTGTAAGTTCTGCAGCCCAAAGCATCGACTCGGGTCAGCCTGCATCCCTGGCAGTGGCCCCGTGAATTCCTGCAGGCCCCTTGCAGCTCTTTCAGGCCAAGCCAGTGCAGGGAGGTTGGGGCAGGGGAGCGCAGGGGGCACTGGCAGTGACAACTAAATGCCAACAGGCCCTGTGGATGCTTCCTGCCCAGATGGAGGCCCTGACCCTGAAGGTCAAAGGATAGTAAACACATGGTCACCTGCTGGTGAAACAAAACCCACAACCCTGCAAAATCAAAACATGTCAAAGGCGCGGAGGCAAAGGTCAGCAGACTGGACAGACAAATTGCAGTATTTAGAATCACGCGTTCAGCTGTTTGTGTAATCAAGTTAGGGTGCTGGCCCACCTATGTGGGGGCTTCAGAGAAGAGATTTACACCCAGACCTTAGGAAAGCCCAACTGCAGGCAGAAGGGGTGCCTGCAAGGTGGGCGGGAAGGAGGGAGGGCCACCCCATCTGCTGCTCCTTAATTCTCTTCCCCTCCCCTGCCTGCCGCAGTGTCCACCTGCAGGCAAAACACAGAACTTTTATTTTCCATCTCTGCCTGCTACCTATCTCTACTTTGCTCTGAAACTTTGGGCGAAACCCTTGACCTCCCCATGCCTCTGCTGGTTTTCTGGAACATAGGGGCCAAGATGGGAGGCCTGCTCCAGAGTGAGCTTGATGGATGAATGAGCAGCGCCAGCCCGACCCCAGCTGGTCTGTCTCAGGGACAGGTGCCTCCACCCTCTCAGCGCCTCAGCTAACAGACATCGGCCTTGACTCCTCTCTAGTGTATTCCCCAGTGTGTCCTCTCTGGTATAACTGTCTGGCATGTCAGCTGATATCCAGTAGGGTAGGGGAAGTGCAAATGACCAGGGGAGGGAGGGAATGGACAGGTGGCTAGATGGCCTACGTTATCTTGGGTCCAACGTGCATCAGGGCAGACCTGTTGAGCAGTGGGCTCTCTCTTCTACTAGAGTCTTGGGCACAAACACATTTCCAGGCTTCAGGCACTTAGCGCCAGGGGCCCTCTAGGCTGAAGCCAGCCCATGAGGCTATATACCATGGGATGCAGCACAGGGAGGAGGTTTGATGGTTCCTGAGGCCAGCACACAGCCTGGGCTTCTTGGTCCCAGCTTCCCATACCTCAGGGTGTCCAAGAACACGCAGAGCCCATTCTTAGTTGCTCAAGGCTGGTGCATTGCCCAGAGTTCAGACATGGGCCCAGAGGGCAGGACAACTAGCATCAGAAGAGGTTTCCTTCTCTGAGTTTTAGGGCTCATAGTTTCTTCTGTTCTTGCCTCACACTTTCCCCCCCAGCCCAGCAGCCACCTGGTGGTGCCTACGGCAGGCTCCAGCTTAGGTAGGCAGTGTCATTCACCCGCACATCATAGGGAAGCTTAGAAGAGGCAGAGGGGCCAGTGGAGCTCCCCCCACATGGCCCCCAAACTTTAGGTGGGGCATGGGCGGACTCATTTCTTATTGTCTCTTGCCCCCTGGCATAGAGTTGCAATATTGCAACCATCCAGTGGCCTCCCTTGTGACCAACTCAGTTGACATTTCCAGAGTACCCTATGCCAGACAGAATTCTATTCTCAAGGTTTCAGTTCAAGCCTTGGTCAGGTACTGATATATCTCCCTTCTCTACTCTTCAAGTACGCTCAGGGTCATGATCCATCATGTAATCACTCCCTGCCCCCTCTTCCCTTCTGTCATAATTGACTGAGGGAATTTGGATGAACCCAACCATCTGTCCTCCACGTGTGTGCACTTATGCTTGTCTGTGCTGCCAGAGAGAATCACACACACTGGCAAATTATGTGCCCCAAAAGGTGTATGATCTGCAACCTCAGCCAGGCACACCTCACTGCTCAGAAGGATTTCCATGTTTTGTGTTTTTCTAGTCCCACCAAAATGCTGATTTTTCTCTCATAAAAGTTCCCATGTCCCCCCACTTCCCTCTTGCTTGCCTTGTCCATATTCAATTAAGAAATCAGAAGATTTGGAATGCAAATTCTCTCATCATCCCATCACCAAGCCTATTCACTTGCTTTCCTTTCTACTCAATCTTTCCTCCTCTCCTCAAGCTACAGTGGTGAAATTGTGCCTTCTCCTTTCAAACGCTAGTGGCTTCTCTGTGTTCTGGATCCCAGCCCCTCCACATTCCCCTTCCCCTAGCACCATCAGATTCCCCCCTCGACATGACCATTTGCTCCCCTCACCCTGCACACGTGCTGAAATATTTCCCTTCTCAAAGGCGAGCCATCCCTGATCTCCCACACCCATCCCCAGCAGGGGCACTGTCTCCACTTCCTTGTTCTCCCCAGCGGAGCTATCAGTACTTTCAGATCCAGCCTCAGCGTCTGCCCCCCCACTCTTGTCACGTTCCCTCTTCATTTCTCTGCCCTAGTGTCATTACTCTGGTTCTCCACAGTGTCGACTCACTGGACAATCCCTCCTCTAAGATTCTATGACCCTTCACTTCCGTTTCCCCGTCTCCTCCCTCACTGGATGCCCCTTCTCGTTCTCCCTTGCTGGTCCTTCCTCCTGACTTCCATGCATTGGAGGGCCCAGAACCTGGATCTTGGGTTTTTCTCTACCTCCTTCCACACCCTTGGTGATCACATCCAGCCTCATAGCTTTAAATTGCACATACACAAACACCACATTTCTTTACTGAACCCGACTCTTTTAGGCAACTGTCCACTTTACACCCCAAAACATAGATACCTAATTGACATATCAAGCCTAATATACCCCATAGACTTCCCTCCTTCAGTATATGGAACTCTCACTCCCTTAGCTCTCTACACCAGAAATCCAGAATTCTGGGTTGAGTTGAGCCCTCCCAGACATTCTTATGGTGAAGCCTTGACCCCAGGACCTTGGCAGGTGATCTTATTTGGAAACAGGACCATTGCAGATGTGATTAGTTATTATAAGGTAATAATGGGGTGGTGGGGCCCCAATCCAACAAGACTGGTGTCCTTATGTAAAGAAGACATTTGGACACACACACATACAGGGAGCAGATGGCCACATGAGCATAAAGGCAGAGATTGGGGAGTTGTGTCTATACTTCAAGGAATGCCAAAGATTTTCAGCAAACAGCCACTAGCTGGGGGAGAGGCTTGGAACCGAGTCTCCATCACAGCCCTCAGAAGGAGTCAACAGCGCCAGCACCTCGATCTTGAACTTCTAGCTTATAGGACTGGGAGACAATATATTTCTCTTATTTAAGCCACTTCTGTGGACTGAACTGTGTCCTTCCAGAATTCATAGGTTGAAGCCTTGGCCTGCGATGTGGCTGTATTTGGAGAGGGGGCCTTTAGGAAAGTAATTAAGGTTCAATGAGGTCAGAAGGGTGGGGCTCTAGTCCAATACGACTGCTTTCCTTATAAGAAGAAGGAACGCCAGGGATTCCTCCCTCGGTGTGGGCACACACAAGAAGGCCATGTGCGGACACAGAGAAAAGGCAGCCATCTGCAAGCCAGGAGGAGGGCTCTCCCTAAGAGCCAAATTTGGCAGCAGCTCCATCCTGCACTTCCAGCCTCCAGAACTGGGAGAAAATAGATACCTGTTGTTGAAGCCCCCCATTCTGTGCTATTTTGTTATGGCGGCCCAACTGGGCTGTGACAGCCAGCAGTTTGTGGGACTCAAGCAAACTAATGCACATGGGAACATCCTTAACTACTCCCTTTCCCTAAGCTTCCCATATCCATTCAGTATCCACATCTTGTGTCTGTACCTCCAGAATCTTTCTGGAATCTGCCTGCTGTTCTTTACCCACAAAGCCCCCACCATCATCTCTCACATGTCCTACCACTATAACTTTGTAACTGGTCTCCTCACATCCATTCCTGCTCCCTCCAGTCCATTCCCTACACAGTACCCAGAGTCCTTATAGAATATGAGCTTGCTCACAGCCACCCAATGTATTCCACTGCACTTGGGTTGTGAATCCTGGTCAAAGACCTCTCACTGCCCCCCACCCTTGCTCATTGTGCCCCAGCCACACTGGCCTCCTTTACGGCCCTGGGACCTCAAACACTTTTGTGTCTTGGGGCTTTGCATTTGCTATTTCTCCTGCCTGAAATATTTATCTCTACTCCCTTACACCCACCTTTCATGGATGACTCCATCTCTCCCTACAGGTCTCAGTTTAAATGTCACATTCCCAATGACACAGCACAACTGTGAGTGGGATCTTTTCCCTTTATTTTTCTAGGTGGTTACTGATGATTTTTAAGAAAGACACTGATTTTCATAAACTTGTCTTGTAGCCATCTGCCTTGCTAAAAACATTTCTTACTCAATCATCTTTAGCTTTCTAAGCAGGCAATCATAGAATTTGCAAATAATGATACATTTTTGCAGTGTATTGTCTCTAACATGTATCCCTCTTGTTTCTTCTAATTTTACTTCACCACTTTCACTAAAATCCGCTCCCATGTCATAAACTCTCATAATAACACAAGTCATCTCAATTTGAACTTACATATTATTTTGTTGAATAAATAAGTGACTAAATGCACTGAAGCATCTTGAGTCATTAGCAATTCAGTTTCTGCTCCCACCTCTGAACTCTAAGTATCATAAGGTGGGGGCCAAGACTCATTCTTCACTCTGTCCAGAGCCTAGGAAGCAAAGTGGACAATCTGCTAATGCATGTTGGGGAAAACAATGAAGGAAATGCAGATGCTTTAATGGAAGCAAGTAGTGGTTTGTTGAATGGAGGTAAAAATGACGGTGAGACCATTTCTAGCTCAAAGCGGAGCGCCAGAGCGGGCTCCTACCGGGCCTCGGCTCCCAGTGGGTCTCAGCAGCTGGAGAAGGGAGCACGTGTGAATCAAGAGCTTCATTGAAAACATTTATGTTGTAAACATCCACTTTCCCCAAATATAATCCATAAATTCAATGCAATTACAACCAAGACAGCAATGATATTATTTTTCTTTTGTAACTTTATGAAACTATTCTAGAGTTTAGATAGAAGAGTAAGTAAGCAATAATGAAATCTGGGGAAGAAAGAAGTAGAAATGATTGGGGGCAAGAGGTAAGAGACTATTTGATATACACCTGGAAATATATGTTCTTAAGAGTGGGTGGCCCGCATAGGCAGAGATGACGGACTCAACCGAGGGCAAGTAAAAAAGACATGGCAGGACTGACAGGTCAATCATGGTGGCCCTCTGGGTGGTTGGGAGACGAGGGGCTCTTGAAGGCTGAGGAAATATTTGTTGTCTATATCAAAGAAATGCTGGTTGTGGGGGGAGGGGCAGTTCATGGATATTGTAGGGGTTCAAGTCCCTAAGCCACATTTTCTTGCCAATACTGGTGGGGAAATCATGGTATTCCACAAAAAGATTAAACAATTAGAAAAATATGGCTAATCTCTAGCTTAAGTCTTAAACCAAATTCAATTCTGGACAGATTAAAAAATTACATGTTAACTAATGAAAACATAAGAGTGCATGGTGAAAATAATTTTTTTTAATGTTGGGAGTAGAGAAAGCCTTTCCATGCATGAGAGCAAAGAGAGAAAATGGTCAAATGCAAGTGAGGCCGTAGCAGCATTGCTGCTTACAATGGAAAATAAAGAAATGGAATAAGAAATGGGAGAGAAGAAGGAAATAACAATAAGGAGGAAGTATTGGTTCAGCGACGAGAAGAGCCATCTATGAGACCATGAGATCTCGTTAAAGGAAACAAGCAGTTCACAATTCCTTTCTGCGTGTGTGAAACAAATATGTATATGGAAGAAAACATGCAGAGGGCTAGAACCCAAATATTAAGGTGATCCTCATCAGGTGGTGGGATTATGAGTGATGTTTAACTTTCTAGTTTACATATGTATGTTTTGCCTTACTATTTCTAAAATGTGCACGCTATGACTTACATAATCAGATAAAACAAAGAAAATTTTAAACATCTTTACATTATATGAACTAAATGATGGAAAATTGGATTCGTGGAGTGAAAAACAGGAAAGCAATATATATACACATTTTAAAAATATCTTTCTCTGGCTGGCAAGATGGTGAATGGTTGTCTCTAAGATTGCCACAATGGAAGTGTTTTATCTTTATAATCCAAACCAAAAAAAAGTGGTACAATTCCTGGGTTATGTGGTGGGAAGTGAGAGTAGGAAGGCAGGAAGGAGTCCTGGCTACAGTCAGGTGAGGGAGGCAGGCAGACCACAAGGAAATGTGAAGGAATCAGAAAATTGGCAAAGAGTGGCAGATTCTTGAAAGAAACTGGGAGCTGGGACGTGACTCAGAGCCAGGGGAGAAGTGGCCACATCTGCCATTCTTCCACACTGAGCTCCTGTCACTTCTGCGGGCGCCACAAGGACGGAGGCATTGGCAACTCAAGAGGTGGGGCTCTGTTGCTGAGGAGCCAATTAAGGAGCACAAGGCAGCTGTGAGCCTCACAGCAGTGCCTGATGGGGGACAGGTCCTTCCCTCACTGGGTGAGAAGTGCCTCATGGCCACTCTGCACAGGACAGATGGGCAAGTGAGAAAGGGTCTTCTGGCAGCTCCTCACAAAACTGCCTGTCTTCCAGTGCTTCTGGAAGGACCACAGGGTTATTCCACCAAGACTGAGTCAGGTTGTGGCTGAGGCTTGGCTGTGTGGCCTGTGTGGAGATAGGCAAGGTCAGTGGAGTGCCATGACAGACCCCGTCCCTCACACTCCTATGCCTCAAACATGCCAAACACACTGCTGCCTCAGGGCCTTTGTACCTGCTCTTCCTGTTTTCCAGAATACTCTTCTCCCACTTGTCTGTACAACTGTCTCCATTGCCTGCTATAAATGCTGCTCAAATGTCACTTCTCAGTGAGTCCTTCCCCACCCAGACAATTTAAAATCGCAACCCCTTACCCTCAAGGCTTCCCATCCACCCTTTCTGCTTAATTTTTCTCCATAGGCCTTTTCACCATCTGACTTGCTAAGAATGAGAAGTACTTTTTTTTTTACATTTCAGTGTCTGAAATCAGGATGTCTCTCATCTTACAACACTGCCCACCAGGCAGCAGTCACAGGACACACACAAACTTCAAGCAGGCCAGTATCAAAACTTGCAGGGTGAGTGTCAGTGTTAGAGAAGAAATCCCCAAGGCAATAGGGAGTCACTCCTTTAACCTCTGGGAACCAGTGGCGATGGGGACAGGTGAGATGGTGCTGAGGTGGTGAATCAAACACAATCAGCCAGGTTAACTATGTTACCTAAGCAGGTGTCCGAAGAGGGCTAGCCCCTGGCAATGGCAGAGTCTGCTCTCGGGTCTGCAGGCTTTTAAAATAGTACATTCTTTAAAGAAAGGCCAACTCCTCAACATTCCTGATGGTGCAGACAGCAATGCTGTGTGGGAAAAGAGAGCCATCCATAAGTCTCAGTCAAGAAGTGATTCAAGGGAGTGGGCCTCTGGGTGTGTGGGCAGGTTTCCTTTAACCAATGTATTTTGTTCATGATGTTCTTTTTATGCAAGCACCAGAGAGATCCATGATAAAAATCAGTGTCTGAGGAAGTCTACAGGAGCTCTTTCAATTAGTACAAAATAAAAAGGCCATGTGCTAAGTAAGTGTGGCATCACAGCTTGGCTGGAAACATGGCTTAATGCCTATGTCATGCGATTGATGTCATCCCAGAGGAGCTGGAATACCATCTATGCTGTGCTTACCCACACACCTTGTTTTATCATGCTCCTCTTTCTTGCACTTCACAGCTGTGGCTTTTTTACACACTGAAGGTTTGTGGCAACCCTGTGTTGAACAAGGTCATTTTTCCAACAGCATTTGCGCACTTTGTGCCTCTGTATCACATTTTGTCATGCACTATTTCAACCTTCTTCATTATTATTGTATTTGCTATGGTGATCTTTGATCAGTGATTGCATCTCGTGGAAAGCTCAGGTGATGATTAGTTAGCTCTTTTTAGCAATAAAGCAATTTTTAATTAAGACGAGTATGTGTTACTTGAGACATAATGCTACCACAGTTAATAGACTACAGTCGAGTGTATTGTAGTCTATACAGCAGAGTGTCCAGTAGACTACATGTAACTTTCACATGCACTGGGAAACCAAAACATTCATTTGACTCCCTTTAGTATGCATTGTTGGCTTTAAGGCAGGTCTGGAACCAAACCCACAATGTCGCCAAGATGTGCCTGTGTTTGTTAGTGCATTGTCTGTCTTCCCTCACTGTATCACCCATGAAGATAAGGCCTCTATTCAATTTGATTCACTGCTGTGCCCTCAGCCTCAAGAACATAGCTGTGCATAGCGAGTGCTCAATAAATGTCTGCTACGCACTTTGAACAAAGAGAATTCCAGGAGAGTGAGCAAGAGCAAATATCCTGAGGTGGGAACATGTTTATGGCTCTCCTGGATTAGCAGGAAGGCCACCCTGACTTGAGCAGAGCGACAGAGGCAGCTCTGGCTGCTCCGACTACCACACTGTCATCTGCTCTTTCAGATCTTTTGCCAGCATCCGCTCCCTTAGAGGTGTCTACACCTGAAGAGCAGAGGCTAGATGTTCCTGTGATGTTTGCGAGGCCGGCGCTGGCTTTCAGGACTTTCCTGTGCGTGGATCCCTCGGTTGGAATAGTATGGCCCCTCATCTCCTTTGGGTCCTGGCCCAAATGCCATCTGCTCAGTGGGGTCTCCCCTGACGGCTGTACTTAAATACTCTGCCTCCTGAGACCCTTCTCAGCCTCACTGCTCACCACAGACCAAGAGGTGTTCTCTGTCTATGACTTTAGTTTTTTAGTCAAATCTCCACAAGTGGGAGTTTCGGTTTGTTTTGCTTTGTTGGCTTCTGTAATCATGGGCCCTAGATTATAGCCTGGCACGTAGCAGCCCTAAGTAAAGACTTGATGTCTTAGTCTGCTCAGGCTGCCATAGCAAAGTATCACAGACTGAGTGGCTTAAACAACTGACATTTATTTCCCCATAATTCTGAAGACTGGAAGTCTGAGATCAAGGTGTTGTCAGGGGTGGTTTATTCAGAGGCCTCTCTCCTTGGTGTGTAGATGGCCATCTTCTCCCTGTGTCCTCACACAGTCTTCCCGCTATGTGTCTGTGTCCTAATGTCCTCTTCTTATATGGACACCAGTCAGACTGGAGTAGGGCTCACCTTAATGACCTCATTTAACTTAAGCACTCCCTAAAAGCACTATCTCCAAATCCAGGCACATTCTGAGCTACAGGGGACTGGGACTTCAGTGTATGGACTCGGGAGGGGACACCACTAGGCTTCAGACAGTTAATTGGTTAATCAGGGTGCAGAGGTGAATTGAGGCCCTTATGGGTTAAGGATCTGTATTCAGGCTCTGGGATGGGGCGAGGCTTGGTGAGGACAGAAGATGGGGAGCAGTAGACCTCAGAGAACAGTGTAGGTCTGGGATGGGTGAGGGTTGGGTGGACAGTGAGATGCCAGGAGTGAATGAGGCTGGAAAAGGGTACTCTCCTCACCAAACAATGAGGCACAAGGATGGGGTTAGGGAGAGGCCACAGGGGGGAGGATGATGTACTTGGTGCAGTTGAGGGATGAGGTAAGGAGGGAGTGGCCAAGACTTGCAGAAGGGAAGAGAGAGGAGTCAGAAAAGTGGTAGGATGATGATTGGGATCCTGGGATAGGGTCAAGGACGTTGAGAATGTCACCAATGGGTGGGATCACCTACATACTGTGCAGGGCCCAGTGCAAAATGAAAATGCAGGTGCCTTGTTCAAGAAGTATGAAGAATTTCAGGATGGTGACAGCAGAGCCTTAAATCAAGTGTGGGGAACCTTTCTAAGCACTGGACCCTGTCCATCTCCATAGGTCCAACAGTCGCGAAGCTGTTTCTGCCAGATAGAATCTGGAGCAGAAATGGAGACAGGTTAGAAGTTTGGACCAGGTTGGGCTAGAAGATCTGTCCTCTTGCACCTATTGGGGATTTTTATTGAAGCATGATCTGCCTTTTTCCATCCTCTTTTCTATTATTAGCAACTGTACTGCACACTCTTTTGGAGCTGGATCTTCCCACAACCCTTAGTGCCCTATGCATGTGATTTGGATGTATGCCAAGACGTGTTTGTTGAGATCCCCAATGGAGCAAGTGAGAGAGGGGTGCATGTTGGGTGGGATGGAGATGGGAGAGACTGAGTGATGGCTCACAGAAAGACCAGAATTTCTCTCCAGGATTTAGATAATGAAGATCTGAACTGTGCAGCAGCCTCAGGGAGACTAAAGTAATTGCACTTCATTTGGAAAAATAAAGCCCTTTGAGTGCAGAAGCCAGTGGCCAAGCCCTTCCCCTCCTGGGGCAGAGAAGGACTGTTCCGACTAGGCTCTGAAAGCAGGTGGGGAGAGGGAGGGCTCCAACCCTCCCCAGCCGTTCCCTGGGAGTGCCTGGAGCCAGCCTGAAGGGAGTTAAAAAGCCATTTGAGGAAGCCAAGGTCTGGAGGAAGCAGGAGCCAGAGCTGCTGGTAGCATTGGGGACAATGTCCTGATGTTAAGTTGGAGACTGACCCCCACTCTAGCTCCTCACCCCAGCCCAGCCTCTCCTACCTCAACTCTGCAAGCATCTAGTGGGCCTGCAAGAGATGAAGCTCTGTGTTGGATACCAGGGACACACAAGGAGGCAAGATCCCTGGCCCTGATATAGAGGAGACACTTAACATAATCATCCCATTCGCCCTTTCCGCCATCTTTTGAGTCAGGTACTGTTCTCAGCATTGCCATGTGACAGAGGAGGGCACTGAGATGCAGACAGGTTAAGTCACTTGCTGAAGATCAGATTGCTGATCTGTGGTCTGGCCCAGAGTTGAGTTGAAGCCAGCAGGCTGTTGCTCCTAATCCTCCCACCGTTGGTGGCAGAGGCCAGCGTTTGTAGTCCCTGCAGACCGAGTGCCTGCTGAGCATCGAACAGTCAGCACGGGTGGGGCTGGAGAGCCCTGCAAGGCCTCAGAATAGAGATGTTGTCTGAACTGTGTGGGAAGAATGAATGCAAGTGCCCAGAGGCTGCTCGTGGGAGGTAAGGCTCCCTGGTAGAGAGGGAAGTAGACTGGTGTTGCTGGAGCCTGAGGCTTAGGTGGCGGTGCTGAGAGGACGGCAGAGGCCAGAGACCCTGCCTCACATATTGAAAGTTGGGTGAAGTTGCCTGTCAACACGGTGGTTGCTAAGGTCAGGATCAGGACATGGTAATGAACTAGGAGAAGCAGCGTGTATGTTCTTGAAGGGCCCCAAACTGTCTCCCCACCTACCAGGGCCCAGGCTCTCCCCACTCAACTGAGGTGGCCTCTAAAACCCACACAGCTCACTGGGCCCCAAAGAAGGCCTGTTCTTCTCCTCAGGGGTTCTTGTTTTTTCTGTGGAAGCCTGCCCCACTGGCCAGGGGTTGTGGTCCTCCTGTCTTCACTCACAGGGCCTGTTCTGGGCAAGGAGAGCTCCTCCCAAAGCCCAGGAAGAGCAAGCAAGCCAGGGGCTGGGATGGAGGAGAAAGCCGGGAGGAGAGGGAGAGGGCCGGGCGGGCAGGGCCAGCGTCTGCTCATCCTCCAGTCAAGGCAGCCTTCTGCCAGCCCTGGGAGCTGGACTGGATGGAGGTCTTGCCTCTCTCTTTTCCACATCCAGGTTGGTGTTTCTCTGCCTGGAGTTGGGTGCGGGCAGCTCCAGGGACGCTCCTCTGGCTCATTCTGCCCCATAACACCAACTTCAGTTGCTGAGTGGGCTACAGAAGTCCAGACAACAAGAGGAGCCTGGGAAAACCTAGCAAGGTGTACTGGGTCAGAGGCGTTGCCCCCCCCAGACCTGAGCTCCCCCAGAAAGTCCTGCCCTCTCTTAGCAGTCCACCTGTGGGCCATTCTCCCAGGACTAGTGTCATCTCTCTGCTACCTGCGTCTTGTCCGGTTATGCTGAACCTCCAACTGGGCGGCCTTCTTGGCGCCCCTCCATCCCCCATCGCTCCCCTTGCAGGCCCAGAAGATTCCTTCCTCACCCCCTTCAGCGCCTTAAGTGTCTTCCAAGCCCGTTTCCTCTTTCATTTCTCTGCAGCACCGCGAGGGAGGCAGGATTCTTCCCATTTTCCAGATTTGACAGGAGAGAAGCCTGCTGTCCCAGGGCAGGGTTGAGGGGAGGTAAGTGACGAGACCAAGGTCACCCAGTCATTGGCGGAACGTGGCCCCGACCTGGCCCTTCTTCGGCGGGCCCGCTGGAACCCTGCAAGGCGGGCCCAGGCCGCGGGCCCGCTCCCCTCCCCTCTGGGCTGGCAGTCAGAGGGCGGCCAGAATGGCAGGTAAGGTGGGGTAGGGGACAGAGGGGGGTCTGCGCGGGAACGCCTGGCGCACGCGCCGTGGGCGCGGGTGCTGGAGCCCGCAGTGGCGCCCTGGCTTCCGAGGGCCCGCAGCCAGGGTCCCGACGGGGACCCCACCTCCCGCCGAGGGGCCCGGGCGCGCCCCGGGTTCGCCGGCCAGGCCACGCCCCTGGCGGCATGGGCGGGGGCAGGGGCGGTGCCGGCGGAGAGGGGCGCGGGCGCGCGGTGCTCGGTGCGCGCCGCCGCCCCTCCGGCCCAGCGAGCCGGCCCGCCTCTCCTGCCCCCCGGGCCGCTCTTGTCGCCCCCACCCCTTCCTTCCGCGGCCCGGTGCGCGGCGCGGCGCGGCGAGCGCGGCCTGGCGAGCGCGGCCGGTGGTCGTGGCGCTCGAGGGCGGCGCGCCAGGCGCGGGGCGCGAGGCCAGACCTGGCGCGGCGGGGAGCGGGGGGCGGGCGGCGGCGCGCCCGCAGAGGAGAGCAGGGGCAGGGGGTGCCGAGGTAACGGCGGGGCCTGGGCACCCACTGCGAAGGGCGGGGGCACCCGGCGCACCTCGGCCCCCGGCCCGCAGGCAGCGGGGCGTCCGGGGCGGCGGAAGGGCGGGCGGGGGGCTCGGCCGGCGGGGAGCAGGTGGGCGGGGACAGGGGCCCTGCTGGCAGAGGCGCCGCGGCGAGGTGGCGGGCTGCGTGCGCGAGCGGGGCGGCCGCCTCCCGGCCCGGAGATCGGAGAGGCCGTTTGGGCTGGGTGCTCCGGCTCCGAGGGCACGGTTCGTGGCCAGGGCCGCGGAGCTGAGCTTCAGGCACTTTTGGGGGAATATCTGGAGGCCCGGCCGGGCCAAGGCGCTGGGGGTCTTGAGCAGACCCGGGAGAAGAGTATTATTGCTGAAGTCCGTGGGTAGGGCGCTGGTGGAGGGCGACAGTGGGCGAGGACAGGCACTGCCAGGGCTGGCATGAGTGGAGGGGGACAAGGAGGGCTGGAGTTTGAGTCTGAGCCTGATTTGGGAGGTCCGTGGCAGTGGGTGGGTTGATGAGTCATGAGATTTGGAGATCAGAGAAGCCTTTCCTGAGTGAGGGAGATAAAAAGGGCCAGGATTTGGAGGTGGCTTGGAGGCCACGTCTTTGGACAGTAGGTGTTGAAATGGCCACCAATACCCATGTGAGGGACTTTGGGAGCAACGTCTCAAAGTGCTGTTGATTCCGAAGCTTTGGCTGGGGGTGACGTAAAGGAAGGTCTTTGTGGTGGCCAGTCCCTGCCTTCCTTCCTTTCCAGGCCTTCAGGATTCAGCTGTGTTCCTGTGGGGAGTGGGTTAAAAATTCCTCTGGCCTACAATCAGCCTTACAGCACCCATGGGGTAGGAGGGACAAACATGCGTGACTGCAGCAGCCTTGTCTGTGTGGAGCCCCAGCGCTTCCTCACCGTTACCACAGAAACAGCCTATTGATGGTGCATTTATAGGGGAAGAAGCAGGCGCTACATTTTGGGGAGGAGGCCTCAGAGCAGCAGCAGCAGTGATGGATGGTGGCCACGAAATTGCTCATTGGAGGAGTTCCTGGCTTGTTTGAAGCTTAAAAATGAATGGATGGCTTTTGCAGGTGCCAGGGTAGCGCACGTGGGGCTGTGACATGTGTGGATGTGCACACACCAGAGTCTGGTGTGTCGGGGACAAGAGGTGGCTATATGCAAGCTGCTGTATAATTTTAACACAGAACAATGAAAAACAGCCACAACACAACATGCATTATGAGGAAGGCCTTTACTCATTCTTTTCAAACCCTGACGCAGCAGCTCCATTTTTCTTCAATCTAAAACCTTGCTGTTAGGCATGCCACACCCACAGCCTCGTCACCGGACTGGGACTGGCATGGGCTCTAGAGGAACCTCAGGTATCATAATGGAAGCAGAATTTGAGTTAATATTCATTGTTACTCTTAAAAGCCTTGAGGGTCAACTTTTCTCACAGTGGCAGGCCCATCTGTTGACAGACTCACTTGTTGATAGTTTTGGGTGCGATTATTGTGGTGTTCAAAAGAGTAAAGCCTCCTTGACATGACGTTCCCATGGATGAATGGTAGATTTGCTGTTTTTCCTTTAGCTTTAATTTTACTTATGATTTATATCCTGTTTGCCACAAATATTAGATGGTGTATTTTAAATATACATAACACTCTGAAAACATAAATAGAGAAAGGTATACCACATCGCAGGGGAGAAGCATATGTGCTTAACAGCTGGACTTCCAGGGCGTCTGTGCTTGATGGTCAATGTTAATGTTGAACTCCCTGGCGGCCTAGACAAAAACAGTGGCACAGTGGGTTACACCGTTCACATGTCTTAAACCAGAGGCTCTGCCTGGGGAGGGGAGCAGCAGAGGGATTGCTCCCAGATGTGCACAGCTTGGCCAAGTGCTCTGAAACATGTCCACTAGTGGGATTGTGTGCTGGGCCGAGGAGTGTGCTGTGGCTATGGTTTCTGTATTGGCTGGGCCATCCCTGAGCAGAAGCAAGGCTTGCAGACAATAGCTCATTTGGAACACTTGTGTCTAGTTAGGGTCTTGGTTTTCATCCTGCCAACCAATGTCTTTGTACTCTGTGGCACTGTACTTAATGCAAAGAGAAGAGATATGACTGCCTTTCAGGGGACCTTTGCCACCCCGTCTGGTGAAGACAAACACACCAGATCACTTGAGTTTGGACCATGGCTTTTAAGATGATGGTCATTGACATGATAAGCTTTGTCAATGCCTACTTCTTAAACATGTGCTGCCTGTTTTCAAGAAATGTGCTTGTCATTAGAGGTACATGGGACTTGCCATCTCGAGCAAAATCAGTTCCAACAACAGACCCTGTCTCTGTCACTGTTGCTTTGCTTGACCTGGCCTAAGGCCCCATCTCTCAAGTCCTTCCAATACAGAAGTGCAAAGACTCATTGACAGGATGTGGGGAAGGTGGAAGCTCCGCCGGTAGGATATTTTCTTTTCTAAAGAAAAAAGGCAACCCTTTGGTCTTCTAGACACTCAAAATGTGTTCTTGGCAGAAATAGCTGCGAGGTTTGCTTTGGACTCTGCTGTGCCTCAGGGAGCACTCAGGGGGAGATCTTGAGGAAGAACAAAGCAGTAGAGTTGCGAGTAGTGGCACAGAGGGTGATGTGCTTCATAACACGGTGCTTTGACCTTTGACCAGGCCATTGGTGGGGTGGGGTCACATCCCAGGGTCAAGAAGATGCCCTGTAGGTTTTGGGGTGTGATATCACTGTGACTCTGCTTTTTTCCTTTGCCAGGCAACTGAGACACTGGATATGAGAGAACATGATGGCAGGTGAGCTTCTCCGGTCCCAGGCCAAGCAGTGAAGGGCCATGCCTAGGGACTCATGGGAAACATGCAAGTCCACCTTTCTGTTCCTTCCCAGCTTTCCCCTGCCCTGTGGTCCCTGGGAAGTTGAGCAGTTGGCAGTTTTTCTGTCTCAACTCTTTGGCTCCCTTCCAGATCATGGGCTCACTTGTTGATGGGCACCTACCCAGGCCATTGGGTGAGGAACTAATATGACAGACATGGGGCCTGCCTGCCAGAAAAGCTCTGCCTCCCTGGGCACCCAGAGGGGCTGCTTGATGTGAGAACTAGGAAGTCCTATCTCTAGGGGAATACCAGGAGCAGATGTCACCTCTTCTTCCATCCTCTTATGTCTCACCTCAGGCTGATGAGGGTGCATAACTCATCACCTGCCAGTCAGCTTGACTGTAGCTGAATTCCTCCATGTGGAATAAGTAGATATGGGTACCATTCAATGACATTTTTGCCAGAGGCATCCGTGCCTAGATTATACTCCCTGTTACCACCCTTCCCAGAGGCACGGTCAGGTTCATGTGCATCCTGTCCCCTGATCTACCCCAGTCTGGGTTTGTAGTACACTCTAGTGGGCAAGGCCATTGATGCCAGGCGATCTGCTGGCACAGGTGGAGGGATGCCACCCTGGTAGAGTTTTATGGGGCAATTTGGTATTGCTCACCAGCATTAGCCCTAAAGGGAAATAAATTCTCATCCTAAGGGCCCTAATTTTCTCTTTTTGAGGTGAGGCAGAAGCTACCGGGTCTTTTTCACTGGTGACTCCAACACTCAAAGTCCTTCCCATCCCTCGTTCCTGTGCCACATGCACTTTCCTCTCAGCTGGACCCCACTGTCCTCCAGACCAGAAGCCCGAGTCTTGAGGGGTCCATGGCGTTCTAGGCACATACATCGTGGCCTCCCAGAAAGTCAGCCTTTCTGTTCCTTTTATAAAGGGCCAGCCATGTCTGCGGTGGTGTCTTCCCTGCTTCCCTCTGACACTGTGCTTCTGAGCCTAGGCCTAATCTGGTTTGAAGGCGCCCCTGGGCACCTGCCCATTCCAGGCCTCAGCACTGCTCTCTCTGCAGTGTTTCTGGAGGCCAAGAACGCCCATTCAGTCCTGAAACGATTCCCTCGTGCCAATGAGTTCCTGGAGGAGCTGCGCCAGGGTGCCATCGAGCGGGAGTGCATGGAGGAGATCTGCAGCTATGAGGAGGTCAAGGAGGTGTTTGAGGACAAGGAGAAGACGGCAAGTGCCACCTTGGGGCTGGCTCCTGGGAGCAGAGGTGGCCTCAGGGACACCAGGAGTAGACCCTGCCATCTCAGATGAAGCAGAAGCGATGAAGAAAAGCCAGCCCATTTGAGGCAGGGTCACTGGGGCTGTAGGAGAACAGATAGCATGTTCTTAAAGGCCCGTGTACCTGAATCTGGGGGCCTCCTCACTTGGGGGTGCTGCCCTTTTGCTCTTGGCACATTCCATCACCTCTCTGTGGGTTTTCAGAGGCCGCTCAGATCAGGCAGGGTGGGGAGCAGCCTCAGCCCCTGCCGCTCATAATGCAGACTTGCTGAAGGTCTCTGAGGTCCATCTGAGGTGAGTTCTTGCATGTAAGTGAGTGGCCCTTCTTCTTCTGCAGATGGAGTTCTGGAAGGGGTACCCGAATGCAGTCTACTCAGTCCGAGACCCTGCGCAAAGCTCAGACGCCATGTACGTGGTTGTGCCCCTTCTGGGGGTCGCGTTGCTGATTGTCATTGCCTTGTTCATCATCTGGAGGTGCCAGCTGCAGAAAGCCACCCGTCATCACCCGTCGTATGCTCAGAACCGGTACCTAGCCAGTCGCGCTGGGCACAGCCTCCCCCGGGTCATGGTGTACCGGGGCACTGTGCATAGCCAGGGGGAGTCCTCTGGGCACCGTGAGGCAGGGAGCAACGCACAGGTGGTGCTGGGGCCCAGTCGGGGGGGCAGAACCACGGTCCGCCTCGAGAGCACCCTCTACCTCCCTGAGCTCTCTCTCTCCAGACTGTCCAGTGCCACCCCTCCGCCATCCTATGAGGAGGTGACTGCACCCCAGGAGAGCAGCAGTGAGGAGGTGAGTGTCTCTTACAGTGACCCACCTCCAAAATACGAGGAAATAGTGGCCGCCAACCCTGGCTCCAACAAGTAGTGGGACTCATGTCCTGTCCGGTGTGAAAGCCTCTTTCAGGGGTCTCCTATTTTCTTTTTAACTTTTTAAAGACTTTGCCACCACAAAACAGCCTTAGCCTCCTTGTTGCCAAATACTTTCCTAACCGTGCATTCATAAGAAGTGAATTGTCAGAGACAGGTGGAGGGAGGAAGAGAACACACATGTGTCCAGGCCTCTGTGGGGAGCCACAGGCCGCGGAGCCCAGCTCTTCCAGAAGCCTCCAAGCCGCCCGCCATCCTGTCCTCCTGTCGGGAGCCGGCTTCTCTTATGCCAAAGGAGTCACCCCATTGAGTTGATTGTGGCCAGCGTGTTCATAGGCTCAGGACCCAGGGCCGTGCAGCTGGCTGGAGACCTGTCTTGGGTCTGGAGGCCTAGGCCGCAGAGAGGAGGGAGAGAAGCCAGCCCTTGAGCACCCTTGCTTCTCAACAGTCCTGTGCTGCTGTCCTGGCCTACATTTTGAGGACAGGAGCAAGGACTCAGCAGAAAACAAAAAGAATTAACAATAAATAAATGGCAAACACATTAAAACACTATATCCTGGGCTATTGGTGGAGGAGCAGGGGGAATCAGTCACACAGATCTATGACCCGCCCATCTCCCAACACCCATCCCCCACACTCCTGCCCAGGTCAAAGGAAAGCCCAGAGCAACCTGGAAGGGGGACAGAGTGTGTGGGGCGGGGGGCTGGGGCTGGCTGGCCGGCTGCCTCTTCTAGATTGGGAAGGGGCCGTCAGGAACTTGCCATCTGGGAGGGCGGCTCTGGCTGTGCTTGGCCCCCTCTAGACCTTGGCTGTCCAGACACATGTGCCGGCCGTGCTGAAACTGCTACCCACTGGCATGTGCCCAGTCATAGGCCCGCGAAAGCCAACACTTCTGAGCCAGCCTCCAAATGTTTGCGGTTTGGGGTACAGGCTGGGTCAGAGAACTGTAGTTTTCTCCTTGTGAAGTTGATTGGCTAAGAGGATAATTAAACCCTCAGTCTTGGCCTCCATAGCACTGTGCTCCCTGGCTTTGAACTTCTAGGATACTTCCGTTTTTGTGAGTGGTTGCATTGACTTGAACTTGGACTTCAGATGTTGATTTTACCTTAATGATGGTGCTCACCTGGGGAGAAGATCCTACAGTGTCCCTGTTAGAAATTGTTTTGTGGGAGAGACTGGTGAAGCTGATGACCTGGGGCTGAAGGCCCACCTGGGATTTGCTGTGTCGTTGCCAGGTGCCAGCCCATTTTAGAAACCCCTTTCTGCGGCCCAGGAGCTGTCCACCTCTCCATTTCAATGAGGTTTCACAGCAGTGGGGCAGAGGGGACCTTCCCTTTAACTGTCAGACACCACACAAAAGACACTGTCGAGGCCTACTCCCCCAATCCCTCCACCTCCCTCCTCCTGGCCTCGGCGCCAAACCACTTGTCCTCTGTGGTGCTTTAAAAAATGTAGCAAATACTTGTGAGGCCCCAAAGAGTGCACAGCCAGGGTCTATTGGCAACCACAGCAGTTTCAACGCCACTGAGAAGACAAGCTTCTTTCTATCTGAACAGCTCTCCATGGCAGGCATCAGGCTGCCTTCTTAGCGTGCAGCCCTGCCTTGCGGCCCCAGACGACTTCTGGAGGCCCCTGCAGCCCTGGGGACTTGTCCCAGGACATGCTTCATGTCCCACCGAGACCACCAGCTTGGGCAGCCTGGCCCTGTAGTTGGGCTTTTCCATCCTTCCCCCTACCTCACAGGCCTGTGGGAGGCTGACTCAGCTAATGCCTGTGCGCTTTGCCCTTAGGAAGATTCTTCTAGAAATGGGTCGGTTATAGGGGACCAGTCTTAGCAGAGGCCTTCGTATGACTCTGATGTCTAGTCTCAACCTGGGTAGTCAGTCCCCTGCCAGCTGACCCCTTCTGTCCTCACCCCTGCCCTGGGAGCTCCCCGATGCCAGAGGTGCTGGCCAGGCGGCATTCCACCTTCCCTTCTTTTCCTCCCTCTGGGCCACTAGCACCGCACTCCTGCCCTTCCTCACAAAGGCATGTGGGGCCTAGAAGGCCGCTCCTTTTTCCATGATGGCAGCTGGAGTCACTCCTACTCGGCCACGTGGAGGACCTGGGGCAGCCTGAAGCTCTGGGCCAGCCCCTGCTCTCCCAGCATTTCCTCAAGCAGGTGCCTGCGTGGGACCTGGGAGCATGGGAGAAGACGCCTGCCCCTGTGTGTTTCCTCCCCACTGAGCAGAGCCGAAGGGAGCATGCGGAGGAATGCCTGCTGCCTTTGGCGTCTGTTGAGCCCTTCCCTGCCGAGCCACCAGGGAGCTGCAGCCGGGTGGGGATGAGAGAGAGCAGGAAGCCGGAGCCCGGCCTGGTGGAGGGCAGCACGTGTCCCTAAAGCCCTGTGTGCTCTGCTTCAGGCGCCTTGCGGGGCTCTTCTAGGTGCAGGTGCCACCATGGCCTCTGGGATGTTTTTTGCAGCGTATTGTAGAAGAAAGACTGCCACACACAGTGGTCATGACTCATTGTGGTGCACGTTTGGCTTTTATGAATGCTCTGCACCTATCTTGTCAAACTGTCTTCATATGGGTGTTGTTTTGATACAGTGCTAAATCTGCAGTAGCCACATCTTTGTTCATGGACTTGTGCGCGTGTGTGTGTGCGTATACCTGTGTGCACGTTGCCTTTTCTCACATGCTTATCTGAAACAATAGCCAGTGTGTGGCTATATTTGTACCAGGAGGGTTCCGGTCTGAAGGGGGGAATGTCGCCTCCGGGGGCTGGGCAGCCTGGCGCCAGGGCCCTGGGCAAGGAAAGCTGAGAGCAGCTGCGGGAGCCTCTGCCCCTTTCAGAAAAGGCTTTGGAAGAAACTGAGGCAGCTCCATCTCGTGGGCCCCTGCCCTGGGGACCTTCGGGCACGGTGCCTCTTGCCTGGGCCCCGGCTCCTGTTCTCTGGGTGTCAGCAGCTGAAGGAAATCTGAGCACTCCTGAGCATTTTTATTTTTATTTAAAAAACTTTTTTTTGGTGGAAAGATGTGTGACTGTTAACTTTGGGAATGGCGGGGCTAGTTGTTGAGATATTTTTCATTAAAAAAAGGAAAAGGCTTTAAAAATTTCCTTGAAATATGACTGTCACTTGTTTTCAACCAAAAACTTTTTAAGACTTTCAAAAACAAGAATGGCAATCCTTCCCCTCCTCTGCTGCTCTTCCTCACTGGGGGGTTTCAAGAGAGCACGGCCGGCAGGCTGACCTAAGGCCAGGGGCCTCCCCTTCCACTGGCCATTAGTGTGAGTTCCTCAGGGTGCCCAACTGTTTGGATGGTGGCTTTTTGGTAACCAACTGTGACGGATTTGGGAGAGGAACGTGTCTTTGTGTTAAGGAGTTGGAGCCAGATGGTTCCTCTCTGGCTCAGGGCTTGATCTTTTGACAACCAAATGGCATATCCTATGAGAAGAAAAAAAACAACACTGCCTCTAGATTGTTCTTTTGTCTGGGAGAGAGAGCATGAGTGAGATCATTGAGAGAGACTCCTTTCCCTACTCTCTGGCTGTCTGGGAGCCGGCCTGTGTTCTCTCCTGTGCTCTTATGTTCAAGGCCGAGATAGGAGAGCTGGACAGCAAGGCTGCTGGCCTAGGCTGCTCTTCACCTTGACAAGTAATGAAGCTCCATGTCAGGATCATGCTGATTCAGAAACAAGCACATTCTTGCCACTGAACTCTAGTCACACTAATCAGTATAATTAGCTAATTAAAAAGTACTGTAATCAGGCTGCCTGCAACTATGGTAAAAGCCCATTAATTTGAAGCCCACTAATTCAGAACTTAGAGAAAATCACGACCTCACAGAATTCAGGGTATCTGCGATTCTTGCTCCATAGAAATATTTGAAATACTCTCCCCTGTAGTCTATTTCCAGGGTCATATGTGTAAGACGGATCTTGTTTGAAATGAGTACTTTTTTCAAATAAAGGCTCAAGATACTAAGGATCCCTTCACTGTGCCTTCAGCTTTGGGGTGCAGCGATTCTCATACACAAGCCTCTTGCCACGCAGGATGTTGGGTATTGCAGCTTTTCATCCTACTCCTTTATTTACCCTGTGAATAACATAGTTTGTGAGTTAGACTGCAATTTAAAATAACATAACTGTGTATCTTGCTAAATATTCTGTCAAACAGATGTTTCACTGTCAGACTGGCTGCTCCCATCGTTCACTCCCAAATATTCAAATGCAGGGAGCGTGTCCTTTCACGGGCTGTGGGTGGTGAGTCTCTCTACAGCAAGAATAATTTCTCTGACAAAGGTATGCAAGTGGCACGCCTTGTGGGGTCCGTGCTGCAGCAGTTTTTCACCTGCCATAGGCCACTCCCACCCCCAGCCCGAGCATCAGCACAGATACTCAAGAATGGGACAAACTCTACAGCTTTCGCCTCTCAGTCTCTCTCCCCTTATGGGTGCCACTTTCACAGGCTTGAAACACCTGCTGTTTCACTCTGTGATCATGAATTTGTGATGATGGAAACTCTGATACGTGCAGCTGAGCTTATAGACATGATTACTGTGAAATGGATTCATTTTGGTACCACTTTGAACTGTGCTCGTATTCATGTGTTGCCCCATGTCAGCTGGGAAATCCGTACCTTCAGTAATATGTCAGGATTTCGCTGGAGCTTGGGGGCAACAAACTTGCTTCTGATTTCTCTCTATAATTGTTGAGTTTGGCTGTTAAATTTCATCTCTTTCTGTACAAGAAGATAACGAATAATAATAAAGAGCAAATGGCATTCAGTTGCTTCCCGTCGTCGTCCATCTTGGATCCCCACTGACTCCCAAACTTTCATGGGGCATGGAAGACGGTAGATAAGGAAACAGCCCAAACCAGTTTAGAAGCAGGAAGCAGAAATGTCCTGGGCGTAGAGTTCAACAACCCCCCCCCCCACCCCCACCCCCACCCCACCCCCCACCCCCCGTATGTAAGAGGATCTCCTGACCCAGCCCCCCTGGTTAGTTAGATCTGTCACAAATCACTTCCCTGTCACCTGATCCCCGGTTACCAACAGAGGTGTCCCTTGCTGCAAAGATGCCCTGCTGGCTTTCAGAGCTGGGGGAGGGGAGGCAGGGAGAATTTTTCCCGGGCCTTACATTGGTGGAACATAATAGGCTTTCCCTGGCTCCGCTTCCTGAATTCTAGGACGGCAAGAGTCAGAGACTCTTGATGCCTTGGCCCCTTTTGGAGGAAATGTGGGCTTAGGCCCAAATACTCCCAGCTGTTGGTGGGGAGTGAAATACAGCCACGAGAAGGTGCTGGCACAAGTTGCATCAATCCCCAGTGATGAAAGTAATCCACGCTTCGTGGAAGCTAAGCTCCAGGAATGACAGCCAGAGGCCTTAGGCTCCATCCTTATCCCTGGCTGGCTTGGTGAATAATGCCAACCTTCTGGGGAGGCTGGGAAACCAAACGAAGACTCTTCCAGCAGACCGCAGGTCAGATGGGGCACATTCTGAATGTGGGTTTTGAACTTTAGGTGGTTTTGCCAGAAACAAACATTCTAGGCAGTGACTTAGGGTCTTAGGGTAGCCCAGGCAAAGAAGCTAATATGTGAGAGAGGTCCCAGACTTCCAAGTCCCCCTTGGGGTACCACCCAAAGGACTGGGTTTCCCTTTCTCATCCGCCGGCTGTACCCTAAGCCCACAGGCTCCAGGACCGAGGCACTTGCATTGCTTGTGGGAGGGAAGAGCGAGTCACGGGCAGGGACTTAAGGAGGTGATGTTGGGGAGAGAGGGTTGCATCCCAGTCTCTCCACAGTCCCTGTGGGAGCAGAGACAGAGAATCAGGTGTGGGGGCAGAGACTGGGCTGCAGGGGTGTGGCTTTGGAGGCTGCAGCCCCTCTTCCCAGCCTTGCCCCAGCCCTGGTTCCTGTCACACTCTTACTGCAGCTGGCCTGAGTCCTCACGGAGTGAAGGGATGGGATGACCGTGGGGAGGACCCATGAGTAGATGCTTAGGAATGATTACAGCCAGCATTTATGGAGCACCTAGTGTATGCCAGGCCTTGTAGGTGCATCAGCTGAGACAACCCTCCCCACAAGCCTGTGATAGCCCAGGAAGCACACCATATGGCCAAGGACACACGAGGAGGAAGTGCCCACCTGGCCAGGCAGACCCGGATGGTTTGCCCTGCAGGCCCCACCCTGGACTGCATATGGCGCTGCTGCTCTCCTTTGGAGGTCACTTTGCTTTTGCTTTCATGCTGACTGTCCATCCTTCCAGCTGCTCCCCGCCTCCTTCTGCCCAGCTGTTAATTCCCCAAAGGCAGGGCCATGTATAACTTTTTCCTCACCACTTCTTCCCCAGAAGCTGGCCCAGTGTCTGCCTCACAGTTAACATTCAAGTGAATGTGATTTGTTGACTGATTATATTTTCCAGTCAGAGCCCCAGCTCCATGTATCAGTTTGCCTGGGGCTGCCAAAACAAAGTACAGCAGTCTTGATCACTTAATTGACAGAAATATATTGTTTCACAGTTGTAGAGGCTGGAAGTCTGAGATCCAGGTGTGAGCAGGGCGGGTTTCTCCCGAGGCCTCTCTCCTTGGTGTGTACACGGCCGCCTTCTCCCTGTGTCCTCACAGGGTCTTCCCTCTGTGCTGTCCATGTCCTCATCTCTTCTTCTAGGGACACCAGTCAGATTGGAGTAGGGCCCACTCCAGTGACCACACTTCACCTTAATTATCTCTTTAAAGACCTTATCTCTGGATACAATCATCTTCTGAGGTACTAGAGGGCAGGACTTCAACATGTGAATTGGTGGATGTAGACAGAATTCAGCCCAGAAAACTCTGTTCTTTGCTCCTTCTCCCAACCCTGAGCAGCCACTCTGGAAAAGTTTGGGGGTGGCTCTGTGATGCCAGCAAAGACAGGGTCACCTTACCAATCTCAAACCAGGTCCCAGAGCAGTTTCTTCCCTGCCACAAATGGACAGACCTGGGACAGCTGCCAAAGGTCCCCACAGGGAAGGTGGGGTTGGAGGGGGAGCACTGGGTTTCAGAATGGTTTCCCCAGGGTCCCTCTGTGGAGAGTGATATGAGAACCCAAAGCCTGAAGAATAGACAAAATGTACCCCCTCATATTTTTCTTTTTTCATGGACAAAACATGTTGTTTTCAGGAATCACAAGACTTGCAGCTCCAATAATAGTGACTTTCAGCGATTTCTTTGAAGAGTTCAGACTGCGAGATGGATTCAGTTTCACTGGGCTCGATGTGCTATAAAAATAGAGGTTGGGTAACATTTCATATCAGGCTGGTCACACTGAATCATAGGAGTACAGTAGGTAGGCTGGCCCCTCCTAGCACCTGTGAGGGCCAGGGAATACAGGGGTGGGAGCTGGCTGAGCAGTGTTCTCCAAGCTGGGGGTATCCCTGCCTCAAGCCAGACCATGGGGCTTCAGAAGGGAGCACGGCAGCAGCTGGGTCCAACCTGCCTGAAGCTCTGGGCCTAGCTTGGTAGGGGAGGCATTAGACAAGCCGGAGTCATGGAGCATGTTAAACTGTATCCCAGGGGAAGTCCAGGGGGCTGGGAGTGGGGCTGGCAGAGAAAGCCTTCCTGAGGAAAGCTGGCAGATGAGTAGAAAGAGCATAGATGGCAGTTAAGCCAGGCAGGGGAACATCACATAAAGAGGCCTGGAGTCTAACAAGGCCATCATGTTTTTAAGTAAACAGAAGAAGCCAGGGTAGCATACCGGGAAGACTTGTGCAAGATGAGGTTAGGAAGGTAGAGGGACGCCAGCCCACGCGGGCTCCCCCCAAGGCTACACTCAGAACTGCAGTCTTTTCTCTAGTGGTAATGGAGGCCACAAGGAGCCAGAGGGCATGAACCCAGCTCCTTCCTTGGCAGCTACACGCAGCATCTCAGCTCCAAGTCGCCCACGCTCTGGACTGTGTCTCCAAGGGTCTGGGCTTTATCTCCATTTGTTTTGTGCGTCCGTTAGCAAGATGTGGCGTAAGGTATCAGAAAAGCCTAAGAGAGGTGATTTTTTGGTGGTCTGGGAATGCTCTAAATTTTTTACATTTAAATTGATGGTAACTGTGTCCTTACTTTATACGACCTTGGCTTATGAAAGGTTTCATAGGAATGCTTGACTTTGGGATGACAGGGGAAACCTGTATAAATGTAGCTATAGCTGTACATCTCTCTCTCTATCTACATATAGAGAGACTGACTCATGGCAGGGAATTGGCTCATACAGCTGCGAGTATGGAGGCTGAGCAGCCCCACAGTGCGCTCTCTGTCGGCTGGAGACCCAGGGAAGCCGGCGGTGCAGTTCCAGTCCCGGCCCAAAGGCTGGGGGCAGCAGGCAGACTGTGTGGGGTGGAGTGTGTCTGCGGGGGAGTAAGGAGGGAGGCGTAGGCCCAAACGGGAGACGTCAGAGTTGCTCAAGTTCCCGTAATGGTGGTGGTAAGTGAAGTCTTGGGCATGGACACCCAGAGAGTCCAGAGATTGGCCGGACAGGCAGGGGGAGAGCCAAGTGAGATAGAGAGCGAAGAGGGTTGGCTCACTGGACTGAGCTGCCAGGAGGTCATTGGCGGTCTTGGCCGGGGCGCTACAGCTGAGTGGTGGAAGAAGCAGCCAGGCTCCAATGAGGACAAGAAGGTCTGGGAGGTGAAGGAGGGGAGGCAGTGGGCACGGCGGGGGTAGCGCTCGCAAGGCATTGAGAAAGGCCAGTAGCGCGGCTGAGACAAGACGTCAAGGGAGCACAGTGTTTTAAAGAGCCAGGTCATTTTAATCCGACGACTCTTTAAGGAGCTCCTTCCAGGATCAGGCCATGTGCCAAGTGCAGGGGAGACTGACAGAGGTGAGGCCAACGAGGTCTCTGCCCTGGCGGAACCCATACCCCGTGCTCGAAAATCCGTGACAGTGCTCCCAGGCTTCAGAGAAGCTGGAGGCCCTGCGGAATGCAGGGATGGGTGGCTGATAGGAGTGGGGCATAGGCGGCTCGTCCTTTGTAACAGGCAACGGGAAGGCCCTGCGGACTGTGTGAGAACCCCAGCAGCTCTGGCTTCGGGTCCACACTCTGCTAGCAGCTGAGTGCTTCACATTGCAGGACGTCTCACCACCTTTGCCAGGCAGGACCACTGAGGGACATTGCCTTGAGTCCCAGAGCTACTAAGTGAGGGGCTAGGGCTCAAACCCCACAGCCGGGGAGTTGGGGGAGCATTCAGACTGCAGAGGCTGGGCTCTGACCTGCCCCATCCCCTTGGGGCGCCCTGCTGGGCTCTGACCTGCCTGTTTGCTCTGCCTTCTGAGAGTGAGAGTGGAGGGCAGCACGGAGGGGGTCGGGGCTAGAGGGCGCCCGGCGCAGCCCTCCTGAGTCCCTCTTTGGGGCTGCCTCCTGTGCTAGCACGGCTCCTGGATCGCCGTTCTGAAGACATTGGTTCTTCATCCAAGCCCCGCCACTGAAGTGTTAAATGCACTGGGTCACATGCTGGCCCTCTCTGGACCCAGTTTTCCCATCTGGAAAATGGGGGACAGTGGGAAGAGTGTTTCATAGATGGGGGGGATTGCAAATAGCTTCCTGTGTGAAAAAACGTGCAGTTTCTCAGGCCTACGCTTCTCCCTCAGGTTTCTCCTCTCCTGCACATCTTCCTCAAGCTGAGAGCGACAGCTGCTGTATATGCATTTGAGCTGGTCAGCGTAGGAGACTTTGCACCACTTTTCCCACCTCTTCTTTATTGTTGGCTGTTTTCCTTTGGCCTCTGATTCTCCTGAATTTTACATACACATCGCACCTCAGTCATTGGATCTGGAAACAACTGAAGCAGATGTATTTCCATCTGAGGACTCACTCTGCAGGTGCGGCCTTGGGCTCTGCAAGGTCACTTGTCTAAATCCTTCCCTGGGGATCAGAAAAGAGTTCCTTCCGCACCCATGCCAAGGGCTCCCTATACATGGGGCAGAGTCAACCTACAGACAGGTGACTAAACCTCTTTGGGTTTCCAAATATGCTGCCAGCTTCTGGGGGAAGGGATTCTTGGGCCAACCTGGAGACAGGAAGGAAGAAGGTGCAGCAGGGCCAGCAGCTAGCCACAGCAGGGGCCGAGCTGTCCCTCTCTGCTCCTCAGTTGGCACCGATTACCCCCACTGCAGCTCCACCTGACTTGTTCAGGCAGCCTGCCCCTGTAGGGGGGAACCTTTGGGGGCTGATCCAAAGGGACGCAAAGGCACATAGCATCACAACAGCCACGGTCCTGCCTGCAGGCTTCTCAGCCAGGGCTGTGGCTCTGTGTCAGTGTCTTTAACCCGCTTCTGTTGGAGCTGCTTCTCCCAGACGGGACCAGGTTTCAGGAGCTTTGACCCGTGTTTCCATCCAATCTGAGCCCGTCAGGAAGTAGTGAGCTGTCCCAGAGATGTGCCCTCAGAGGCCGCAGTGGCCGGGGACAAGAGTTGGGCCCTCGCTCTTAGGTGGACAAAGCTTAGAGAGCACCTACCACTCTCCCGGGGGGGCGGAACATGGTGGGACGAAGAGCAGGACCGCCAAAGACCTTCCTGCCCATCTGCTTGTAGCCCGTGGTCTGTGAGGGCAGGGACCTTGCCCCCATCCCCAGTACCAGGCACACAGTCAGTCTTAAGACAGCCAAACTGAATGAGAGGAACCCGCATTAGAAAATGAGGTGCTTCCTGTAACCAGCTCTTGGTGGCCCTGTCCCCATTGGAGTGGGTCCTCCTTCCCCGGGCTAGCTACAGCCCCTGCAGTTTGCTCCTCTGCCCTTCCTGTCTCTTTAAGGCTTCCCCTTCCCCTCTGGTCCGGGGGAGGCCCTTAGGGCTCCAGAGATGACCTCAGTGCCAGCTGCTTCCAGGAGCAGGAAGGAGAATTGTTTACAGGTTCATTAGCAAGTGGAAAGGACACTCCCAGATGCCTGAAAGATCTGAGTTTGCTGCAGAAATCAGGCTTGCTCACTTGGGCTTGGGAGGGCAGCTCCCCAACACCAGGCTCTGAGCAGAGCTGGGAGGCAGCAGACCATCATGCCCGTTGGCTTCCACAGAACCCCAGCATGAGAAAATGATCAAAGCGGAGGTCTCTGGGTAAAGAGTGGCTGGTGTCTGCTCTGGAGCCCAGGCAGCCCCCAAGTCCCCCTGAAACCATGGAACAGTGTGAAACTAGGTTTTAGCCCAATCTTCCATGTGAAGATGGGAAACTGAGGCTCCGAGCAGGGGAAGCAACTTGCTTAAGATGCCCCAGTGTCAGAGCTACAAGTCACTCTAAGTACTGACCCTGTGCCTGGGTTCCTGTTACCTCCCACCACTGCTTGCAAAGGACATGGGAGCAGGTAGCAAAAAGGGCCATCAGACCCAGAGCCAGTTGGGAATTTGGACTAGGGTGTGTGGCTAGCTGAATAGCTGGAAGAGACCAGTGGTTGGAAGGCTTTCGTGGACACAGGCAGAGAAACAGACAGACACAAGACAGGGGCAGACAGGCAGACAGGCAGGCAACAGCCTGAGTTGAACATCTTGGGGCGGGGGCACTGGATGCCCTCTGGATTTCAGCACAAACTTGGATGCAATTAACTGGGTTTGTTTTGTCCCCAACGGAGGCTCTGTCATCACAATCACCTTTAGGGAAAAAGATGATATGTTTTCTTTGGAGATGCTTAGCTTGAAGGGAGGGAGAGCTTTCATCCCATTGTTTTCTGTTAATAAAATAGCTTTTATTTTAATAAATATCCAAGCCCTCCAGCATACAGTTCACAGGAAAGAAATACAGAAGATCAATAAACATGAAAAATTACTCAGGTTTATTCATAATTAAAGCAATATAAATTAAAGCAACAATGATGTAGGTATCATTCTCTACTCATTGTAATGACACCTTTCAGAGTTTCATAATATCTTCTGTCTATAAGGCTGCAAAGACACTGGCACTTTCTTCCCACTTGTGAACTCCTGTGAGGTCTGGCTTGGTGCAGCCTCTTTGGAGGGGACATTGAAAATATCAGTCGATATTGGTCACACATACCCTAGGCCCTACAATTTCACTTCTAGGCACCTGCTCTACAAAAGCATTTACAGGCGTTCAAAGAAGCATGTCCATAAATGCTCACTGCCACATTGTTCATAAAAATGAAAAGCTCTGGACACCCAGAATGTCCATGAGCATGTCAAACAGGCACAGCTGTGTGGCAAAAGCTGTGTTTAAGAGATGGGCTTGCACACACACAAAAATCAGTCGCACAACAGCATGTATCTCAAATGTATGATTTCATTTGTGTGAAACACTGCAAACGTACACACCCATCTAAGCCAGGTATCAAATTTTGTCTGCCATCGCATAGGTGCTTTCCCCATCTGAGGGGCATCTGTCTGACCTCTGGTGGGAAGAGCTTCAGCTTCCCTGGCCTCCTTCTCTGGTAGCCTTCCACTGGAGTCTAGGCCTCTGTGGCCCGGTACTTACACTTGGCCATGGGCTATCCTCTTGGCCCCCAGAAGGCTTGGTAGATCTCCCTGTACCTGCAGCTCTCTAGCCCTTCAGATCCCCAAAGTCGGCACACAGTGGGGGCTTTTCAGAGTGTTTGGAATGGTGGTTTGGGGTAATTTCAGAGGGAAAGTATGACATTCGAGGGAAAAGGTTAGCATGCTAGAGAGACACTCTAAGGGACAAGTTTAGAGTCAGATATCAAATTTTGTCTGCCATCACCTAGCCATCCTTGGTGCCCAATCCAAGAGAGGCAGGCATGCCAAGGTGGTGAAATGCCAGGGTTTCTGGGTAGTCTTGGGCACTTAGAGATTGGGAAGGATGTCTCCTCACCCTCTTTGCTTGACCTTAGGTGGTGGATTCTCTTGCCACCAGGGGGCAGTGCCTCTGCATGCGCCTGGGCCCAGGGGCCCAGTGCAGCAGGAAGGCCCAGCTGGGCAAAACCAGTTGGTAGGCAGAGGGCCATCTGACCTGAGGTCAGTAGTGCTTGGCGGTTTGGCACCTGCATTTTTCTGGCTCTGCTGACTTGAGTGATCTTACAATACAACCCACCTGTAGGGAGGGGCTTGTTAGCGCCATTGGCCAATGGGGAAACTGAGGCCCAAAGAAAGGAAAGACTTGCTCAAGGTCACATCTTACGATCACGTGGAGGATGGGCAGGGTTTATGGTTGCCAGATAAAATACAGGATACCAGTTGAACATGAGTGCCAGAGAAAGCATGAATAATGTTTTAGTGTGAGTGTGTCCCAAATATTGCATGGAGTGTACTTACAGGAAAAACGTTATGTTATTTATTAGAAATTCAAATTCCATTGGCCCCCTGTATGTTTAGTGGCTCAGTCTGGTAACCCTGGCCTGGCAGAATCCCGTGGCTCCTGCTTCCCAGGCTCCCAAGCTCCACAGAGCACACTTCTCTGCTCCTAAGGTGGCCCTCCAGAAAGCTCGGATTTCATGGCAGCTGCTCCACTAGAGCTGCAAAGGGTCTTCTCCCGGCCCTCAGGAATGCAGGCAGGGCCTGTATCAGCTCTGCGCTGGAGAGCTTGGTCGCAGTACTGGACAGGTGGGGCCAGGGAGGAGCCAGGCAGCCCAGACCATGCCACCCTCTCTAAGCAAACCTGGCCTCTCCCCTGCCTTTCCCTTCCTCCCTTCGTTTTTCCCTCCTGCATCCTCTCAACTGGCCCCAGCTGTGCTTGCTGTCTTTTACAAGTAGCCTTCTTTCCCCCAGGGACTCTGGAGCTGTTCGCAAGAACTAAGGGTTTACCTTCGGTGGTGGTTATCAGCCAGTCAGGGTTCTCCAGAGAAATGGCACCAGCAGGATGGATGCATGTACGTATGTGCATATGCATCTGTGTATGTATACAGAAATTTATTGTAAGAAATTGGCTCATGCCATTGTAGGGCTAGCAGGGACAAAATTTGCAGGGCAGGCCCACTGGCTGGAGTTAGCAGGGGGTGGTGCTGTAGTCTTGAGCAGAACTGCTTCTTCTCTGGGAAGCCTGTCTTTGCTCTTCAGACCTTCCAACTGATTAGACGAGGCCCACCCACATTATCGAGGGTTAGTAATGTCCTTTACTTGAAGTCTATGGCTTGTATGTATTAACCACATCTACAGAATACCTTCAGAGCAACACCTAGACTAGTGTTTGATGGAAAACTGGGGACTGTCGGTAGCCAAGGTGATACATAAACCTGACTCTCACAGGGGTCTAATCAGTAGGAAAGCTGACAGAGAATTTGGACTTGGACCAGGGGGTGCAGGGCCTGGGAATATGGTAGCTCCAGAGGCTACAGGCAGGTCCCTTTCCTGCCCTTCACTCATTTGGTTCTTATGGTTCCTGTCTCAGCTTTCCCAGGGCATCAGAAAGCCCACTCCCTTGCCGGGGAACTCTGAACAGGAGGGGCAGGCAGGATGTGCTGTGCAGAGTATGCCTTCTGTGTTATGTGACCTAGATTCCTACCAGAGCTGGGCTTGCAGAAGCCATGACAGGCTGGGGATCGCACCCTGCTTTGGCCACTGACTCACTCTGGGGTCCAGTGTCAGTCCCTGCCTCTCCCTAGAAATGATGAAAGGGGGACCCCATCTGGCTCCCAGTGGGGCCACATCAGGTGACCCGAGAGCCAGGGCAGTGCTCAGAGGCAAGGGTTCTGCGCCTTATCTCTTTTCCTAAGTTGGTTACAGAGTAGCAGAGGAGAAGGCCACAAACCCAGTCAGTGAGATACAGCAGGAACAAAAGGTGCTGGGCCCAAGGCTTGAGCCCAGGGAGGGCGTCTGTCTCCACCCCTGAGTCTGAATATATCTTCCCTGTGCTCCTACCCCTCCAAGAGCTGACTTTTCAAGTGCGTCCTCTGTACTCTCTGCTCCCTGCACTTCCTTGGCTGCAGCTTACAACTAAACAACTGGTAACGATGTCGGGAAATCTTTCTGCCATCAAGAAGGAGATGGAAATATCCATGGCTGAAGAGCCAGCTCCTGGAAGCTGTATGCCAAGACAACTGGGAGCTGGTGAGGAGCCCTTGAAGTGTCCCCTCCCTTGGGTGTCTGCTCCTGGGCAGGTGTGCAGGAGAAGCTGTGTGTGTGACTGGGTGGACTTGCATATATATGCGTGTATGTGTTGGCACATATGTGTGGGTACCTGTGCCTGTCTTTGCCTTGGTGCATTTGTAACTATATGTATTTGCGGCTTGAGTGATGGGGTGCTGGGGGGAAAGGGATTGGTAATGTATGCATTTTGCAGCCTATGAGGAAGGAGGATGGGAGCAGCATGTGTGGGCCTGTCTCCCCATCGTGCAAGCCGCCACTGTGTCTATTGTAAACCATCCAGAGGGCTCAATTTATGAGATCGGTCAGATCACTTCTCTGTTTTCATCTCCCAATGCCTTCTCTTTCAGAGTAAAACCTGAACTCCTTACCACAATCTGCAAGATCCAGTTGAGATCACCTCCTCAACATATTTCAGGCTGCAGCATGGCGGCCACCCCCAGACAGGCTCTTTCTTCCAGCCTTTGTGCTTACCGCTCTCTCTGCCTGGTGATGCTCTTCCCATAGATTATCCAGGACTTGGCTTTTTTTCTCTTTCAGATCTCTGCCTCGATGTCGCTTCTGACTTATCTAGAAGCAGTCCCATCCTTGTGTCACGCTGCCCTGCCTTTATCATTCTGGGAGCATTTATTACTTAATCTGCTCTGATGGGTTATTTTCTGTTTTGCCCCCTTACTCCCCTAAACACACAGAGGCAGTCAGTTCCCTATTGCTGCAAGCTTGCCTCTTGGTCATTGCTCTCTCTCCAGTAACCTAGCCCAGAGCTTGGTCCTCAGTAAATACTTGCTATACTTTTGCACAGGTGAACAAACTGAAGCTTGGGATCACCCAGTGGACCACAGTGAATGGGTGTTGAGGGAGTCCTAGGAAGTTTGGGGGCTCTACCCTCTTTCCGGTGTCCTGTGTCCAGGAAGCCTGGGTATTCCTAGGCCCTTGGTTCTTCTCTCTAGGAATGATGGAGCCTGGATCCTGGCCCCCGAGTACCCCTCAGCGGCGTCAGAAGCTGGAAGCAAAGGTTGCTGGCTTTGCTGCAGGCCAACCAGTTTGGAACATAAGCCCTGTCCGGCCCAGGAAAGTGGTACTGTAATGGGGCCCTTGGCATGTGGTGGCTGGGTGAGGATTGGGAATACTGGCTGGAGGGTCTTCAGCCTGACCTGATAGTGAGTGGTAGGTCGAGCAGGGCCAGATATTGAGTTGGCAGGATGGAGGAAGCTCCTGTGTACCAGCCAGGAAAAGAGGGCAGGGAGGCCCAGCAAGAGATCCGAGCCATCCTTTGGTAGGCTGGGACTTCAAACTTGGGAGCCCAGGATGCCTGAAGCACATATTGCTTGGGGAGTACATATATACTTTACTCTGCAAAATTCTAGTGTGTGTGAAATGACACTTTCTTTTATTAATAACTAAGTATGTATTTTCTCTATATTTATATTCCTCTCTCTATATTTATATTATATATATATACATAAATATGTATCTCTGCATAGAGGTAAATATAAATTAAATTATATCTATCTAATGTATCTGTCTCATGGCTGGGACAAGGATAAGGTAAGTGAGGTTCTTATGCTCCCAGACTGTTAGGAAATCAAGTCAATTGAATCTGACCATTTTGCAGCCAATCCTCTAAACTACAGTCAATGTGAGTTAGGGAATGTTCTAGAGAAAATGACACCTATACTGTTGCAAAAGATACTGGGAAAAGGCAGCCATTTTGGAAAGCAGAGCTGTCTGTTCCAGGGCATCATGTGAGCCTCCTCGTCCCACAGTTCCCGGTGGGTGAGGAAAGGGTTTAGAAACATGGTTGCTGTGCTGTTGTTGCAAAAGGCAACACAGTGGGAGAAGAGGGAGGCCTGACTGTCCTGGTTGTGATAAAGGCTGAAATGATTCCACCCCCAGTGAATAAAAAGAAAAAGAGCTCCAGGTCACAGACTGCCTGGGAATTACAATAAGCCAGAAATATTAAAATAGTTTCCTGTGTACAACGGCTGAAGCCAAACCAAGTTGCTCCAGCCACTGAGGCCCCAGCAAGCCCCGCATGTTCCTGAGAGTGAAGGGTGCAGGTGAGGGTCTAATCTCTGGGTCAGTTAAAGTCATGATGAGGCGCAGAGGAGCACACTTTTGAACAATAGAGTTGTGGTATTGAATTTAGAAATTAAATTTAGATATTTGGAGTTAAGAAATTTAATTTATCAATTCTATTTATTTGTTTTTGAGTAAAAAAAAACCACTGGAACTATTACTGCCTCTGAGAGAACCACAATATAAAAGGCCAAAAAGAGTTAATAATATTGTTCTGCTAATTTAGGGCAAAAAAATAGTGTCTTTTAAAAAGTACATGAAAATAAAAATAACACTTTTTGAAATAGTAATGGAAGGAAGCTGGGATTTACTGTTCATAGATTTTCCTATTCCCTGTCAAATTTACATAAAAGTCCTATGTTTGACAATGTACATAATTCTAAATTGAGGGTTTCTAAAATTAAACACAAAAAAACAAGACAAATGGTTTTGAACAGTTACTATGATGGGTGCTGATAAAAGGTTCTCAATGGCTTGCAGATGTTGTTTAATGAATTATTATATTGATGTGTTAAAAACAGTTATCTCAAACAAGGAACCCTAGCCACCAATCACCCATCCTTACTTTGCCTTCAAATCACTCAAAAACACATTGTGTCTGCCTGATCCCAATTTATAGGAAGATCAAGGAGATGGCATGGAAGTTGTTCTAGGAGAAACTCGTGATCAAATTACCCTGTATAGCCTGGGTCTTCTTGAAACTCATTGTCCTTTTAATGTGATTTTTGAGGTATCTGAAGAAGAAGAGGAAAATAAAATGGTACAATTGTGAAGTACTGTTCACACACACACACACAAAGTCACACCAGTACTGCAGCAATTTGCACTTTGGAGAAAGACAAATTTTACATTATTAGAACAAATGGAGCCTGGCGGCCAAGTTCCCATGAAAATCCTTTACAAGGAAATCATTCCGCCTTGCTGTTGTTAAGAGCAGAGGAGGGCTGCAGGTCCTTCTCAGATGGCGGGCGACCCTCGGCTGTCTATGCCAGTGGGAGAGCCAAGACGGAACTTGGGGTCTTGGTGAGACCCCTGACGGCGGGGCTGGGGAGGAGCGGGCTGCTCACTGGGTCGTGATACCACCCCAGGGTCCCTGCAGCCTCCGGGCCTGGGTTCTCCCCAGATGAAAATGAAAGCTGTGGGGATGACTGGGCTCACCCTAAAAAGGAGGCTATGGTTTCCCGTAAGAAGAGAGGCTGCAGTTTTATCCTGACCTCCAACACTTCTTGAGCATCTTTGGGAAGTGCATTCACCTTGCCAGGCCTCAATTTATTTGGCTTTAAAACTGAGGTTTTCCATTGTCCTTCAGTGGTCACTCAGATTCAGCTGATGTCTGCATGTGACAGTACTGTCCCTGTTCTTCCTTCACCACAGCCTGGACAGCCAGGAGCTACTGAGGAGCATGGTGTGGGTGGGCTGGTGGCAGGTGGCCAGCTTATGGGGTTCCCAGACCCTTCTAGTGGTCTGAAGCTGCCAGCCCCTGATTTGGGAAGATCCAGCACCACATGACTCCCGACGGGGTGTACTATGGTCCTGGGCAAAGTGTGGGGAAGCCACTCAGCTGGGGCCGAACAGCCTACTTTAACCATTTTTTCCTTGGGGGACCCAGTCGCCAGTACCCAGAATGCCGCAAGAACAAGGCTTTGGTGATGCCCATTCCCAGCACTATCCTGGCAGCTTCCAATCCATGAGGTCCCGTCGTGAGCGGTAAGAAGGATGCCAGGGACCCTGTGGGAGGAAAGCTGGAGCTCTCTGAGCAGGGACCAGGGCAGGCCAGAGGGGCCAGCAGGCCAACCAGCCGGGAAAGGGGTGTGAGCTGCTGGTCATGCTTTGCATGCTGGCACTCTGTTGTCTCCTTGCCGTCACCCTGAGCCTCCTGGCCCCTTGCCCATCTCAGGCTTCCAAATGCTCTGCCACCCCAGCCCTCAGGCCCCAGGATCTGCTTTGAAGGGAAGGGAAAGACTCAAGCCCGTCAGAGTCCTGTCTGGAGAAGCTCTCAACCTTACCTGTCTGCTCTTGTAGCCTTCCCGTGCTCCCTGCCAGGCCTGGCCTGGGGCCACCAGCAGCTCTGACCCTCTGTCTTTTCTTATTGCCCAGCAACAAGGAGATGGATAGGTTTGTAGAGATTAACATGGAAGGGCAGAATGCAGTGGAGATGGAAGTCATAAGGAAGGAGGTGAGCTTGTGCCGTGCCAGGGACCCACTTGGAGGGTGGAGGCCCAATCATGGTGCTTTGGGCTGGGTGAGGTCCCGCTCCCCTCCCCTTCCTTCCCAGCCTCACGGCTCTTCTATCTCATCTCCATGCCTAGCCCCAAGCCCCCCTCTCTCCCGGAGATGCTGGAAGGGAACAGGGAAAGAAGAGCTCCTTCCTGCTCTAACGGCTTACTTTTTCCCCTGGGTGTGCCATGGCCTCGGCTCATGGACTCCTGGTCTCTCACAGCTGTGCACGGTCACCCGGCGTCTGAAGGCCCTGGAGGAGCAGAGCACCGCCTGGCACCACAGGGAAGTTCTGCTCTTCACCATGCTGGTGTCGGCCTGCATCGCCAACCTGTGGCTGTGGCTGCGCCAGTGAGGCTTCAATGCTGTGCCCCGCGCCCTCTCCACCGCCACTCCTCCCCTTCTTCCCCTGAGCCGCCCTCGCCCGTCCTCCTTCTGGGTCCCAGCAGCACCCTGCACTGTCAGGGCCATTTTCCAGCCCGGGGGAGGCCCTTGCTGCTGGGGAGTAGAGAGTGCATGGTGCTCTGAATGGGCTGAGGGAGCCCCTTTGGAGGGCAAGCAGGGTAGCATCTGGTCCCCACGGTAACACCAGTGGCAGGCTCCACAGTGACCATCTCAGAGCAGGGCTTTGCCGCTGTCCCGTAGCATCCCTTCTGTTCTATCTTCTGTGGCGGGGGCTTGGCTGTCTTCCCTGCTGTCTTCCCTGCTGTGCAAGGGCTCTGCACAGAGAACATGCTCAATAAAAGTTTAGTGATAGCAGCAAACCTCGGTGTCTGAGTTTCTTGTATTCAGGACTTCCGTGGAGATAGTCCCTCTGCACGAAGTCCCTGCTACTGGGACTGGGCTGATGCCCCCGGCCCAGGGTCCCAGGCAGAGTGCCTCCTTACATACAGCAGGGCTTGGTGAGGACTTTCCTGTGGAGTTCATGCCAGCAAGTGCTTGTGGGGAAGCAGTTCTACAGCAGTTTGTCCAACTCAGATGTTGCAGAAACTCACTCAGAGGAAAATCTCCCAGAAGGGACCAGAAACCTTTCATTGGCCTAGGAGGAAACTGAGTCCCAGAAAGGTGGAACATGGGCCTGGGATCATCTAGCCAGACCAGGACAGGGCTGGGTCTAGGATGGGTTCTCCTGAGTCCCCGCCTAGGGCTTGGCCTGCTTCCTAAAGACTGGCTGGGGACAAGGTCTTTACTCAGATCTGGAGGCTGGATGGGAAGCCACATGGGGGTCGGGGTGGAGGGAAAGGAGGGTTTGGGACCCAGAATGTTCTCATTGGTTTTAGTGACCTTCCTCAACCCCCCAAACCGGTCAAGGCTTCTCAGTCTGTGAAGGTGAAAGAGTGTGTTAGCCACTAGATATAAAATAAACATGCTGTGTGTGTGTGTGTGTGTGTGTGTGTGTGTGTATGAGAGAGACAGAGACAGAAAGACAGAGAGAGAGATGGAGAGAGGGAGGGGGCAGTGGGAGGAAAGGGAGGGAGAGAGAGACCGCAGCCATCAGACCTGCTCTGCCCCCAGCAGCTCCTCTCTGGTCCTCCATGGCTCTGAGGCCCCTCCATTCCTGACTCTCTGGGGCCTGTAATACTTCTGAGAGCAGGAAGAGGAACCTCCTGTCAGCCTTGTGTGGCACCACACAGGTGGCTGCTGAGGACAGAGACAAGGACACTTGGTGAAGGAACAGCTGGGAGATCCCCTCTCTGGTCCTGGGGCAGAGAGGATAATGGGGTGCCAGAGGAAGGCCCTCTGCAGAAGGAGGGAGGGCAGGGCTCAGATGCAAGTGATGCTATTTAAGAGAGCCCAGAGGCCCGGGGAGAACCTGGAGCTCCCCGCCCCCTCCAGGTGGGCCCTGGAGCCCCAGGAGTTCCTGGCGCCTAGGAAGGAGGCTGCGGGACTTCCCGGCAGACCACCCCAGCACTCCCTGAAACCTCAGGACAAACCAGCATGTCGGCTTGCTGCCACTGCCAAAGCTCCCTCGGCCTCGGAGGGCTTGGAAGGCCAGCTAGGCAGAGCGGAACACCCAGAGCTAAGGAAGTCAGAAGGCTTGCCATTGAGGGGCCCTCCTGAAGCCACCCCTCTCTTCTGCTCCAGCCAGCTGACTGCAGGTCGCTCAGAAGGACAGGCCTGCTGGCGGGCGGGCCAAGGCCTGCCCGTGGGGACGTGGGTGCTCATGTGTGTGAGCAGACACTGATGTGTTTGCAGAAAAAGTCTGGTTGAAAATATGTTATGAAACAAAGGTTCACCCTTGGGAACAATTTAGCTGAGATGCAAACAAACAGTGTGGTGGCCCCCTGGAGAAATGGGTGAGCCTACCCCACACTAGCATGGTTGCTTGGCTCTGCCTAGGCCAGCCTGCTCCCTGTCCAGGGGCCTCCAGAGGACAGAAGCCAGCTTCCAGTGCCCTCGGACCCCTGTCACCCAGCAGAAATAAAGGGCTGCCAGGATGGCTTCTGACCAGAGTCCCAGAGAGCAATTCTGGCCTGATTTCCTCCTAAAAGGAAGGCTGGCTCTGCCTTGGTCAGGCAGACTTGGAATTTAGGGCATGCGCTCTGTGGGCAAGCCTTCTGTATGAAAGTAAGTCCATTCTGACCACTTCTTCTCCTGGTGCCCCCACTGCGTACCAGAACATTGCATTTAAAAAATATTCAATTACGCCAATCCTGCTTGATTATATCTTCCGGAAAAAGGTAACATTATGGGTGTAACTCAGAAAGCCCCTTGTCTCCCAGTGTCAAGAGTCTGCGCAGAACTGACTGCCGTGGTTGGCTTGGCATGTGTCCTTTCAAACTCCTCTGTCGCCTGCAGATACAAGTACCTGTATATGCCTCAGGCTTTGTGCACAGGATCTCTTGTAAGCCACCCCACATAGCCCGCAGAGAGAGCAGCCAGGCTCCGGAGCCATATGCGCAGGTGGGAAAAGCTGTAAGCCTCTGGTCATGCCTGCTTTGCTGGGCTGGCCCCAACCCTCACCTTCTCAACCCACCACTCCCTCTGCCCTGGCAGGGGCTGAAACTCAACAGCCCGGTTCTGTCTCAGGTTAGCTTCCCAGCAGCTGGGGTGGGGGGAAGGGGTGCAAAGGAAGGTAGGCATGTGGGGAGGGAGATGTAAGGGTACACAGAGGGGGACTCTGTCGTACCTGGGAGCAGCCAGAAATCCTGGCTTCTTGACAAGGAGCTTATTTCCCTTCTGTAACCCCAGCTCTGATTGGAGGTCAACTTCAGGGAGTCCTGGAGGACAGGAAGGATTCCTCCCCAATGCTGCCCCACCCAGGCACCGCTCATCTCTCCCAGGTTTCTCTCTGGTTTGCCCTCCAGTCAGGTAGGGTGGCCAGGGCTGTGACGGAGGCTGGGAGACAGGGAAAGCGAGCTGGCAGCTCTGAGTCCCCAGACACAAAGCCCTGAGTGGTGCATGCTCCCTGTAAAGAAGAGCTCCCCAGGGAGCTTGGGAGGGGCTGGGCATTCAAGCAGCTTCCTCAGCCAGGTAGCCAGCATCCAGTCCTCACTTGCTGACGGCCTGGGGTGTGCAGGGCCCACAGCAGGAGGTCCAGGCCTCTAGCCAGCAGGCAGGACAGCTTGTCCAGTGGGCAGGTGACCCCAGGCAGGGTCTCCAGCTTGCCTTAGCAGTGGGCATGAACTCCTCCAGGCCACTGCCAGCCTGTCCTGCTGGTGTCCGGCAGTGCAAGGCAGCTCTCTGACTGGGAGGCTGCCAGCTGCTTGCGGGTTCAGGGACCCCATTGGCTTGGGAACAGGTGTACCAGGTCTCTGCTGGCTTCAGGTGCTGATGAGCTCCCAAGGACTTTACTCTGGAGGCTTCACAGACAGACCAACTCCATCTGTGGACAGACTGATGCTGACTATGGCCAGGGGACACCCTGCCTCTGAAGCCATCTGATTGGTGAGGAGAAGGGCTGGAACTGGGCTGAGGTGGCCTCTGTGGCATAGGGGCTGGAGCCCATGAAAACGTGCAGGTCCTAGAGGCAGGCTGGACGTGGGCCTTTGCGTACCTGGTCTGCCCTGGGAGCTGTGCGGAGAACCTGTGTCCTTCGTCAAAGCAGCTGAATGAAATCCCAGGGGCTCTAGGAGTATGAAGGCACTGAGCGCCATGCTCGGCTTGCCTTTGTTCTCTCCTAGAAGGTGGCAGCGAGGGTGGCTGGAGAAGGCTTAGAGCAGAGGGGGCCAAGGGGCCAGGGGACTGCCTGGTTAGGCAGGGTTCAGAGGGAGAGAGGGAGGGGCCGCGGGCCTCGCTCTCTGTGGCCGCCTCTCCTGCCCGCCTGGCCCAGCACAGGTATGGGCGCCCCAGCCGCCTGCGGCTCCGCAGCTCTCTGCCTGTGAGGAATAGCTGAGGTGGAGGGGAGCTATGTGGGGCTTCTCCCAGAAACCCTGCTGGCAGGGCAGCCTTCACTTCCAGCCCTTCCAGCCGCACACCGGCCTCGCCGGGAGACCCTTGAGGGAGAGCGCCCCCCTGTCATTAGAGCAAACGCATCTGCTATGAAGTCTCTGGATCTAGATAGGCAGGCACCTGGTGTTAGGCTGGCCTATCTAGACCTCCTGCCAGTGTCTGCACTCTGCTGTCAGCAGAGCACGGGCAGAGTCCTTAGCACCACCTGTCCAATGGAGGCTTCCGGGTGGGGGCTGCCTTTGTTAGAAGGAGGGGCACTGAATGCTCAAACTGGGCACACGTGCTTCAAGCTGAGCCCCAACTGTGGTGGACAGTTGTGTACCTGATTGGTCATTAGGTGCCACGGTGGCCTCAAAATGCCAGGACCGGCCCTGGCTACACCCCACCAGACTCTAACATGAGATGGGTCTGGTGAGATCTGGAAGGTCTTTGAATGCCCAAGCAGTGTTTGGAATTTAGCATGTAGATGATCCCCCCATCCATTCAACAAGTACCTGACACTATTCTTAGCACTAGGGCCCAGCAGGGAATAAGGCGCACCTACCTGGACCCTGCTCACATGAATGGACCATCTTGCGTGCGACAGACAGTAAGCTAGTATGTTATTCTCAAGAGATGATCAGCCTATGATATACATTAAGTGGTGAAAAGTGAACATGAAACAAGATGTGGAGTTGGGAAAGGGCAGGGCAAGTTCAGGGAGTTCATTCATTCATTCATTCATTCAGTCAGTCACTTTCCAAATATGCATGTGCTTGTCACTGGGCCAGGCTCTGGGATTAATGACTAAACAAGAAAGACAAGTCCCTTCCCTGAGAAAGTTGATTTCTAGGGTGAGGACAGGTATCCATGGGTTTTAGCAGCAGGAGTGATGGACAGATCCAGGTGTTGACTTACTGAATTCACCCGGCAGTGTGGAAGGTAGAGAAGATGTAGGGCTGGGGTTCCCAAGGCCTTGACATGGGCTGAGGCCAGACCTGGGGCAGTGGCAGGCAGGATGGGCATGGACGAAGGCCCTAGAGAGAGGTTTCAGCAGTAGAACCGATGGGGTTTGGCAGAATCAGTGATGGCTCCTGGTTTCTGGGTAGAGCACACGTGGGGAGAGATGTCCTTTTCTCAAGGTAAGGCACTGGGAAGATAAGAGTCGGGGCTGGGGTTGGAAGGTCAGTTTGGGACATGTTTTGTCCAGGGACCTAGTGACTGCCCTCAGGAGACAGAGATGGCCTGTGGGCACCTGGGGATATGGACACAGGAGGGACTGCTCAGTGAGGGCAGCAGGGGCCGAGGGAGAAGCTACTATCTCTAAGGTGAGACTGTCCTAGGAGGACCTGCCCCTGGGGTATGGCCTGAGTGTGGCTAATGTCAGATACACTGCCATAGCCCCATCTGCTCTAGAGGCTCCAGCCCCCTGCCAAGTAGTGACCAACCGTGCTGGTCTGCCAGGCCTCTGGGGAAAATCCCTGCCTCCTGTGTGTCCCACCACAGATTTCACTCCTTCAATAAATAATTGTTAAGCATCTGTTTCACGAAGGCACTGGGCAGGAGCCTGACCTCAGGGTGGCCGGTGACAGCATCAAGGGCCTACTGACTGCCTACTGGGTGCCGGGCACTCTGCCCGCCTCCAGCTTGGGGCTGCTTACCCTCGGCTCCTGCAGCTTTCCTTCACCACAGCTGGGCTCTGTCTGACTCTTCCCCCAGGCCTGGGGCCCAGGGGCTCACTGCAGCTTCAGCTCCACACTTGAAAGGCAGCCCCAAAAACGGCTGTGCCTGGCACGCTTCTGGCCTAACTCTCCTCTTAGTTTCCTTCCAGGCTAGCCTTGTAGCTTACAGTGCTTTGGGAGCCAGACTCCTGAGGTGTGAATCTGGGCCATGGCGATAATAATAGTATCAACCTCCTTGTCATGTTATTGTGAGGATTCAGTGAGGTCATTCATTGCACATGTTAGCTGCTCGATGAATGAGAAGTTGCCTGGGACCCTCCCCCACCCAGGCCCTAGCTCCCCCTTGGCTGTCCTTGTCACTGCCTCCCTGCCACTCTAACACCCATGATGTATACCCTCTCCCCTCGGTGCTGCTCTGCCTGCTGCCTGGGACTTGTTCCACTGCAATGGCAGAATTGAACCTGTGGGTTTCTAGTTGCTGCCCAAGACTTGCTTGCCTCTGGGCTGTCAGTCATGGAGGAGCTCCCTTCGCAATCAGCAGAAAACCTCTGGCTGGTATTAACCTGAATCTGAGGCCAGGATGGCCTGGTCTAGAAAAGAAGCTGGGACAGTTGGTCACCTGGAGGGATTCATGAGGGAAGACCCAGCCGAGCTAGGCTTCCCACCTAGCAGGACCCTCTTCCAAGCTCTGTCTTCCGAGAGTCCTCAGAACTGCCCCCAGGTCTGGCGTTTACGCCTTCTCCCTCGCTGCCTGCCTCTGTCCTTCCCTCCTTTGCTCCCTGTCTGCCTCCCCCCAGTGTGTCCGGGTACTGTCGGGGAGCCGGCCCCAGGGCTGGGCGGGGATGCAGCGCAGAACAGCGCACACGCTGATGCTTGCCCTCAGGCAGCACGCCCTCCACTGCACGGTGTGCTGCCAAGAAGGCTGGCAGTGCCTGGGCTTGGGCTTTGCCGTAGGACTTTGGGAGCTTGGCTGGAAGCTGTGCATGGGGAGAAGAAGCCTGGATATGTTCTTCAGGGAGAAGTCTGAGTGCCGAGCCACCCTAAAGGCCGGAAGCTGAATCCTTACCTTTATTACTGGACATCTGGTGCCATCCTGACTTTTGCAACTGTGTCTAATCTCTTAATTTCTCCCGCTACTTTTAAGCTTTTCCCATTATCAGTGGGCCTAGGTAATTGGATTATAATGTGCCTCGATGTCGTTTTCTTCATGTTTCTTGTGCTTGGGTGTCATTAAGCTTCTAATATGTGCAGGTTTGTAGTTTTTATCAAATTCGGGAAAATTTTGGCCATTATTTCTTCAGCTCTCTTTTCTCTCCCGGCCTCCTTTGGGAACTTCAACTACCTATACTAAAGCCACATGAACTGGCTCCACAGTGTGCTGATACTTGCTCTTTTTTTTTTCTATTTCTTCTTCTGATTCTCTTTTCTCTCTGTGCCTCATTTTGGATAGCATCATTATGTTGTCTTCAAGTTCACTAATCTCTTCTACAACATCTGATCTGCTGTTAATAAATCTTATTTTTCATCTCCCAACTTGTAGTTTTCATCTTCAGAAGTTTGATTTGGGTCTTTTCATATATCCCATACCCTCACCTAACTTTAAACATAGGGAACACAGTTATAGTAACTGTTTTAATACCCTTGCCTGGCAGTTTTACATTTGTGTCAGTTCTGGATTTATTTTGATAGATTTTGTTTCTTCTTCATTATGGAGAAATTATTTGTGTGTTGACTGATTTTGGAGTAGCTGCCACACAATGTGAGTTTTATCTTGTTGGATGCTGGATACCTTTTTTTATTTCTAAAAACATTTTTGAGACTTGTTCTGGGATGAAGTTGAGTTACTTGGAAAGAGTTTGATCCTTCTGTGTCTTGATTTTCAGATTTTTTTTCAGTGGGACGGAACAGTACTTAGGCTAAGAGCTAATCACTCCCCACTGCAGAGGCAAGACCCTTCTGGACACACTGCTTGATCCCCCACAGAGGGTTAGGTTTTCCCGTCTAGTTGGTGGCATCAGGCACTATTCCAAATGCTGTGTTAGGTAGGGTTGAGGCCTCTCATCTCTCATGTCTGGGGAATGATCCTTTCCCCGGCTATGGCTCACCTCCTGATAGGCATGCAACGATAAATGTTGAGCTGAACACCTGAGAGGGGCTCTCTGCAGCGCCCCAGCGTCTGTCCCCTCTTCTCCAGTAGTCTTGTTACTACTCTAGCTGCCTTGGTCTCTTTGGAGTCCCTTCTGTCAGTCAACTCCAGGAATCCATCGGGTCCCACCTGGATTCCCTCTCTGTGCCACAGTCTGGAAGCTGTCACAAGCTGTCTGGGGCAGTTGCAGGCTCACCTCATGTGCTTCCTGTTTCTCAGGGAGCGCTGCCCATTGTTGTCTGATGTCTGACACCATGAAAGCTATTGTTTCATATATTTTGTCTAAGTTTGTTTTTTCATTCTGGAGGGTCTATCCAGTCCCTGTTAACTCTATCTTGTCTGGAAGCAGAAATGTCAAATATGCCTTTAAAATCAACTAATTCATGTAGTGGAAGCTTAAGCTGAGGAATGGAAGTCGAAAGAGAGGGAGTAATGGACTAGGAAAAGTGCAGGGAGCTTTCATTGAGTAGTCCCTCAAAACTCACCTAGTGAGCATCTACCAGGCACCAGCTACTGAGAGAAGATGGTAGCTTCCACTAGGCGTTACTAATGGTAGACAGAGTGAGAGATGATTGGACACAGGGTATGTTTTGAAGGCAAAGGCCACATGATTTGCATATGTAGGGCATGGGGGTATGAAAGAAAGAGGAGTCAAGGATGAGTCTGAGGTTTTAGACCTGAATAACTAGGAGAATGGCATTGCCTTTTTTGAGACACAGACTATTGAGAGTGTGGGAAGATAAGGTTTGGAGGGAAGAAGCCAGAGCTCAGTTTTGGATGCATTCAGCCTAAGATGCTATTCAACAACCACATGATAATGTCAGGGAGGCAAACTGGAGGTCAGGGGGGAGACTGGGCTGTAGTCATTATGAGTTTGCAAGGCACCACCATCTAGGTGTGTTTAAAGCCACAAGACTGGATGAGAAAATGATGAAGAGAAAAGATAAGGAATCCATCCAAAGCCTGAGTTCAGAACACTCCAAACTGTAGAGCTAGGAAAGAGAATGTTTCTTCAGAAGACACTAAGAAGAAGAGGCCAGTGAGGAGGGAGGAGGGCCAGGAGAGTGGAACCCATTATTTCAAGAAGGAGAGAGTGCGTAAACTGTGTCAGATGCTGCTGAGAAACAGAGTGGACGTGGCCAGAGAAGAGACTGAGGATGAATTGTGGCCTGGCTGTCTTTTTTTAATTCTGGATGCAACACTGAGGTCAGAGGCTCTTCCAGACTCATCTATCCAGCCTCAGTACCTAGCACAGACCTGGTGCACAATATGTGCCGTGGGATATGCATGGGATGGATGAGTGAATGGAAAAACATTGGGCAGCAGTGAACTTCTGAGAGTCCCAAGCTGGAAGGTAGTAGCTCTGGCTTCCAGTCTTGCCTGTGTGAGTGACTTGTGCACCCCTGCAGCAGCTATCATGCACCTGTGGGCTTCTCCCAAGTCTGCAACTACTGCTGCCTCTGAAGAGCAAACGTCCCCCATTTCAGTTAATGCTGGGGTTTTGCATGAGTGAGCCCCTTCAGCTGTCTCTCACTGCATCCCCACCCATGTAAAATGTCTGTCTATACCTCCTTCCCTGCTGGCCTGTTCACCAGTGGTCCCTCCCACTGTGTGCATGTTTTTAAAAAATTAATTGGAAGTTTGTGCCTCTTTATCCCCTTCATCTATTCTGCCTTCCCCACCCCACCATGTTCTTAGAATCTCCTCTCACCTCCTACAGCACCTGCACCCATGCATTCTATCCAACTTTCATGAGCTCCACACTGGACTTGGTCACAGGCACAGATGTTTTCATCATCTATTGAATCCCTTCTCCCAACTTTTACACTTGTTTTTTTATCTTCTCTCTGTAAAAGAAGAACGATAGCAACACAGAAAACGTCCTGCAACCTCACATCCTCCAGTTGGTTCCCACATACCTCTCTCCCTTCTCAATCAAGCTTCGAGGAAGAGTTAGCTACATTTGCTGTCTCTTGTTCCTTACCTCCTACTACCCGCCTGCACACCCTGCCAAACATGCCCTCTTTTATCACTGTTTCTCAAGGCTGCTCTGTATCAGGTCAGCCGTGAGAGCCTCACTGTTTCTGCTGTTGGGGGCAGGGCCACTCTTCTCTCCCTCGGGGGATGAGGGCTCAGCGTGAGGGGCAGCTCTGCTCTTCCTGACATGGGGGTGGGTGCAGGCCTGCAGCTTCCTTCATTCCTGACACTCTGGGAGCCTGGCCTTCTCAGGCTCCTCCGCTCGGCCAGCTCCTCGGGCCACCTGTCACCACGACAGTCCTCAGAACCCTCCCTTCAGCCTACCTCTCTGCTCTCCTCCCCTCTGCCAGCTTTAATCCCGGCAAACCCTGATGGTGTCCATGTCTCCCATCCAGGCCACACCCCAGTGAGCACTGGGCCAGTCAGTCTGCTGCGGCAGGCCTGGAGGGCGACAGGGAAGGCTCCAAACCAGGCCAGGGCCCCGGGGACAGAGGGCAGTGGGTGGGTAGACCTCTGATACTCTTGGGGGGCAAGTGACTGAGGACAGAGGTTGCTTGGATGGGGTGACTGATGGAAGGGAAGAGTTATGGTTGACATCCTGGTTTGTGGCTTCAGTGACTGGGCTGAAGGCAGGCCCCTTTATGAGGCAGGAGGAGAAGCTGATTCTCAGGTTAAAGTGTCCAGTGCAGTTTCAGCTCTGTTGGGTTTGAGGTGCCTCAAAGAAGAAGATATCCAGCAGGCAGCTGGCACTCCGGGTGGGCATCTTGGGAGAGATGCCTGGGTTGGGACCTTGATTTGGGACACAGTGGTGACTGAAGATTTGTTGGACAGAGTGTGAGAATGAGAGCCACGGGGCCGCCACCAGCATGGTGGGGGCTGGCTGCATGTCCTCGGCGAGGACAAGGGCCAGTGGCCTGGGGGGGCGGCTCTGATGAAGGGGAGCGTGGGTGGTGGAGCAGCTGCTGGGCAGCCCGGCTGAGGCACAGGCTCGCCCTTGGCAGAGGAGCAGGGGCCATGGTGCCAGAGCCTTAGAGGGGGCGTGCATGTCATCGTGTGTCCCCAGAGCTGTCCCTCTTGTAGGTTCTGGGCTACTGCTATTGGAGATGAGGAGTAAGGAGAGGAGGGGTCCAGGTGGTCCCAGTCCTCTGCCTGGTGGTGGCAGAGGCCCTCGGCTGCCCTTGACCTCCCCTGCTCACTCCGTGCTCTAGGTCCAGCCTCCCCATACATGTCCCCTGGTCCCCACAATGGTCTTGCCCTCTGCTGCCCCTCCTGTACCCCTGCATTCATTCACTGAGCGGTGCTTCACCCAAGCCCGCTCTGGGCCCATGTTACAGCCCCTCCTAACCCCCAGGCTTCCAGGAGGCCAGCCTTGAGACCCCGCTCAGTGTGAGGGCCCCCAGCTTTGTTTGCATTGCCTGGGACTTTCTGTCTCCATGGTCTGCTGCCTCTAGGGTCCAAGCAGGGACCTGGCGATGCGAGTTCCGCTCTCTCAGGTGCCCTCATTAGCATCCCGGTGCCTAGCCCCACAGAGAGCACCTGGGGAGCAGCGCCGAGGCTGCTTGTTATTACCACTCACTGCAGAGCTTACGGCCTGCCATTGCCATGGTGACAGCCTCAGAGGCTGGGATGGAGGGGGTGGCTCTGGCTGGAGGGATCACAGGCAATCTGGGGAGCATGTTGACCATTTCTGGCCAAATCTGGAAGGGCGTGCTGACCAGCCTCAGCAGGGGAGAGCTGTTCTGAACCTCCTGCTCCAGCCACCCTGACCCCATGTGGAGAGACACTGGAACACACTCTCCTGCCTCGCTTCTAATGTTTCTCTCCCTGGCTGCTCCTTCTCAGTCTGATTTTGTGGACAGCCCTTCCTCTACTCAGCTCTCAAATGTTGGGGTTATGCAGGATTCTGCCCTGGCCCCTCACTCTATTCTCTTCCTGTGTCACCCCACCATTTGCTCTTTCTTGCTGCCCACACCCAGTCCATCTCCAAGTCCCATCCATTCTCCCACCGAAATAGCTCTGCCCAATCCTCTCGGCTCCATTAGCACCAGCATCTCCACTCTTGCTTGCCCTCTACTCCATACTTCACCGAGCAGCCAGAAGGATCTTTCTAGAATGTGATGCTGTCCTCATCACGCTCCTGCTCAGCCTTTCCAAGACTCCTCAGAGCCCACAGGAGGGAGTCCTGACTTGGACCACTGCCTATGGAGCCCATGGCAGCCTTCCTTTTTATCCTCCCCACTCCCTGCCCAATCTACAGGGCTCCTCTTTGCTTCTCAGCTTGAATGACCTTATTTATGGGGTGCTGGAAAGAATGAAGGAAGTAGCCCCAGAGGCAGTGCCCCTGGTAGAGTAAGTCAATAAGAAGTGGCACTCCCCTGTGAGGAGCATGCGCCCTGTCTCCAGTGAGAAGAGCCAGAGAGCTGAAGAGGGTTGGTTGGCAGCTGCTTTGGGCCAAGGAGGTATACCTCTCCCTCTGGGGTGGGAGTCTGGGGGCAGCGGCTGGTTTGGAAGTGGTCAGCAGCCTAAGCATGTGCCAGACATCTGCAGAAGAGGCACCGGAAGATGGCTTAAAACATTTTTTGTTTGTTATTTTCGCTTTGATAGTTCATATGTCAAAAAAATTTGCTGGGATAAAAGAAAAAGAGTATTTTTCAATTTATGACTGTTTGCCTTTCAGATGACTTGTCAGAGTGAGGCAAGCCCCATCGTCTTCCTGGTGCTTGGAGCCTGGAACTTAGGCAGCACCCAGGGTGCTGGGGTTTGCCAGGTGGGCTCTCACTCTATTGTCACTGCTCACCTGCAGCTCTCCTGCCTTATGTGGGTGCCAGGGTGAGGGTCCTGGACGTACATGGAGGATGACAGAAAAATCCAACGGTGTGAAGAGCTCCCCAGCCAATAACCACAACCATCATGCACCCCCTGCCATCAAGGCCAATGGCAAAGGTGACTGCAGGACCAGCAGCAGGTGAGTCGGCTGAGGCTGGGCCATTTCAGAGATGGCCTGGAGGCGGTTACTTCCTTCTAGCTCTGCCTCCTTCTCCCAGAGCAAACAATCTTTGGCTCATGGATTCTCTGCACTGGGATCATGGGATTTCTAGGTATCTCCCAGGAGGGGAGAGTGCTGATAGGAGACAAGGTCAACTCTGCTCCTCCCTCCGCAGGCCACAATCTGCAGCCGATGATGACACCTCTTCAGAACTGCAGAGGCTGGCAGAGATGGATGCCCCCCAGCAGAGAAGGGGTGGCTTCCGCAGGTGGGTTCCGCCACCGCCCTGCTGCTATCCTCTCCTGCCCCTGGGGCCTGTTAGAGTGGCTATGATGGCTCTTCTCCTCTCTGTGCCATTGGGTCTTTCTGCCAACACCCAGGGGAGCACTGTCCCTTTGAGGAGGCTCCTGTGATCAAGCTCAGAGTTGCCAGTGGAGGCTTCCTTTCAGATCTGCCTAGCTCAGCACGAGGGGTAGAGATGCTTCTCAGCAGAGGGGCCTAGATATAGGTAGGGCTCTGAGTCCCCAGCCTAGAGTCACAGGCTCCAAAGAGAAATCAGGAAGCCTGGGTCAACCTTCTTCCTGGCCTGTCCTCCCTTAGCACAACCTGCATCTTGCCCTGGAGACCTCCTGTTTGCCCTTTATAGTCAACCAAGATGACACCTCCTACAGGAAGTCTTCCCAGAACAACCCCTTCCCCCTAGGAGTCATGCCTGATCCCCAGCCCCCTGCCCTCAGTCCTGGCTCCCATGCAGCTATTAGCCCTGGGGAATTGTGGCTGGGCCATTTCCAGGACTCCCTGACTGCCTCCCAGCTCCCTTGCTGGACAGGGGGCTTCGGTGCATAGTCCTGCTCTCTGGCTCAAGCTGTCTCTCTCCACTGTAGGATTGTCCGCCTGGTGGGCGTCATCAGAGAGTGGGCCAACAAGAACTTCCGTGAAGAGGAACCTAGGCCGGACTCATTCCTCGAGCGTTTCCGTGGGCCTGAGCTCCAGACTGTGACGACGCAGCAAGGGGACAGCAAAAGCAGCAAGGACGGCGAGGGCAAGGGCACCAAGTATGGCTGCCCAGCCTGTGGGACTGGAGGGGCTGTCAACGATGCAACTGGAGGGCTCACTGGGGTTTCACGTGCCACCACCAGGGCAGATCAGGGCCTATACCAAGCCTTGCCACAGCAGGGAAAGGCTGGGCAGGGAAGCCTGCTATGGTTTTTAACTCTAGAACTTTCCCATCGCCCCTGCCCACAGACTTTCTGACAGCTAATGGCGTACTTGCTGCGGGAGCCCCTGGTGGCCTTTCTACCCTTAGGTACCCCTTGCCGTTGGTCCTCTTGCTGCTCACGGAGCAAGCAGCAAGGGCGCCTGAATGTGGGCCCGTTCTAGCAGTCAGTAAGGGCAGATGAGGGCATGGATGGGGGCACTGCTGAGGGCATGCCCCTATCAGCACCAGCGTGGGCACAGAAATGGGTCTTTGGAGAGGCCATGCTGGGAGCTGGCTGGCAGGGGGCGACCTTGGAGAAGCTGAGCAGGAGGGTCTGGGGAGGGCAGAGAAGGCGCAGCTGGGGAGTCTGTCCTTTGAGGAATGAGTTGGTGGAGGCGGATGTCTGGCCAAGCTGACATTCCCCACTCTGGCCCATGGAGGATGCAGCACGTGGGAAAGTGATTTGGACACTGGAGGCCAGTGGCCAAACAGGGAGGGCGGGGTGAGCAGGAAGCACCGGGAACTCATTTGCTTGGATTTCCTCTCTCTTCCTGGGGGGATGTGGGAACAGGCCCTGAGCCCTCATTCCTGTGCGGTGGGGGTCCCGCCCCAGTGAAAGCCTGCCCTTCTCCACACCTTCTGGTAGGGGGCCTGCAGAGGGCATGGGAACCCATGGGCCCATGTGGGGTCTACAGAGGAAGATCCCTTACCCAGCTGAGCTCTACTCAGATGCCTAGTCCCAGCTTGTGGCTCCTTGAAAAATGGGGCCCTGAGCCAACTCACCCCTTACCGCACACATCCCTTTAGGCATTGCTTTTACAGGGATCTAGGCCTCTGGGAGCCGGGGTGCTGCCACACTGGGGACCTGGTCCCCAAGCCTGGCCTCTGTCTGTCTTCCCAGGAAGAAATTTGAACTACTTGTCTTGGACCCGGCTGGGGACTGGTACTACCGCTGGCTATTTGTCATTGCCATGCCTGTCCTCTACAACTGGTGCCTGCTGGTGGCCAGGTGAGCAGGAAGGGGGCTGGGAGCGGGCGGCCAAAGCAGCCCAGTGCAAAAGTCCTGGGGTTGATAGCATGCCAGTATTAGCTGAGGACACAGAGCTCACCCCAACCCAGCCCTCTTTCTGGACTCCATGCTTGCCAAAGACCCTTCCCTCTGCCCTGTTAACCACCAACTCCCTACCTGCCACCAGACTTAATATCTACCAAAGCTCCATGTCTATTCTTGTCCTGGTGTCTGTAATCGTTCCTACTTCCCCACCACCACCAATACTTTCCTAGGTGAGGCCAGCCTCCTCCCCTGTGGGACAACTACAGCAGCCAGGCACCTGCTCTTTGTGGGCATCCCCGCCCACAGGATGAAGTTCAAGCTCATGGCCTTCAAGGCCCTCTGGACCTGGTCTGTTCTTCAGCTCCAAGTTCAGGATACACCCTTGACTCATAACTCACTATTCTTGGATCATAACATGCTGTTTCCTCAAGATAAAATTCCCTTTCCTCATTTTCGACCTATGGAGATTCTCCTTGCAGTCTCACTTCTGAAGCCCCTCTCTCCATGTAGCTTTCTCTGTCACCATTTCCCACCCCACCTATCCCCCACCTCAGTCATTCAATGAGCAAGGGTTTCACTGAGTGTCTATTGCATGCTAGGTTCTGTGCTCAGTGCTGGTGATAATGTGGAGCTCTCAGGCCAGAGGGGGATGCCGACAATAAACACTAACCAAACGAATGGCCAAGATGATTCCAGGGACTGGTGGCAGGGAGCTACTAGAGAAAGGGCAGTTAGGGGAGGCCTCTCTGCAGAGCTGATACCTTAGCTGAGAGAGTCAGCTGTTTAGATGCTTGGGATTGGTGGAGGGGACATTCTGGGAAGACGGAACAAGTGCAAAGAGCCTCTCTCAGGAGAGCCCAGTGTGGCTGGAGGGCCAAGAGGCAGGCACAGGCCTGTTCTGTGGGCTTTGTGCACCAGCGGAAGGGGCTAGGGTTTTATTCTGCATATTATCAAGTGGTCAGAAAGAACCACTCCTCCTTGTGACTAGTACAATCACTGGGTCATCATTCCTGGTTCTATCCCCAGGCTCTCCCCATTCAGTCACCAAGCCTTGTCAATTCTTCCTAAAACTCTCCTGCACCTCCAACCTCTCTCCGTTCCCACTGCCTTGCACCTAAGCTTGGCCACTGCCCTCTCTTCTCCCGCCTGGATTGGCTAGTGCTCTGTGTTGGGCTCTCAATGCATGTGTGTCGAAGAGATGAGCATGGAGGCTCTTCAGCTCTGCATTGTAGCCTATTCTTCCAATGGCTCATTTCTCATTCGACTCACACCAGTTGAGCTCTCCAATCCTGGTGCTCTGCAGTGGGCCATGGAGCAGGCAGTGATGTCTAAGAGGCCGTCTCTGTCTTCTTGGAGCACACAGTCCAGTGGATGAGGCAGATAAGTAATGGTCTGTGGTGGTGTCTATATAATAATAAGTGGTACAGTAGAAGTGGCTTGTCAATAAGTGTCTCCCTGACACCAGGCTGTGGCTCCTCAGTGCCCTTGGTTGCCATCCCAAGCTCTGCACACAATGGGCCCTCAGTCTGAGGCCTCCAGGGGGCCTTGGCTGGCTTTGAGGGTAAATCCAGCCCTGTCTTCCTGCAGAGCCTGCTTCAGTGACCTACAGAAAGGCTACTACATAGTGTGGCTGGCGCTGGACTACTTCTCAGATGTGGTCTACATCACAGACATCTTCCTCCGATTGCGCACAGGTAAGCAGGCAACTGGGATGCACGGGTGGGAATATTGTCCACATATTCTAAGGCCTGGGTCCAAATTTTCAGGAAGCCCTCTCAACACAGTGTTAGATTCAACTGCCTGGGTGGGACTTGACTTGGTGCCTGCCCCTCTTTAAACCTCATGGTCCCCACATGTTTACTGAGGTTCAGATCTGCGAGTGATCTATTAGGGTCGTGTTGGCCAGCTCTGTTATGTGAGTTTCCTATACCCCTCCTTGGGAAGGATGGTTTAGTAAGCAGCTTGTCCCTTGCTGAACGTTAGCCCATTGGGATGGATAGGCAATGGGGAGGGCAGAGGTGATATGCTGGCTTGCCTCTCTGTTAGGTTTCCTGGAGCAGGGGTTGCTGGTCAAAGATCCCAAGAAGTTACGGGACAACTACATCCACACCCTGCAGTTCAAGCTTGATGTGGCTTCTATCATCCCAACGGACCTGATCTATTTTGCAGTGGGCATCCATAGCCCTGAAGTGCGCTTTAACCGCCTGCTGCACTTTGCCCGCATGTTTGAATTCTTTGACCGCACTGAGACACGCACCAGCTACCCCAACATCTTTCGCATCAGCAACCTGGTCCTCTACATCTTGGTCATCATCCACTGGAATGCCTGCATCTACTATGCCATCTCCAAGTCCATTGGCTTTGGGGTTGACACCTGGGTTTATCCCAACATCACTGACCCCGAGTATGGCTATTTGGCTAGGGAATATGTCTACTGCCTTTACTGGTCTACACTGACCCTCACCACCATTGGGGAGACACCACCCCCCGTAAAGGATGAGGAGTATTTATTTGTCATCTTTGACTTCCTAATTGGTGTCCTCATCTTTGCCACCATTGTGGGAAATGTAGGCTCCATGATCTCCAACATGAATGCCACCCGAGCCGAATTCCAGGCCAAGATCGATGCTGTCAAACATTACATGCAGTTCCGCAAGGTCAGCAAGGAGATGGAAGCCAAGGTCATTAAGTGGTTTGACTACCTGTGGACCAATAAGAAAACTGTAGATGAGCGGGAAGTTCTCAAGAACCTGCCAGCCAAGCTGAGGGCTGAGATAGCCATCAACGTCCACCTGTCCACACTCAAGAAAGTGCGTATCTTCCAGGATTGCGAGGCTGGCCTGCTGGTGGAGCTGGTGTTGAAGCTCCGTCCTCAGGTCTTCAGCCCTGGGGATTACATTTGCCGCAAGGGGGATATTGGCAAGGAGATGTACATAATCAAGGAGGGCAAGTTGGCAGTGGTGGCTGATGATGGTGTCACTCAGTATGCACTGCTCTCAGCCGGAAGTTGCTTTGGAGAAATCAGTATCCTTAACATCAAAGGCAGCAAAATGGGCAATCGACGCACAGCCAATATCCGCAGCCTTGGTTACTCAGATCTCTTCTGCTTGTCCAAGGATGATCTTATGGAAGCTGTGACTGAGTACCCTGATGCCAAGAAGGTTTTGGAGGAGAGAGGCCGGGAGATCCTGATGAAGGAGGGGCTGCTGGATGAGAATGAAGTGGCAGCCAGCATGGAGGTGGATGTGCAGGAGAAGCTAGAGCAGCTGGAGACCAACATGGAGACTTTGTACACTCGCTTTGGCCGCCTGCTGGCTGAGTACACGGGGGCCCAACAGAAGCTCAAGCAGCGCATCACGGTTCTGGAAACCAAGATGAAGCAGAACAGTGAAGATGATTATCTGTCAGATGGGATGAACAGCCCAGAGCCAGCTACTGCTGAGAAGCCGTGAAGGCTCGGATCTGACTGTCTCTCCAGCCTTGGCCTTGAGCCCTGGAGCTAGCAGAGCTCTCTAAGTCTCCACATGGGTATGCATTACCCTCATGTTCTTCTGAATTCTCCCTGAAGCTTCTCTGTCCCCAGGCTTTTGGCTTAATCAACCAGGAGCCCTCCTCCAAGTCCAGCTAACAGCCAAGCTTGCGCGCAGCACAGACTGTGTTGGCTTGGATTCCAGGAGCTTCAGCCTGTCCAAGTCTGAGGAAGGAAGAGGAGGCAGCTGAACTATATTCAAGGGCTCTTTCCTGGGACTGGGAGCCTGGACAATGATCTGCCCTGAGGAAGGCCATCTGCAGGGTGGTGTGCACCCTACTGTAGTATTCCCCACTCTCTCTCTGGGCTCCTTCGCATCTAGCCCCTGCCCACTTGGTCCTTGGGTTTCTAATATGCGTTCTGAACGTCCCCATTTCCCTGCACATGTATCTAGTTGAAGCAATGGCTGCAGACATTTAGCATAGGTACTCAGTACCTGTCTCCCAAGGCAGGCCAAGGGCGTGGAGGGGGCGTGGAGGTGGGGCTCACTGAGGGCTTCTCGCTGCCAGGCACTCCAAGTCTTGCTCTGTTGATCTGTCTGTCTGCTGGCCAGGAGTGGGATGTCTGCAGTCTTCTCGGGCCCAGGGAGATGATGATGGTCCTGGCTTCTGGTCCATTCGAGGGCAGGGAGTAGAGTGCAAGGTCACTGGCAGTTTACCAGCAGGCAGTGCCACCTGGAGAAGGAGGTGGGAGGGCTCTGGCCATCACTCTCTATGCAGAGCACTTCCGAAGAAGCCCTGGGGCAGGTGGTAGGTGGGAGACTCCTCAAGCTAATATCTGCAGTAGAGACACAAGTTAATATGTTCCTTTGAACCATTTGTGCTTACTGCTCAATGCTGCTTATTTGCATTCTCCCCTTCCTCCCTCATCCCCTCTCTTTCCCCTGTATTTCTCTTTCTCCTTCTCCAGGACTCAGTCTGCCTGAAACACCCCTGCTGTCTTCCTTTTCTTGCCTAAGCCCTACTAGTCCTTCAGGACTCAACTTGGGCATCACCTTCTCAGAGAAGGCTCCTGGGACTGCACCTGCTCCCACACGAGGCAGCCAATCACCCCGTCTCTGGGCTCCCACAGTGCTCTTGGGTCTCTCTGGCCTGGTTTTTGTTGCACTCTGAGATAGGTCCGATGGATCTAGTTTCCCCTCCAGACTGTGGGCTTTTGAGGGCTGGGCCAGGGCAGTTCCCCTCATTGCTCTGTGTGCAGTCTCGGCGACATGCCTGGCACAGAGGAGGTGATTGGCAAGTGTCTATTTACTGGGGCAGTAAGTGAACACCCCAAAGCTCCTATGCTTCCATTTGCCAGCAGCCACATCTTGATAGAAACACTGGCTGTGTCTGGGGAGTTGGGGAGAGAGAGGTGCAGTGGTACAAAGGCATCTGAGTCTGTCTCTGTCCCTCATGTTGCTATGTCTGTAATCTATGAATTGTGGTATAATACACATAACATTTGTATGTACTGTTTGATAGCATGAAGTACAGTCATATCGTTGTGAAACAAATCTCCAGAACTTTTCATCTTCCCAAACTGAGACTGTCCCCATTAATCAAAAACTCCCCATTCTCCCCACCCCCGGCTCCTGCTACCCACCACTCTACTTTCTGTCCCTATGATTTTGACCACTCCAGATACCTCACAACAGTGGGATCTCGTACTATTTACCATCTTATGCCTAGCTTATTTCACTGAGCACATGTCCTCAGAGTCCATTCATGTTATACATGTGTCAGAATTGCCTTCATTTTTAAGGGTGGGTAACATTCCATCGTGTGGATAGACCACATTTTGTTCAGCCATTCATCCATCAAGGTACCCGTGGGTTGTTTCCATCTTTTGGCTACCGTGAACAATGCTTCTACTTTCACTCCTATTGAGTATATACCCAGCAGTGGAATTTCTGCACTGTAGTTTTCGGACGAGATGCCATACTGCTTCCCATAGTGACCGCACCGTTTTACATTCCTACTGACTGCACACAATGATTCCGATTTCTCCCCATCCTCACCAATACTTGTCATTTTCTGTTGTTGTTTTTTTTGACAGTAGCCATCCTAATGGATGTGAGGTGATATCTCATTGTAATTTTGATATTCACTTCCCTGATGAGTAGTGATGTTGAGCATCTCTTCAAATGCTTGTTGGCCATTTGTATATCTTCTTTGGAGAAATGCCTATTTAGCCCTTTACTATTTTTTTTTATTGGGCAGTTTGTTTTTTGTTGTTGAGTTATAGGGGTTCTTTATATATTCTGGATATTAACCCATACCAGATACATGATTTTCAGTTTTCCCTCATTCCACAGGTTGCATTTTCACTCTGTTGACTGGGTACTTTGGCGCACAGTAACTTTTAATTTTGATGTAGTCCAACTTATCTGTTTTTACTTTTGTTGCCTGGGTTTTAGCATCACCATTAATTTTTGTTGGAATTCATTTGTCTAGTGAGACCTCTTTTAAATTAAATGTAATTTCTTTGCCTCTTCTCTAGATTATAGCAACAAATCTTAACCAGGAGGTTACACTCTCCTGGAGGGATGTGTGAGATGACTCATGCCTGAGCCCTGGCCCTTGAAAGTGGCAGAGATGGCGAGGCAACATTTGTAAAGGGACAGAGTTCTGCATATGCTCCTCCTTTCGGTGTTGGGCTGGAAGAAAGGCTCCTCACTTCAGGAGAAGCTCAGCCACCAGGGGGAGGAGCCCTTGGAGACGCAGGTGCTCATTGCTGAGGCCACACCAAGGAGCTCAGCGTCACCATGTGCTGGAACCTAGACATGTCAGTCTTGCTGCCTAGAATGGCACTCGGCCCAGAGGCAGGGGAGTGACGGCATTGAAAATGTTGCCCTGGAGGAAACCTGCAATGTTTTTCCCTGGAGACTGGTTCGCCCTCAGTCCAGTCCCACTGAGCGCTCTATTTCCAGCTCACATCAGTTGGGTGGACACTGCGTGTGCCATCTCGCTTTCCCCCTTGGCAAAGCAGGCGACTCATTTGGGTCACAAGGGGAGCCCACTGGTTTGAAATGCAGACTTCAGTGCTCAGTGGCCATCCTTTCCCCAGACATCTGCAGGTCTGGTCACCCAGGACTTTGCAGTTCCTCAATGTCTATGTCCTCCAGGACTTTTCTGTCCTTGCTGCCTCTGAGACCAGCTCATAGGCCCCTTCTCCGAGCCGCACACTGGACTGCAAGTGCCTGTTGAACAACTGGTCTCTTTCATCTACACACTTTGTTCATTGAGAAAAGGATGAAGGAGTGATAGAAGGAATATCCATGCAGCTTGGGCCGCGTGTGTGCTGGCATGTGTGCCAACTGCTGTGGACGACTGTGTAAGCCCCTGGCAGTCAGCAGAGGCAGACTGTGCCTATCTCTGCCTGGCCCCCCACCACCCCATCCCCACCAGCCCCCTCCTTGGTTGCTTTCTCTGCAAAAGCATGACTCTCTCCTGCCTGCCACCGGCCACTGTCCCCACTTCTCTCGCATAACAGGCTTTAATATAAGAACCGAAGTACATTTTCCATTATGTGTTGTGTTTATTCAGCACAGTCTGATGTTCCTTGCCCTTAATTTAAAAATGTTTAAGAATGTTCTTTATTTTCCTCTGAAAATATCCACCTAAGGTAAATTGTCCTATTCGTATATGGACATCAATCTGCTTTCCTCTGCATTGGTGACCTTCTATAGAAAACAACAGCCTGTGCTCCTGGCAACCACCCTCCCTTCCCTTTCAGTCGGACCCCTGGTGACCCTCCCTGCCTGGGTTGCAGCCTGCCACCCCCACCTCGGCCCAGCCTGAGTCCCAGCCTTGGTAGCAACCATCTGGCCCTCATTCAGGAGCCTAAATCTAAGCCGACCATTTGCTCCCACCCTTGAGGGCAGCCCAGGGCAAAGGGCTCCTCTCTTCTGTGTAGCCTGCAAACAGAGCTCAGAAGCCTCCAGCTCACAGAGACAGGGAACCCAGCCACCAGAGGACATGTGGACCTGAGGAAAGGGTGGTGGGCTCTGCTCTGTGAACCCCCCCACCAAGCAGAGGGCTGAGCAGGGCCCACTGACACAGTCAGGAGGCTGCCTTCAGGGTCTCGCTGAGCTGTAGGACCAGGTCTTTCTCTTCTCCCTCCCTCAATGCCCCACCAGGATCCCTGCAAATGCCTCAGAGGTTTCTGGGTGTCAAAGCCAATGGCCCAGTTCAAGTCTGCACATGCTAGGTACCCAGACTTTCCTGGAGGTTGAGTGTGAAGGAAATGTCAGGGTTGAACTGCAAGGGGACCTGGGAATATGGGTGTCATTATTTCCATGTATTCTCAGGAAAAAAAATACGGGTAGTCCACAAAACCCTTGATGTTATGGATATTATTGCTTAGCATGGAGCTAAAGAAAACAGTGAGCATATTTAAGGTTGATTTAAAGAAAATGATGATATAAATAACTGTTCCCATGGCACATGAGTGAGGCAGTGATGAGTACCCAAATGAATCCCAACTCAACACCATCACAGCTCACCTCTTGATTGCTTTTCTCCAAACCAGCTCCCTCCCACCTGCCCCTTGTCAGCAATGGCATGTCTACCCTTCCAGTTGCTCAGGCCAAAGCCCTTGAAGACATCTTGGACTCCTCTCTCTCCGCCATCCGCCGTATCTAATCAGCCAGGAAATACTCTTTGCTTAACTTTCCAAGGAAAGTCAGAATCCACACATCTCTTCCAACTACCCCAGCGCCACCCTGGTTCAGGCCACCACCAGCTCTCCCGCTGATGGCTTCAGTTCACGCCAGACTGCTGTCCTTGCTTCTACTTGGCCTCCCTGAAATCTTTTCCACTCAGCCACCATTGCTTTAAACAACGAATATCCTACCCCATCACTTCCCTGCTTCAAGCCTCTCATTATTTTTACAATCCAATCCAAATTCATGACCCTGTTCTCCAGGTCCTGTCTTTTATGGCTCCTGCTGTGTCTCTGACCTCACCTGCTATTTCTCCCCCCACTTCTTTCTGGCCCACATGCCCCCCAGTCTCCTTTACATTCCTCACACAGGCCCACCCAGCTTTTCCCTGTCTCGGTGGACTTGCACCTGCCAGCCCTCTGCCTTGATTCCTCTTCCTCTGACGTTGCCGTGGATGACTCCTTGTCTTCAGGGCTCTGAAGAGGCCCTCACAGGGGTCCACACTGAAAACAGGCCGCATCGTCTCCTCTGTCACACTCTGGCTCATCACCCTATTTGACTTTCTTTATAGTATTTATGACTCTCTGTGATCTTCTTGTTTCCTTGTTTATTGTCTGTTTCCCCCATTTAACTGTCAACATCCTGAGGCAGACATTATTCCTGGTGCCCCATGGTATCGGCAGCACCCAGAGCAGCCATTGGCACATCAGAATGCTCTTTAAATACCCAGTGACGGGACGACCTCCCATCTCTCTAACAGCACGGCACGCATCCTCAGCCTCATCTCTCTCTCTGTCTTCCCATGCTCACGCACCCTGGGAGTGCTGCAGCCTCCCGAGACTTCTTGGCATTCTATAACCCACCTGGAGATGTCCCATAGAGAACTCAGTTACACTTACTTCTCCCCCAAAATCTCTGCTCACAACATCCTTCTTATCCATCAAAGTCAGCCCTAATGTCACCTCCTCCCTGAAGCTTTCTTTGATCTCTTACAAGCAGGTGTATCATCCTTGTCCCCACTGCTCATCTGTGTTTGCATCTTTTCTGCTTCTTGCTGCTTGGAGAGCGGTCTGTGTGAGAGTCACACTGCCCTCCCCAGAGCTGAGGCTACTAGGGGCTGGGGGTGTGGGTAGGAACTTGGTCCCTGGAGTGCCCTGTGGCAGGCAGAGCTCAGGAAGCTGAATGGGGAGCTGGGATAGGCAGGCACGGGGTGCGTCTCATCCCAGCAGGAGGAATGGCTTGCCATACTGGCTGTGGGTTCAGTTGCAGGTTACCTTGCCCCTGGCATGGACTGAGTTACCAAATACTAAGTGATTTTGCTTCTCTACAAGGCAGACACTTCCCTGGAAGGACAATCCAGCCCTGATTTAGGGCCTGACACCAAGCCAGCTACAGCCAGCCCCAATCAGAAGGGTGATGAAGATGCACATCTAGCTGAAAGGTTTGCTAAGCACAGGTCCAAAGGGGCTCAGTGTTGTGTCTGGGACCAGGGCCATGCCTGTGGAGGGCCTGATGGGACACTGGCTTGGGAGCCAAGAAATGTAAGGTGGGTTCTGTTCCACCTCTGTTTGCTGGGGACTTGGAAATTTCTACCCTCGGAAACCTGAGGCATAGCACAGTGGGGGAGTTGGGCAAGGCGGCATTATCTCTGTTTCTAAGCAAACCATCCTTTCCTGGCTCCTTCAGGCTTGGTGAGGCTCTCTCTCTCCCAGAACTTTCTAGCTAGTTGTGTTCATATGATTCAAACTGGGCAGTGCTCTAAGGGGGTCTGAACAACCTGCTGCTTTATCCTCCATGGACAGACTTGTCCCTGAGAACCTGTTATTTGCGCAGGGTCTTGAAGGATGCTAAGGAGCTGTCTGAGCAAGCAGGGTGGGGTGCCAGGTCCAAGGACTGAACTGGGCAAAGATGTTGAAGAGCAAGGCGAAAGGGCCCAGTCTGTGGCTAGAGTGGAGCACGAACCCAATGCTCTTTCGGGCTCCACAGACCCTGGAATCAGCTTGGCCTCGCTGGCTGAACTTGGACAAGTTTCTTTCCCTCTTGGGCTTAGTTTTCCACTTATCTTAAAGAAAGAGTTTCTCAAGGCCCTTTGCAGCCCTCCTGGGGCGGGAGGAGAATGGGCTCGTCTTAGTCCAACTCATACACTTGCGTCACTCAAGTGTGCTGAGCTGCTAACTTCTAGGCAGACCTTCAGAGTTGCCCGTTTCTATGAATCAATGTATTTGATTAGATGGGTTTTCTTGTTTCTCCTCTATTGGACTGAGTAAGCAAATTAAATTGGGCAGTTTGTTGTGACGTTATTTAAAGGCCAGCTCAGTTTCATAACTTGGGCTTGCGCCACATCCAAGCCCTTCCAGCTTCTCCCCGGAGTGGTAGAATCAGGGGCATCCCTCTGCCTTTGAGGGTCTGAGTCCCTGGGGCAGAGCCTGACTCTCCTGGCTGGTCTAAGAGGCCAAGGTGGGTGGTCAGAGGGGTTACAAGGAAAGCGTTGCATGGGAGGAGCTGCGAGACGATCATAATCAGAAGTTCCTAGGGTTGCCCGTGAACAAAGGTCTGCCTTAGTTTTGCCACCTCTGTTTCCTACATGGGTAACGGAGAGGGTCTCTGGGGAGCCTTCCGTTCTGGCTTTTCCCGGCACCCTGGCTCTGGAGAGGTGGGAACTGCTGGCCTGTACGGTGCGGGAGGGGCCACAGCCTTTGGAGGCCGAGTAAGTTCCGGAAGGGTGGGCAGACGGTCGGGGTAGAGGTGAGCAGGAGCCTGGCGGGACAGGGAGGCGCCGGCGTGCTGGCCAGGCTGCCCTCGCCCCAAGACCCTCGCCCAGTTGCTGTTCCACCTCTGGCCGCAGAGCAGCTGGGGGCGCTCTCGCGCCGCGAGTAGGGCGCGCCGCCACGCTCTCCAGGCCCTTACCCACCAACCCCGTTGCGGGGGGCCTTTTTGTTGCACCTGGACTCCAGGGTACGGCGGCACCCGAGCAAGAAGGGGTTTGGGCGCTGTGAGAAGTGCAGTTGGGAGCACAGAACATCTCAGGAGGAAACTCGCTGGGCGCCAAGCCCCAAGTCTCCCCATCCCCATCCCCTCCTTGGACCCTCGCCCCCCGCCCCCTCCCCTCCCTCCCCAGGACCCAGAGCCTTTGTCGGCAATGGCGGAGGAAAGGCAGGAGGGGTAGAGCACTTGTGCACGTGGCAGGGCGGGGCCACTAGGCCACCTTCCTGGCTGCTGGGACTGCAAGAGTGAGTGGGGACGTTTGCAGACAGACTGCCCAGACCTGTTGAATTCAGGAAGGCAGTGACAAGATGTGACAGGCGTACAGGACAATGGCTGGAGGGCTCTAGCAGGGGCTGGGGACAGGTGTTCAGGGCATTGTGCTTGGTAAATAGCATTAACAAGGCGGCAACCTGAGCAGGCAAATTGGGAATGCAGACGGGGGCTCCGTGACTGCACTGGCTGTCTGCCTGTGAGTCACCTCTGCAGATCGATTTCATCCCTGAGCCGCGGATATGCAATGTGCTTAGACAGGCTGGGTTGGAGCTCTCCCTCAAGACAACACAACAATTTGGAGTGCACCACAGTATAGTGGCCCGGGAGCACTGCTTCCTCATGCCACGCCCACAAGCCATGGCCCTTGTCTCTTCCTCTACTTGGCCCCTTTTTTGGAAGGGCTGGGACCAGCTCTTGAGGTTTCAAGTTGAAACCGACCTTTTCCAAAGCCACCATGACTTGGGGGTTTCCGGCGATCTCCCCAGCCCCCCCTTGATCAAGCTTGATCTCCTTGTCCCCATTCAGTGCCTGGCCTAGAGTAGATACCAATAAATGTTTATTGAATGAATGAGGAAACCAGTGTATTTCTGCATTTTGTTGTTATTGTTGAAGTGTAGTTCTTATACAATGTTATGTTGGTTTGGGGTGTACAGCACAGTGATCTGACAGTCATCTACAGTATGAAATGCTCACCACAATAAAGGTAGTTCCCATCTGTCACCATATGAAGTTATTACCATATTATTGACTACATTCTCTATGCTGTGCTTTTCATCGGTGTGGCTTGCTTATTTTGTACTTGGAAGTTGGTACCTCTTGATCCCCTTCACCTATTTGTTCCCTTATTTCTCTATTTTTGAATGTGCTTGGATTTGTCAGCGTTTCCTCTATACCTATTAAACAAAAGCATAGCCTTTTGGGAGGCAAGCGTGTGTCCAAAGCACATCAGTGATTTCAGGAAATCAACCAATTCTGTGCAGATGCAGGCGGAGGGGCAGATGGGGAAACAGTCTGGGAAAGAGAAAATCTGCCTGAAAAAGAGTCTCAAGAATGCAGCTCACATTACAGGCACAGTCTTGCTCTTCCTTTCCTGTTCTGAGCATGTGGAAGAAAAAACAGTTCTCCTTGACCCACTCGCAAGGCTGGTGAGGCGGTGGCTGTGTCCCAACGTGCTGAGGGCCGGTTGTGCTCACTGTGGGGCAGCTTCAGACCCTCAGCAGGAAGATCGTATGGTGTTGGCATTGGAAGCACCGGCTGCCACGGGCATGTGACCTGGACGGATGCTGTGCCGGGGGCCTGAGGTGACTGCAGCCCCCTGCTGAGCCACCCACTGTGGGTCCCAAACCCCGGTTTCTGGTGGTTGTTTACCCAAGTGCAGAGATAACATCACAGCCAGATGGAGTAAGCACTGATCGGTGGCATTTGAGGATTTTGAGTTAGAGCTGGCTGCAACTTGATTTTTGTCTTATTTGAAATCTTGCTGTGTATTGAATCATTTTTTAATGCCACAAAAATCCTGTCCACTAGTTCATATTTGCCAGCTATTTAAAGAGCATGTTTTTCGTAGGCAGTGATGGTAATTAGATCTGCGTCATGTCCTCCTTACACTTGCAGAGACCTAGTACTTCGGACTAGTGGCCCTGCAAAGCCACAACTTCGAGCTGGAGGCAGCTTTTCCCCTGCAAAAGGAATAAAGGCCACAGCAAGCGGGGCTGAGTGCGTAGCTCGGTGCGGGGGCTGGGCTTGCCTAGAGGGGGTTGGCACAAGTGTCGCTCAGGGAGTGGAAAGACTCTAAAGACTCTTGCAGGTGATGCAGGTGCGCTGGCTTTACTCCATTGGGGAAATGCTACAGTGTCTCCTGGGGGCCTGGCCGGCAGGCTATGTCCATGTCCCCCTTGAAGTGGGTCTTCATAGGCTTGGTCAGTTGCCCCTCCAGCCCAAGTCACAGGTGCCTTCTGAGGTGGTCCTCCCCTGCCTTCAAGCCTTTCTGGAATTTTCTCTCTTCCCTCGGCTCCTCTTGCTCCCTCCCTGCCCTCTCTTTGCCTCCTTCCTTTTCCCCTCCTCTGTCCCCCTTTGCCCCCCTCTCTCCTCCCTCCCTCGTCACCCCCACGGCCGTTCTTCCCCCAGCCCTTTCCTCCCCACTCCCTCCTCCCTCCTCAGAACCAGACCCCTCATCCGTGGGGCCCTCCTTTCCTGCTCTCCTGCCCACCCTCTGCCATCCCACCACCTGCCTTCCCCTCCCGAGCTCCTCTTTCTCTCTCAAGCTGCCCCTCCAGCCCCACCTCCTTCCCCTTTTGTTGTCTGTCTCCCCCTTCCCGTGTCTTGGCCCCGTAGCTCTTTCCCTCCATCCCTCCCTTCATCCCAGGCAGCAAAATCCTGGGCGGAGCCTCTGGAGCTGGGGAGGGTTGCACCTGCCTCACAGAGCCAGGATTTCGGGGAGTTGCCGGGATGCAGGGCCGAGAACAAGCCCCGGGAGTCATGGGAGGTGATGCCCACCTGGACCAGGGTCGGGGATCCGTGGAGGCTTTAGGGCGCTCCTTGTCCGCGTGCCATCAGCAGCGGTGAGCCATCTGCGAGGGAGCACAGCTCATGTGGGACGAGACTTTGTCTTTCCCTTGGAGCCTCCCTTGGCTGGACGGCCCTCCATCGCAGCCTCCTCCTCTAGGGCACGGCCAACCTTGCCCCATGCCTGTACCCTTAGCTGCCCATTGCCCCCGCCCAGGTCTCTCAGCCCTTCATTCCAGCTTGCCTTCCTCTCTGCCTCTGCCCGATTTGCTACCCCATCTCTCTACCGCCAGCCTGCTGTGGGGTGGCAGGGAAAAGCCCCGTGGGGAGCCCCTGGGGCTGCTCACGATAAATGAGGCAGCAGCACCACCAGCACACCTCCATCACGACAGAGAGGAACGGCGTTAGCTCCACCCGACACTGGGTAAGCCTGGGCCTCAGGGTCCCCTTAATAAGCAGAGGATTGGCCTCAATGGCCTTCCAGCTGGAGTGATCTTGGCTTACTAAGGCCCATGCTGCTCCACACACAGTACATCTGTGGTTTCATGTAAGTCTCTCATTGCCCCACCAAGCTGGGTTTCCCCACTTCACACATTCAGTGACCAAGGTACAGACGCGCCGTGCATACGTAGGAGAGCCTGCCATGTCAAGGTGCTACCTGATGGGGTTGGTCCAGGTTCTGTCCTCTGAGCTCTTGCCCAATAGGAGCAACTTGATGACCGGAAAGGTGGCTCCAGTGGGGACAAACCTCAAAGCTGCTCAAGGGAGGTGGCTGTCTTTGGCCAGCTGTTGTCCCATCATCCCGTGTATGAGCTAGGATGTAAGGCCCTTCTGCCAAGGTGGCCCCCGTTTAATCATTGCTTCAGTGATGGCAGAGGCGCTCAGTGTTTGCTTAATCACTTGCTCTTCCCACTGCCTGCACCCCTCTCCCTTAATTTGTACATTACTGGCTCCTTCTTGGCATTTACTCCTCAGCTCATCACCATGTTTGGTCACCCAGTCTAAGTGGCTATTCAGCCCCTCTGTGGCACAGCACCCCATTGTAATTTGCTGGCCAGCACTAGTCACTCATATTGTCTTCCTTTGTCTCTTCCTTTGTTCAATGTCTCTCTCTCTCCCTTTCTGCTTACTAGACTGCCTCCCTGTGAGTGTAAGACCATGTCTGTCTTGATCCCCTTTGTATCCCCAAGGCCTGAATACTGTGCTTGCTTGACACCCAGCAGGCACTCAGTGAGCGCTTCCTGTAAAGCCCAAGGGAAGCAGAAGCTAACCCTGTCCGGGAGCATTAGGGGAGATGGGAAAGGATGAGCAGCACTTTCCCAGGCAAAGAAGCAGGACAGGGCATTTCTATAAGGCAAACAATGTGTGCAAAATCCAAGGAAAGAAAAGGCTTTCCACCTTTCAGCTGAAGGCCAGGGTGTGGGAGAAGACAATCCACAAAGCAGGAAAGGCATGCAGGAGCTTGATTGTGGGCACCCCCGAAAGCCACCTGGAGGCATTGTGATGTTTGAAAGCACGGGAGACACGCATTCAATGTCGTTCTAACGATGCTTCTCTGCTGGCGAGCAACATGGACAGAGGCGAGGGGAGGGGTGAGCAGTGTCCTGGCTGAAAGAGGGGCTCCATCAGACAGGAAGGCATGTGTGGACTGTGCTTGAGGACCTGGCTTGGATAAAAGGCATGTGTGTTGAAATGTTAGCATTTCCAGCTCCAGCTTTGGCCTTCCCTGACCAAAAGTGCTGGACTTGAATATCAAGACATGGCAGAGGGCTGCCTTCCTAAGCATCCTGTGACCTGGTGGCACCAGCGACACCCTCTGAGAAAAGGGAATGTCCTGTCACCTCCCACCAGCTTGTCCTGCAGCCTAGACCTGTTGACCCCTCCCAGAGCTGGATCCTCTGAGGACCTCTCCACGCAAGGCGAGCATTAGGTCCCTGGGCATGCAGTGCAGCACATGGGCCTGAGCCAGCATGCACACTGCAGGTCCGGGGGCCCCGGGATGAGGCAGCCTTGGCTGGAGGAGCCCCTGTGTCTGAGGGATGGGCTTTGAACCCCAGCCCCACCCACTGCCTGCACCACACACCTTGCAGCTGTGGATTTAACTTGACATCGGATGGGATGGCCAAAGTTTTGGCAAGCCCTGGTAAAGAATGGAAGGATTGAGATGTCGCTTCCTCAAATGGGAACTCGCTGCCTTGTCAGGAAGGAAAAAAGGAAAGAAAATTGCCCTGTGAGCAATTTGGCTTGGTCATAAATATCCCCAGTGATCCTTCACACCAGCACAGTGCTTTGTCTAGCGACAAGCTCCTTCCCATACACCAGCCCACAGGGGCTTCCCAGTGCGCCCAGGAGGGACATCAGGGCCACGCCTGCTACCAGGAGAGGCATGGGCAGGGCAGCACCTGGCAGCCAGACCTCCGTCCCCAACCCAGGGCCCTGCTCTCTCTGCCAGGTTTGCACAGGGCCAGGCCCAGGCCCAAGAGGTCCTTGTGCTGCACAGGGAAACTCAGCCTCTAGGGCCAGTGGACAGGCAACGGGGCTGGGACACAGAGAGAGGAGGGGAGCGGGCTGCATGCTGAGGAGCCTTGAGTGTCTGGCTCAGCCTCTCATTCCTTCTCTTCTTTTTTCTTCTTTTTGGTTGTATTGAGGTAAAATTCACATCACATAAAAGTCACCATTTTAACCATTTTAAAGAGTACAGTTCAACAGCACTTAGTCCATCCACTGTGCTGTACCACCATCAGCCCTATTTAGCTCCAGGAGCTATTTATGACCCCCAAAGGGAAACCTCATACCCAGAATGCAGTCACTCCCTGTTTCCCCTCTCCCTTCTTTTCCCATTAAAACATGTATTAAAACTTATCAGTGGACCTCAGCACATAGAGAAGTGAATGAAACCCACCCTCGTCTCAGGGCTGCCTGCCAGAATCATCTTTGGGCTGGGCAAGGCCCCTCTCTCAGTTCATGGTTTTCCCCACATCCTTTCCCCCTTCGTGGGCACCCACCCTAATGCATTTGAGAGGAGTCTCTGAATATGTATGTGTTCTTGTAAAGTATAGTGTTGTTTTGTGTATGTGTTCTTAATTTGCATAAATGTTATTGTGCTATAAATCTTGTTCTGTTTCTTAAAAAAAAATCAGCACTATTATTTTGAGATCAGTCCATGTTGCATATACATCTAATTGCTTCAACTTGCAGCTTAGTTTTGTATTTAGACTATCCATTCTCTTGGGGATGGAGAAATGGCCTGTCCCCAGGTCCATGCGATGCCAGAGTGGCCATCCTTGGACATGTCCCAGTGGGACCTGCCCTGGCTCAGTGGATCATAGAGTACACATGTACATAACGCTAGGAGCCCTGCTGGCTTGCTCTCCAAAACAGCAGGGCATTTGCATTCCCCCCAGCAGGGCAAGGGGCCTGGTATTTTCCAACTTCCTAATACTTTGCCCAACTGCTGGGGGCTAAATGAAGCTTACTGTTGTTCGCATTTGCATATCCATGATTATTAGTGAGCATGGCCCTCTTTTCACCTGTTCTTTTTTTAGATTCCTGCCTTCTTAGTGAATGATCCTGCCTTGTAGGTTTGGTTTCAGACATCAAACATCTATTCATCTTTCCTTCAATTTTCTTTTTTTTTAATGTTATCATTTTGTGAACCGAAATCTTTTAAATTTGTTTAGTTGAATATATCAATTTGTATGGATTAAGGTTTTATGTTAGGTCTGATCCTTGGCCTCTTCAAGGTCAAAAGGTATTCTATATTTTCTTCTAATAGCTTTATGTTTTTACCTTTTATATTTAGGTTTTGAATCCATCAGAAATCAATTTTTGTATGTGGTGTGAGATGGGGACCTAGCCAGTTCTCTCAACACTGTTTGCTCAAAAACTCTTCCTTTGCTTATTGATTCATGGTTCCAACTTTTACATATATATTAACTCTCAATTATTTTTCCTTGGGGTCTCTTTTTCTCTTGCATCAGTACCTATTATTATTTTTTAAATTGCTATAACTTCGTACTATATCTTATTAATCTTAATATCTGGTAGGACATGTCTTAATCTTTGCTCTTCCTCTATACAAATTGATTTCTGTATTTCAAGGCCTTTATTCTTTCAATGTCTTCTTTCCTTAATTCCTGTACCAGCCAGCGCATGCCACCAGCCCTGCGTTGGCAGCAGGACAGGAAGCCCTCCTCCGTCCTGGATCCCGAGCAGAGCTACCCCTTCGTGGGAACCCAGGGCTTCAGGCCCCTTGCTATTTCAGGACCCACAGGAACACCCTGAGGAAGGCAGCCCCATGTTATGGATAAGGACACGAGGCTCAGCGAGAGTTGGTGAATTAGAGTGATGGGACTGGAATCTACGCGTCTCGAGTCCCTGTCCTTGGCTCTTGTCACGACACTACACTAATACACAGTGTTCAAGGAAAACAGACAGCTTAGACCCTAAGGCACAAATACTAGCCACTACCACTCTCCACCCAGATGGGCAAGGAAAGGGACAGCATGGCCAGAATCGCTTTTAATGGGCAAAAGCTGAAGACCAACAGGCATTTCAAGGGAAATCATCAAGCACGGTTGGGAGTCTATGGTCAGAGCAGAGCAGGGTCGGGAGATAATGGAAGTAGTTCTGGAGCCAGATGGGGAGACATTGCAGGGGTGGATATAGTAGCAGTTGAATGAATGGATCTTAACAAATCAAGCGCCCCTACACTCCAACAGGCAAGATTGTGCATGTGTTTGGGGTGTAGATAATTCTACACTGGTCCACTTGTTCCCAAGCTGACTTGGGGACCAGTAGCTTAGAGCAGTGCTTCTCACACTACTTGGGATGGAAAGACAGTTTTTCAACCTCTTTTTTGTCACAGTCTGTACTGTGACACACAAACCCCACACTTCAGTATTGCAGCCATGTTGCTTTGCTAAAACATACCTTCTCTTGCTGCTGTCCTCATCTCATCAACCAGCACTAGCTTGTGGACCATGCTTTGCATAGCAGGGGTGCAGAGGACCACCCCTCTAGAGATCGCTCCCAGCCTGGAGGTTTTAGGCCACCATGCCTCTGCTCCTGGTCAGCAAAGGCTGTCCTGCCTCTACTCCACCTTGTGAGGCTCTCCTGTGGCCAGGCCCTTTGGGCTTGTTCCCCAACTGAGAGCCCAGTTTGCCCTGTACTTATTTTGGCTCCCAGTTTCCTACTCTCTGAAGGCAGCAGTTCGTACAGCTGCCTCCCAGAGCCCAGAAACCAGAGGACCTAAGTTGACTGATTATCTCGTCCTTTTCATTTGGGGGGCCCAGGCCTTCCCATTCTACACCTAATGTGCTAAACAAAGAACACATTGATTTCACCTGGCCTGGGCTCAAAGGGTACCTTGTGGCCTTCAAAGCAGAGTTCCAAAGCCAGAGGTCCAGCTTGTCTGGTGGTGGCACTCCCGAGGCTGTTGTGCAGTGGTGCAGGGGCTTTCCGGTGGGCCTGACTGCAGAGTAGCAGCTGTATGAATGCTCCCAAGGCAGGCCAAAGCAAGACTGTGTTAAGGGAAACAGACCATCTGAGGTCAAAGGAATAGCTGAGGTTCTGTCCAACTTGAATGTTCTATGGATCAGAAAGGGATTTGGCTAGGAAGCTAGTGTGGCTGATCTGTGTCCACTTTCACCCATGGCCACAAAGACAAATCTATTGCATCAGCATTTGCTTCACATCTTCTAGCTGCTAGTCCCTGTGCTGCGCCCTGGGGAGGGAGGTCAGTGAAGAAGCACACATGGTTTCGATTCTGGAGATACACGGAGTTCCCAACCCAGAGGGGAGTCAGAAGGTAAACATCCTTAATGGAGCACAACTGCCCAAGTATTGACCAGGCTGGGTTTTCAGATCCGTGAGGACAGCGATCATCCTCTGGCTTGGTTACGATTATGGACTCAGTGCCTGGTGCTCACCTAATATTTATTGAGTGAAGGCTCTTTAATGTCCCTATCCTGGGTGCCTGTGTTTGACATAGTTGTATGTGTCAACTTGGCCAGGTTATAGCCCCCAATTATTCAATCAAACAGTAATCTAGGTGTAGCTACATAAGTATTTTGTAGATTTGGTTAACATCTACAGTTAATTGACTTTAAGTAAAGAACATTACCCTTCTTAATGTAGGTGGGCCTCAGCCTATCAGTTGAAAGACCCTAAGAACAAAATTGAGGTTTCTGGCACCATCAGCTCCTGCTTGAGAATTCCCAGGCTGTGATTCCCGATGCCCTGTCCTATGGATTTCGGGCTTGCCTAGCCAGCCCCATAATTGAGTCACCAACTGACTTCAATAAATTGAGTAAGCCAATTCCCTGCAATAAATCTGTATCTCTCTATGATTTACCTATCTATCTCTATCTACCATCTACCTATATACCAATCAATCAATCTATCTATCTATCTAAGGGATTCTTCCAGAGGAACAGTCAGTATATACACATCACCATCCTCTGGGACCACATTCGGACTCCACCCCAGCCCCCAGGTTTCTTACCCATCTGTTCTGCCACCCTGGTGGCTTTAGGCAACCCGTTCCTCTGTCTGGGCTTCTATCTTACCTGTCCAACAAAGAAAAAGGACAGGCGATCACTAAGGAGCATTCCACTTGTGACACTCTAGGGGTCTCAGTGTTTTAAGCCACCCAATGAAGATTCTCATGATCATTTCAGGAATACAAGCTGAATGCTCATACCACTGGATGGGCTCACAACCACCTGAGCAACTGCAGTGAAATGGTGTGCCTTGAGAGCTGGGGTTCAGCACCGAGTACAGGTTGAGTGTGACGTCTCAGGACTGTGTCTCATCTTGAGCAGCCCCAAATTTGAAGACATAGAAGGCATGTTTGCCAGATTTGCCAAATTTTCCAATTGTACCAAGGCTTGGAAAGAAGGATGTAACCATTGCTACTTGCAGCACCCTGGCCAAACTCAACAAGATGACTTTTTAAAGGGTCACATAGAAAGCCATCAAGTTTTAAAAAATAAGTTTTATTCTCCTGATTAAAGATCTCTGGCTCTGAAGAAACACAAAGATCAAAAGAGGCCCAGAGAGTGAGCTGCAATGTCCAGGAAGGGAGAAGTTGTGGCTCCTTGTCAAGCAGACCGTGCCCACAGTCTTGAGTGAAGGCCTGGCATGTGCAGAAGAAGACTACGGGGGTGGGTGAAGGGATAAACAAGGGAAGGGGCTGTGTGGCTGTATGTCAGAGGAAGCTTGGTCCCTTCTTGAGGTCTCTCAAAGCTGGCCCTGGGTAGGAGGGAGCAGGCTTGCCAGCTTCAGGGCCCCTAAGATGAGCCACCAGCTGGATGTGAGAGGAAGCAGCTGGCTGCAGGAAGGCTGTGTTTTGTCAACATAAAAAACAAGTGCCTTCTGTGGTCCCAGATCCCAGTAACAGATTGTGGGCTGTCAGCGATCCTGTAGTGGGTCCACTGGCCAGCGTAGGAGGCTAAATGAGTGAGTTGTAGCCTTCAGAGCCTGAGAAGTCTTTTTCCTACACTCCAGGTCATTCATGTGTTCATCATTCTTTCATCCATTCAACAAACCTCTCCTGAGAACCAAAGAATACTCAGACCCTGGCAATAAGGAGCTTCTGGGCCAGAGGGCTCTCTGTGGCAAGATGACCCCTGAGCCATGCATCAGTAAGACCTGTGCTGAGAGCAAAGAAGCCTTTGTGCAGAGTTCTGACCCTCTGTTATTGGCCCCCTGTGCTGGAGATGGAGGCCACATGTCAGCAGGAGTGCTGGCCCAGCCTGGGATGGGGCGTGGAGCCCACAGGAGACATGCTCAACACTGTGCCTGGGACTGAGCCATGACCTTAGCATCACTGGCATCACGGTATTTGCAGCAGCCTCCTCTCCACATGTTGCCAGAACTACAGTGACATTTGGTGGCATCACCGGTAGCAGAGACACGAGGGAACTCTCCCTCAAGGAGGTGTGACTCATCAAGGGTGAGAATTGCCAGACAGCAATGACGCAAAAGCCTTGGAGATGAGCTTGCCAATTAGTATGGAAAAGAATGAGGTCCCAACGGCTTGAGAACTCCAAATCTGTCCTTTTTCAGAGCAGGAGGAATTCTGGAGGCAGCCTGGAGCTCCTCATGAAGCAGGGGAGTCACGACGGAGCCTTGCGGATAGAGCTGCTGAGCCACAGCGTGAGTTTCCAGGCTCCTCCGAATTTAACTAGCAAATTCATCTACTGTGGTGTGGAGGTGGATTGGCTACCAGGGATGCTGTAGGAATGCACAGGTGGGGAGCCTGCTTGTCAGGCCCGCTGCCCACAGGGCTCCCCACTGCTTCCTTCCACTGGTCTAGGGAAGAGGCAGCCACAGCTCCTTACCTCATTCTTTGCATCCATAACCCACTGCCTTGTAAGCCATCTTGTGTCCCTTTGGAGTGGGGGCTCAAATTTTGCCTGGGTGTAACAAGAGAAGAATTGCAAATGTTTCCTCTCCTAGAGCCTCTAGCTAGTCAGGGCATCACAGAATTCCCTGGTCTCCTATCTGAGCTGACTTGTGGCACTGATGAGCCACAGGTGAGCTTGAGCACAACGACACAGATGCAAAACTGATCGCTCTGCTGGGCTCCCTGTATTGGTTGTATCCCTCAACTGCCACTGGATGCTCCAAGGTGACTTGGCATTTCTGCCCCTGCTGCAGAGGCCATTTATCAGCACGATAGATATTTAATCTGCATCCTGAGCTGGAAGCGATAGCTGTAGACGGAGGCCGGTGAGAGGCGCAGTCCCCATTGGTGGGGCTGGCTTTATCATGGCCAAGTAGATAATGAAGGGAGGTGATAATGAAGGTACCTTTCTCCTCACCCTGAAAAGCTCATGCTACCCCATGGTTCTACAGCATGCAATGTGCATTTAAAAAGGAGGTAGGCAGCAGGCAAGCAGGCAGAGGGACAGGGCTGAGGACCTTCAGAGACAAACAGAGGTCTCCCTACAGAACTTAGTAAGCCCTTCATTCTACTGCCATTGCTACCACCACCGCCATGGCCAGAGCCTTCTCTGGGCTCCCCACACCCACCAGCACATGCCGGGACTTGTAGGGTCTTCCCAAGGGACTCCACATCTCCCGTTGAGAAAGGAGGAGAGAATGGCTGCTGAGAAACTGGTTTACCTTGCGATGAGTCAAGGAAAGATGAACTGGGAGGGGCATGGGGGTAGGCCATGGGGCCGATCAGGCTCTGCCTTTCACAGCAGGTGTATAGGAAATCACAGCTGCTTATGGACAACCAGAATTCTTACATGAGACACACATTCAACGTTTGGAAGCTATCGGAGAGGGTTGCCTGCTTTTAGAAAAGACTACCAGGGGACATTCCTGATGAGCTCCACTGTTCTTCTTAGGCAAGATGAAAGGCAGGGGAGCAAGGAGCCATGGTAGATACCTCCTAGCTGAGAAGGGCCCGTGGAGATGCCAAAGTCATCCCCCAAGTTCTGCAATGAGCCGCCAAAGGTCTGTCCAGCTGAACAGAGCCCAGTGTTGGCTGGTTGCCTGGGAATATAACTTGATGAAAAACTTCTGGAAGGCCTTGAGCAGCAGCTCGGTGAGACGGTCTCATCAAGCCTGACTGTATCATTTGCTCAGGGGCTAACAGTGGGAAGTGGGTGAGCGGGGACCTAGCTTTCATTGCCCACTGCATTTAGAACTCTGTGTCTCTTTTTAGGACCATCAAGTCTAATAAACATTTATACTTACCTGTTTAAATCACTAATAGTGGTTCTGGACTAAGTGACTTTAAAACTCCAGCCCAACTCTGAAATTCTCTTATTATTTTTTGTGATAAGAAAATATTATGAATAAATGGAAGCACAGCCTACATTTTCTTTGCTCCAGTTAATGGCGTCTGTGAGAAGCCAAGCTGTCTGGATCCTGAGGCAGTAACCTAAGCACCAGTGTTTTCTCGAAGTCTGTTTAAATTGCAACAAACTCCTGGGAAATGCTCAGCTGTTTCTAAGATGCGCATGTTGTAAATTTAACCCTTGACAGGGTCAAAAGCTTGGCTGGCACCCTTTCTCACAGGACTGGCCCCCAGCAGGCTCTTGGAGATGTTTCCTAAATAAATAGGTGAATGAATGTCTGGACCTTTGCCCCCAGCCATCTTCTTTCCTAGGAAGTTTGACAATTTCTCCCTCCATCTTCACTCACATCTGCCAGCTAGTCCACATTAGTGTGGGGCTTGGGAGAATACGGCGGGTGGAGGGGACACGATGATCTGAATTCTGTGTCTAGGTCAACATTCCACTCTTTTTTTTCCCTTTTCTTTGAGTTGTTTCCTTACTGAGGCTTCTGCTTCACTTTCTCATCCAGCTTCTTTGAGTCCTTCACCTTGAGACTTGGGCGGTGCTCTTGGCTCCAGCCCTCCTTGACTCCGCAGGCCTCCATCTCAGCTTGGCTGGCAAGGCCAGACCTGCCCTGGGACCTTAGCCCTGGATGGGCAGCAGCTGGCTTCATCGCCTGCCCACCCTCCAGCAGTCACTGTCCGCTCTCAAGGCTCACAGACACCTTGCGCTTGAACCCATCCTAGACCTAGAGGGCCTTTGGCCGAAGCAACCCCAGATATCTGGTGTCTGGCCCCAGTCACATGTCCCACTGACACTTGTCACATATGCAACCCTGGAGTGGCTGTCCCCCAAGGGCAGCTTGTGTCTTCCAACATTTTTCTTCCACTTAGACTGCGCTCTTCCAAGTTGATGAGAGAGTTTCTGATTTCAAATCTCAGCTCAGATAACAACCTCTCCCTGGAGCCTTCCTTACTCCTTATGGCTTCAAAGACTGTTTAAGTCAGAAGAAACTTCTGCATGCATCAAATCCAATACCCCATTGTACAGACGGGAAAACTGATGCTCAGGGAGGGCCAGGCCATGCCCAGCGCCGCAGAGCCCGGCAGGAGGGCAGCAGAGCCTCCTGACATTTACCTTGCCTCCTTCTCACCTGCTTGTCAGTTGTCGCTAAGCAGCAGAAATAAAGCAAACACACTTAAACCCTCACTGCTCAGAAAGATTAGAGGAAATATTGGAAGAAAATACTTCAAAATATTAACTGTGGTTATCTTCAGGTGGATGGAATGTGGGTGACATTTTCTACTTCTTTCTTTTATTTGGAATGTTTCAAATGTTCTTTAATGAGCCTATATGGCTGGTAAAATGGAGAAAGTCAAAACATGCAGAGAATGAGGAGGGGGAGGAGGAGGAGGTGGAGAAAGGCAGGGCCTCGCAGAACTGGTGCAGGTGTGGGAGCACTGGGGTGAGGGCAGCGCCTCCCTAGCAGGCCAGTTCGTCCTGTAGGCTAGAAAGCCTGCAGCTCCTCACGTGAGGCGCAGCCCCAGCTGGGGTCCAGAGCGGAGGCTGCCTGCCCCTCAGTTACCGACCCCCTGGCCCTCATCTGCACTGGTGACATCTTCACAGATGTCTTGGGTTCCTGGGCTCCCTGGCAAGCCCTGAGCTGTCGTCTGTTCAGCACCAGGTTCTGGGTGTGGGCTGCGGGGTGAGCACAATAGAGCAGGATCGCGTGCCATTGCCGGCTGGGAGGGGCTCACAGTTAAGTGAAGAAGACAGATGTGCACACAAGTAAGGCAAAGGCAGGATGGAGGGGGTCTCCAGTCCCAGCCCACATGCCTGGGGGATGACATCAAGCCCGCCTGTGAAACACAGCTGTCCTCGTGCAACGACATGGCAGCTGCTGCTAGAATCAGCTCTGTTGCGGCCTGCTGAGCTTGCTGTGGCTGGGAATTGAGCCCCTTTGCTGGGACTGAGACCTCAGTCATTGTAGGACTGGCTCCTTCTTGTTAATCACTCTCAGCGCAAATGTCCTTTCCACAGAGAATCTTTCTCTGAACTGGCCGCCCTAAGGAGCTCCAGGGCTCTGAGCACATTGTCCTGAGGTTCCTCCTTCATGGCGCTGACCACTCCCTGTGTGTGTGCTTGTTTACCAGCTTTTTGTGCCTCTCTTCCACTTGAATGCAAGTTCCATGGGGCTAAGACATTGTCTCTCGTGACTTCCACTGTATTTCCAGGGCTGACACTCAGCAGGCACTTGGAAATGTTTGGGAAGTTTGGGAATGAATACATGTATGAATGGTGTGTAGAAGTTATCCAGGGAAAGGTAATAGTGAGAAAGGCAACCTTATCCACCCCCCTGGGCATGGCTAAATACCCTGGTCTCTTGGCCCTCATGCTGTGATCACAATGTGTGATAATGTACCCCTCCATGGCCATCTCCCCCAACAGTTGCTAAACCCTGCGGCCAGGATAATTTTTGTCCTATTTACCTCTGTATGCTTGTGGAGGTTCTCAATAATTTTTTTTCTTTTGGCCCACTGAATGACTGAATCTACCCTCCTCAACTGATGGAGCATAAATGCAATGAAACCTAACACATCTATCTTTTACAAATGGGGAAACAGAGGCCCAGGGAGTCCTGTCCACTATCACACCCAAGTCAGGCCAGAAGGCAGTTCTTAGCCACAGCACTATTTTCTTGAAAATGATTCAAAAGTTGGATCAACGGAGATGGCTTTTCAAAGCTAAGCGACTAAGCAAACAGAAGGCCAATCCATCATTTTTGCTTGGAGATGAAGGGAATACTGTTACAGAGGCAAATGGCACACACGATGAAATGCCACATCATCCTGGGCAGGATTAGCTTGGACAAGATACAAGAATAGACCAGCTCTGTTGAGCCCAGGTATGCACCTGCCCACACTAATAGGAGCCAGGCTATCTTTCCATTCTGCCAGTGCCTCCTCTTCCCAGAAACCCCAGCCAGATGCCCTCCTCTTGCAGAAGGAGTTGCCACCAGCTTCCGATGGTGGGGTTCACTGGCAAGGCCGACGTTTCCTGACGCAGCCTTGCACACTGCTTACGAAGTTCTTAAGAAGATGGGCTTTAGAGTCAAACAGATCTAGATTTGAATCCTGTGTTTTCTACTTAGAAAACTTGACCATGGTCAGGTGATTCACCTCTGTGAACCTCAGTCGCCTCCTCTGTAATTTGAGGACAGTAACATCTATTATGCAGGGCTTCGTGAGAATTAGACGAGATGATGTGAGTCCTTGGTAAACTGTGCGTCTCTGTGCTCGTGCTCTTCTTGGACCCTTAGGTGTCTGCCCAGGTTGTATTCGAGTGATTGCCTATGCTCTTTGAGGATAGAACTGTTGTTATTTCATCTCTGGGCATCTCATTTGTGCCCAGTACAGAGCTGGGCACAGGGTGGGTGCCAGTGCAGGCTGCCACCCTGTCTGGGACCTCACACTCAATGAGGATAGGAAGAGGTATTGCCAACAAGCTGGCACACTTGGGTTTATCCGTGTGCAGTTGACAGAGTGGATGCCATGCTTGACTCTAAGGGGATGGGCAAACCAAGCTCCTGTGAAGGTAAGATGGTTTGTGATGGTGTAGCTTGCTCCACGGCTGCTATAGCACAGGAGGGCAACCACAGTGCTGGACCCACGGTGCTTTCCAGGATACACCCACAGGTCGGTGCAGGCAGTTACTTAGCACCACCCGTGCCCCTGCCTCTTCTGGGGACCTAGACCTCAGTGCTGAGGATGCAGCCCACTGGTTACCAGCCTAATGGGAATGAACCTGGGCCAGGAAGGCGTGGCTCCCGTGTTCTTAGCTGCTGGGAGGAAGTTCTTGGCTTGGTGATCTGAAACACAGGCAAAAAAGAGACAAGACTGAGACAGAGCAGGTCAGGGAGAAAGTGGCGGTCTCGGACACTGTCGGAACAAAGATCCTGCCCAGGAGGGAGCCAGAAGCAAAGCCTACTCCTTGGCTGCAGCCTGAGCTGTGTGTGACCACCTGACCAACTCAGAATCACTCAAAAAGCAAGAGTGCAATAGATTCAAAAGCTGCTCCTTTACTGCCGGAAGTGGAGGTAAGACTGACTTTGGAAAGGTCACTTATTTCCCTGGAAGCATCTCTCTGAGCAGCTGTATTGATATGTCCACAGTAAATATCGATGTATGGTAAATCCTAAACCAGCACCCAGATCTGTGCAGTGCCCCCATCTATCACAAGCTCCAAGCCAGTCGGCAGCTATGCGTATGCCTGTGATGAAGTGCAAAGCAAGCCATTTACTGGCCCCCACTAAGCTGTGGAGAAGAGACTCATCAAATATGGTAATGTCCAGTGAGTGAATTTAAATGTGGTGCCTGACAAGACTTCACCCCACTGCTTATCCCTTCTCTCTTGGGTCATCAATCTCCCTTGAATTTTCATTCCTGCCCAATGGCTGTGTACCAACCTTCTCCTTCCCTTCACCACCAAACTTTAAAAGAAAAGCAGTCTGAAGTAGTGACTCTGTAGCATCTTACTACGCCGATGGACAGTGACTGTAATGGGGTATGTGGGGGGGACTTGATAATGGGGGGAGTGCAGTAACCACAGTGTTGCTCATGTGAAACCTGAGCATAAAATTGTGTATCAATGATACCTTAATAAATCAAAAAAGAAAAGAAAAGCAGTCTGTTCTCACTCCTTCCTGAAGCCACAACAACAAAGTTACCACTACCGCCACTCTACATACGAGTTCTTTCACAAACACTGAAGTGACCAAAGCCAGAGATTTCTTCAGTCTTCATAGATCTTGAGCTCTTTGTCACCAGGTCTCTTCTCGTGGTGTCAGTGGCTTCACACTGGTCGTCTAGACTGTCTCCTTCACAGCGCCCTCCTTCCTTGGATGTTGGTGTTCTGCGGAGCTCCTCCCTAGGTCCGCTTGTCCTCTCATTCCACACGGTCTCTTTTGAAGGGTGCCTGGCTGTCTGCATATTGATGTCTTGCCACCTTTATTTTAGGCACTTGAATGTGAGCCCCTAGGCGGTCTCATTCGTGTCTGTGACTTCATTTATCATCTATATGTGGAAGACTCATCAACTTATCTCCTACTCACAACTTTCTTCTGGACGCAGACCTGTGTACCTGACTGTCTACTTGACATCTTCACTCAGAGGGCCCACAGGCGCCTTAAATCCCACAAGCCCCAAACTGATTTCCTGGCCTCTTCCACTGTCCCAATCTCAGTGAATACTGCATCAGGCATTCAGTCGGCCAAACTAAAATGCGGGTGTCATCCTTTATATCTCCCTCTGCTTCATGCAACCTCCCATTCCCTGCTGTTTCACACCATTGCTCTTAAGATAAAGGTAGAAATACTTAACGTGGCCTTGCACATTCTGGCCCTAATCTATCCATTCCACCATGTTCTGCACCACAGTCACCCTCGATCATGCTGCTTAAATCACAATGAACTTATTTCTCTTCCTTGAACATACCATGCTGCCTTCTACCCAAGGGCTCCTACACTTCCTGCTTGTCTCCCGTTACTTAACCCTTCCTCACCCTTTAGGTCATCCTTTAGATCAGGAAGCCCCCCTCTGATCTCAACTCTCCCTTAGACCATGTACTCCTCCTTTAGAGAATTTTTCTTTGTTCTTAATGAATAGACTTTATGTTTTAGAACAGTTTTAGATTTACAGAAGAAATGAGCAGAGTACAGAGTTTGCACACATCCCTCCACTCTGCCCACAGTCTCTCCTATTAGTAACATTTTACATTAGTGTGGAACATTAGTTGTAATGATGAACCAATATTAATATGTCATTAACATCTGTAGTTTATTCAGATTTCATTAGTTTTTTCCTAATGTTCTAGGATACCACATTATATTTATTGTCTGAATATCTGTCTTCTTAGGCTTCTCCTGGCTGTGAAAATTTCTCACATTTTCCTTTCCTTGTTTTTGGTACCTTTGATAGCTTTGAGAAGGAGGGCTCACCTTTGTAGGATGGCCCTCTACTGGGATTTTTCTGATGTTTTTCTCATGATGAGACCAGGGTGGTATGTTCCTCTTCCTTTATGGTGGCGTCTCTATATAATTTATTTGGAATTCCTCTACATGAGAGGCTGTCTCTTCTCCCTCCTTTATTAACTTATTCAATCATTTATTTATACCACTATGGACTCTTGAATATTTACTTTATACATTGGATTATACTCCAATACTACTTTATTTGTTGCTCAAATTATTCCAGCTTTGGCCATAGAGAGGTCTTTCAGTTGGCTTCTGCATCACTTTGACACATTTCATCATAGTAAGATCTTGCTATTTCATTTTTAGCACTTCTTTATTTTCTGGTACTACAAGATAAGAGACTCACCTTAGTTTGTATATTTCCTGCCTCAGTCCTAAAATCAGCTATTTCTCCAGGGAGTCCATGGGTGCTTTTTCTCCTATTACATTCTCAGTGTCAAGCACAGGATCTGTTACATAATATGCATTTCATAAATACTTTCTAGATGAAAAAGGAAATATGTTTCATGGAAATGTCATCTTCTTGGTCATATGGGACAGAAATATCTGAGTAAACAGTCTCATTCATCTTTCTAACTCTTCATATCCAGTCATAAGTCCTTATGATTTCTAGAAAGTGTTTTGTAGTTTCCATTTAACACTGTATTGATTCAAGCATGTATTTCCTATCTATAAACAACCTAACTATAGCATCTTAAGTGGAATCCATGCTTCTACTCCAATCTACCAGTCACACTGCTACAAAATTAGTCTTCCTAAAGCACAGCTCTGACAAAGACATCTCCCTAATTAAAAATCCATTATAGAAATAGAGAAATATACCATGACGTTATTTGTGAGATGTCAATTCTCACAAATTGATTTATAGACTTATAGATTTTATTTATAGATTTAACACAATCATTTCATAATCATGACAGCTTTCTTGGTAGCAATTGGCAAGCTAGTTCTAAAATTATTATGGAAATGCAAATGACCTAGGAAACCTAAAACAATATTGAAAAATATGAGCAAAGCTGGAGGGCTAATCTTACCTGAATGACTTCAAACTTTTCTCTAAAGCTATATTAACCAAGATAGTGTGTTACTGGCATCAATATTGACCAATATATCAATGTAATAGAATAAAGATCTCAGAAAAAGATCCACATTTATGCAGTCATTTTATTTTTGACAAAGGTGCCAAAGCAATCTAATGAGAAAAGAGATATCTTTTCAACAAATGGCACTGGAGTAACTATCTATCCATGTGGTTAAATGAACCTTGAGCCAACCATCATACCATACACACAAATTAATCTGGTATGGGCCAGGGACCCTAAAATACCATAAGCCTTTTCAAGGAAATTATATCTTTGTCACTAGGAGGTAGGAAATGTTTCTTAGCCAGGACACAGAAAACAGAAGCAATGAGAAAAACTGATAAATTAGATTTCACAAAACATTTATAACTTCCGCCTATCAAATGACACTGCTAACAGAATAAATAGGTAAGTTACATACTGGGGGAAATTCCTTTTTAAAAACTTATATTTAAGAAAGGACTCTATGTTCAGGATATGTAAAGAAACTCTACAACTTAATAATAAAAAGAAAAACAACCAATTAAAAAGGGTAAAAAAATTTGCGTGAACACTTCACAAAGAAGATAAATGGCCAAGCGCATGAAAAATTGCTGACATCATTAGTCATTTTGGAAGTTAAAATTAAAATCACAATGAGATACCACTCAACCTCACCAGAATAACGAAAAATGAAAAGATGGACAACACTGGATGTTGATGGGGATGTGAAGAAAGCAGGACTGTCTCACAGTGTTGCTAATGTAAAGTGATATATTCACTTCGGGAAAAGGTCCAGTAGTTTCTCATAAAATTCAATATCCACTTACCCTATCTCCCAATCAGACTCAAGTAAGTCTTTCCCGTCTCAGGAGCTGCAGACCAAGCAATCCCCAAGTCCCAGGGTCACTGTCCTTACCTGCACTAAAACAAATCACAATTAGACATTTCCTACGTGGAGGACTCTGAGGTGGGGTCTGATTTCACAGCACATATGGGGAAAACATTTACATATGCTTGTTTAGAAATCCACTCATGCTTTTGGAATATTCTCTTAAACATTTCATTCTGGCATAATTCAGTTTCCCTAGTCCAGATCATACTAGAAAACCGTTTGAAGAGCGGTGATTGCTAAAGGACCATCCGACATATACTATGAATACCACACGCTCTGGCTTTAGAGGACAAGGGACTTAGGTTTGGCGAGGGAACATCTAATCCTTTGTGATTGGGGAAAAGACAATCAACAGGGTTTCATGCTGGGTAGCACCCACAATGTGGCCATCTTTCTTTCCCTTTCAGACTGTCTTAGGTTCCTTGGAAACAAAGGCAGAAGCACTATGATGAGAAGGAAATGGCATCTCTAATTAATGACTTCAGTCGAGAGGTGTTAGGGGGAGAGCCCCAGAAAAGATTCCTCCCACGTCACTGCTCATGTGGGGGAGGGTGGTATTGAAGGAGAGAAGGACAATTCATTCTTCTTCCTTAGATTCTTTGCTTGAGATGGCAGACAGGCAAACATTTGAAGGAAGCTCAGTATAAACCTGATGTAGATACCACAGGATTAGAGCAAGGGGAACAGAAGGGAAGTACTAGGTTGCTGAGTTTAGGCCCTTAGCAATGGCTTTCCTTTAAAGCTCCTAGGGACTTGTGGTCTTCTAAACCTTGCTCTAATTAGGTATCCCATACACTCATCCTAGTTTATCTTGATGCCCAGCTGTATTAAGGAAGTAGTTTCCTTGTTAGGTTAAAATTGGTAAAATTTACTAATTTTCTTCACTTAGCCATTCCCCAAAAGAGTCTAGCTGTTTTTACCAGAAGGACATAACCAAGGCTCTGACATCTACTGCCTGCTGACTGTCTGATTTGCAGGATAATTCTAGAGAGGAAATAGCTGCCTTCTTAAAGTCTGCCCCCACAATCTCATATTTGTAAACTACTGGTGATTCCCAGTGTGGTCCACCTGGACCAGGAGCCCCCTTAAGTTCCTGGTGATGGGTATCTGTGGGCAACAAGACCCAGCCAAGGGTTCCAACCCAGAGAACCTCAGATAGTCCATTTGCCCCATTTATGCCTTTTTGAGGATTATTAGTGACCTGGCTTTGTCTTGGAGATTGGTCCCTTGCTGATAAGCCACATATGGTTTTAGAGGTCACAGAAAGAAGAGAGACAATAAATTATTCTCTAATTGACTAGAACCAATGAATCTGACCTTTTCTGAACAAAGCTATGAATCTTTCAACTGTGAAGCAGCCACTTGGCAGATTAGTCATTGTCAGGTTTGTAAAGGGCCGTCCTGCCCAGACAGACCAGCTCCTCAATACTAACAAGATGGAAGGATAAGGGAAGGCTAGCAGACCCGGCAGCAATGGTTGGAAAGTTGGTAAAGATCGAGGGCTAGCTAGGTCACGTAGACACCAAAATTAACATTGAGGACCAGACTTCAGAGCACACCAGGAGGCAGGCTGGGACAGACAACTAGGGGAGAAGCCACAAGTGAGGAGAAACATTGAAGGGAAGATGGGGAGCATGAGAATAAGTAGGCTCCTTCCAGAGTGCTCGTGGCCTCCCTGTCTAGCAGGGAGCTGTCTGGATTAGGCAGAGCTTGGTCTTCCAGGGGCCTGCATAGAGAGGGGCTTTCCTGAGCTGCAGAGGACATGGTCAACCACTCCTTTTGGCTACAGTCAGTGCTGCTTTCGTGGGAACAAGCCAGACTGAAGTTCGAACCACCGAGTGTGTCTCATCAACCAAAGAAACATCTTTCGAACACCTGCATTGCTCAGGATACTGTGTGAGGGCAGGTCAGGCCAGGGGCTGCAAGTCCCCGGTGCCTCCCCATTACCTGCGGGACAAAATCTAAGCTCCTCAGCCACCTTGAGAGCCACTGAACTGCTTCCAATCTACCTCTCTAGGTTCATCTGCCACCTCTGCTCCTCACTCACAAACCCTTGTCTTGAGTCACATGGACTGACTTGCTGTGCCCTACACTCATGCAGCATCTCTGCTACTGCACCCTTGCTCCAGCTTCATCCTTTCAGCGCCCCGACCGCTCCTCCTCCCTCTCACGCACTGCTCACCTACTCATCCTTCCAAGCCCAGCCCAAATGCCACTTCTTTCAAGAAGCCCATACCAATACCTACTCTCATGTGCTTTTCCTCCATCTGTTGGTGGCAGAGTCAGGTGTGTGCAAGTGACCTGGGGCACTGTTGGCAAACATACACCATGGATAACTCAGCCCTGACCCCCAGCAGGGCTTGGCCAAATTCTAGTCTGCAGCAGGTTTCAAATTCATACCTGCTAGAATGAAATGCAGCCCTTCTACTTCAGAGAAAGAAACTCTCTCTTTTTTTTCTTCTTCCAAACTTTCTCAGTTTTGATTTATGGAGTTCATTAACTTAGTTATTTTCTTCTCTTCTCATCCTTTGTGCCTGCTTCTCTAGAAGGCTGGTCTTTTAGTTCCAAACTAGAATTAAATAACTAACCTTTGTGGGGGCATTTTGTAGTTTTCAAAGCACTTTCCCATCTAGTACCTAATTGAGACCCACAGCCACCTGTGAGTTTTCCCATTTAGAGCTGAGGAAACTGGCTCCTATGTGAAGCAACTCATTCAGGTCACGGCAATTAAATGGTCAGCCAGGGACTAGAGCCTATTCTAGACCATGAACTAATTCTAGATAGTGTTCTCCCCACTAACAGCAGCCACAACAACAGGAACAACCACCATGAGCTTTTATTGGCCACTCACTGGATGCCAGGCACAGTGCTGTGTGCCTCCAATAGGTTATCTGGTTTTATCCTGGCAACACTCTTGTGAGGCAGATGCTGTTATTTCCAGTGTACGGGGGGATTTGGAGGCTTTGAGAGCTTGGGCAACTGACTGAAGGGCACGTGGCCAATACGTGGTGGAGGTGGGAGTTCGATCCAGGTCTGGCGGATGCCACAGAGCCCGGTGCTGCCCCTGTGTGTACCCATCTACAGGCCAGGAGAACCAGCCCTGCCCCTGGAGTCAGAAGTGCTGTGCGCCAGTCCTGGCTCAGCTACCCTGCCAGGTCACCGACTGCTTCTGGACCTCAGGCTTTCATTTGTCTCTATGGAGACAAGAATGTCTCCATAGATCTGGGCACTGAAGGGCTGGAGACTCGGAAGCAGCTGGGTCTCCCTGACTCCTGGCGAGGCTTCCGAGCACATCTTGTTTGCTGGTCACATCCTGTTTAACCCAAACTACTTTCTGCTTTCAAATCGGTTTTCCTGAGGCTTTCCATACTTGTGTCACTCCCAGTCACAGTGCCACCTCCGTCACCTGCAGGAAACTCATCCCCTACTGTGAGTTGTGTTTGGCTATTGAACAAGAGTGAGCACAGACTTGGACCTTGTCCCACAGGCCTTGGCTGGGGTCCCGTCTCTCACTAACCAGCAGTGGGATATTTGACTGGTATTAGTTTTATTTCCTTCCTCCATAGAATATGGGTGATAATTGTATTTACTTCATGGGTTATTGTGAGAATGACATCAAATACCACCCGAGGAGCCCTCAGCCTGATGCCTGGCACTGTGTATATGCTTCAGAAGGGTTGTTGGTTGCTGATGGTATCTTTTCTTCTCAAGCCTAGAATGTTGGCATTTCTGCACCTCAGTGTTCCTCCTCTCCTCTAGACCTGGGGACCACCCCTCTCTCACTCCCCTCCCATTCAGCTTCCTGAAATCTTGACCATCCTGAAATCAAGACCATCATCACGATCCGTGCTTACTTGTCAGGCCCTCTCTCTAGGCATCTCCTAGTCTCCTGGAGGTACTTTAGTTTTTCCTTTGATTGGACCCCAACATCTGGAGAGTGGGTATTGCTTTTGAGGCCTTCCCATCGTCCCCCTTAGCTTCCCGCCATCCGTCTCTGCCTGCCACAACTCCCCAGAACCTGACCCACAACAGGCACCCAACGCCTCCTAACTGCCAATGCAGTGATCCTTTCTTGCCCACCACTTCCACAAAGCCCCCTGCACAGAGCTGCTAGCCTTGCTCTCCTGAGAGAAGCTCTTTGCAGGCTAGGTTTTCTTCTCTCTCACCAGATACACCTCTCATGGGAATCTCCCGGAAAGTTTCCGAAAGCTACTGTTTTCAGAACAAAGCACTGAGGCAGGAATGTTGGCCTCTTCCCAGCCTGGTCGACTCTCCTTGGCTCTTCTTCTGCCTCCAGTCTCCTAACATAGACGCTTTGTAAGCTTCTGTCCTTGGCTCAGTTCTCTGTCTTAACGCTTTTTCCCCTGGAGCTCTGTCTGTGCTCCGGCCGTGTGGATGGTTCCTAGGCCCCATCTTCAGGCCTCTTCCCATCTGAGCCCTAGATTCACATCTCCAGTTGCCTGCTGGCAGTGCCACCAGTCACACAGTCTTCACACATCTGAGGCAGCATTAACTGTCTCCCCCAACAAACCTGCTCTGCCCGCTTAGCCTATTTCTGCTCATGGTGCCAACACCTCCTAATCACCAAGGTTGGAGACCTGTGAGTCATCTAGGAAAGCCTCTTTTAGGTTCTCCCCACCGCAAACCAAGTCCCAAGAGATCTGCCTCTGCACTGGTACTTCTCTCCCCAACCCCGCCAAGCCCACTAACCTTGTCTTACTCAAACCCTCACCGTTCTTCACCTGGATGACTGTGGTGGTCCCTGCCCGGCCCCCTGGCAGCCAGCCCTCCTTCGTCCCAATCCATCTCCCATCACAGCAGCCAGAGGGATCTTACAACCTTGACCCAATTACTTCTTTCCCTTAGGATGTCACCTCTTCTTAAATTGAAGGGAAATTAAATTTTGTATTTTTGTTTAAGGCCGCATTTATACAAGGATATCATTGAAAACCGCTCACCTCTGACTCTATCTCTAAAACCATCTTCATCTCTAAGCATGAACAGAGGCAAGATTAGAATGAGCCTTGCCCTAACAATGATTGCTGTGTGAGGGGTTAAAGTTATTTTTAATTTCCTTCTTTGATCTTTTCTGCATCAGTTTGATTTCTAACTAGGAGAACACATATATTTTACAATAACAATAAAATAATTCTTCAGAGGAAAGAAAAAACAGTCCAGTAACTCCTCATTGTCACTAAAACAAAGTCCAGACCCCTTACCTGGCTTCCAAAGCCCTCTGTGTTTGACGTCTGCCCACCTCTCCCTCTCCACCGCAGGCCATCCCCCCTCCCTCCACGGTCCCAGGCTCCAGCCCCTGACGTTCTTGAAGACTCACCATACCTGACCTTCCCTCTTCCTTACCACCTGTTGAAAGAATGTCAATCCTGCCAGGTGAAGCAAACAGTTGGAAAAAGTGGACTGATAGGTCTCTGTTGCTCAGGCATGGCCCTGGCTTCAGAGCCGTAGTTGGCAGCCAGGGAGTTAACCCTCCCCTCAAGTGCAGCCAGCCTTCAGAAGCAGGGACAGGACGGGGACAGGGAACTGGGCACAGGTGGGTTGAGCCCTGGCTGTGGATAGGGGCCAGCCAGAGTGCCTAAGGGAAGATGGAGTTAAGAGACCAAGTGGCCAAAGGGGGCTCTGCCACCCTTTGCTCCCCTGGTGTATGCATGAGCTTGGTGACCCACCTTCTTTCCCAGACCACAGGAGGCACCAGAGGGGCCTCAACTGTTCAAATCTCAGGAGCCCAACAGTCCCCACCCAAAGCAGAGTCTGCTTCAGGGCCACAGAGCCCTGTGACCAAAGGACACTCCCTGGGACACCCTCTACCTGCCTTTTCTCAGTCCTGCTAGCTCTCACTGGCCTTACGCTACTGAGAAGGTGGAGGGCAGGAAGCCCCTTGCAGGCCGCCATGGCCATCTCCCCTAAGTCTAGCTCCATCCCCACAGGCAGCTCTTTGCAGGCATTACTTAACTACTCCTCAGGCACCTCAAATACAAGATGTCCAAAACAGAGTCCAACCCTGCCTCCCCCCGGTGTGACCCCCAGCACAAGCTACTCTGCCTTCTGTGTCCCAGATCACAGTAATGGAGCTACCATCCACCTCGTCCCTGGCCCTTTCACACCTCACTGCCTTCGCACAGGCTGTGCACTTGGCCTGCGGTACCTGTACTTTCTTCCTTGCCTGGAGCCCCATGAAGACTTAGCTCAGTGGCTAACTCCTGGGAGACTTCTTCTGCCTTCCTGTGTTCTTGAGCCTAGATGCAGAACTCCTCCTCTGTGCCCCTCAGCAATTAGGCACATGTCAGTGTCACTGTCACTTAGTTGTCTGATTTTTCCATCAGACCTGGAGCTACTTGAATGCAGGTACCATGTATTATGTACCTCTAGGTCACTAGTACCAAGCACAGAGCTTTGATACATTTGATGCTCAGTGAAATCATCTTAATATATTTTATGGATTCATAAATCCTCAACTTCTCCCTGGTGTTTATGTCCTGGGTTCAGTCAGTCACTATGTCCTGTCTCTTTCCCTTCTTAAGGATCTCTTGATCCAGTCAACGTCTCTTCAACTCCAGGACTTCAGTCCTAATCCAGGCCACTACCCTCTCAATGCCCACTCACTGCAGCCCCCCGAGTGGTCTTCTAGACACTGCGCAGCAGCCAGCTGGAACCTTTTGAAGCATAACTTTGCTTCTGTCACCCTTGTGCTCTAAACATTTCAGAGGCGTGGCACCAAGCTCAGCACAAAGTCCAAGCCCTGATGGCAACTCACCCTGACAGCAGAGACCCCAGGGATTCAGCTCCTGTAGCCCTCCTCAGCCTTCTCTCCTGCACTCCCTTTCCAGAGTCCTGGAGTCCAAGCAAACAAAACAACTTGCTGCTGCTTGCGATCACCGGTTTCCTATCTCCAACCCTTTGCTCATGCTCTTTGCCGAACCTGGAATCCCCTCCACAGTGTGGACTCCCCTCCCTTGTTTGCCTTCCTTCCAAATCTGCTGCCATTTCAAGGCTCCACTTCAGTGCTCCCCGGGGGACCCTGGGCATCATGTCAGTGACTGATGTCAGAGATGTCAATCCTTTGGGCCACATGAGAATGGACAGACACCATCCGGTTGGTCCTGGGCTAGGCCATGGAATCGCTGAGCTTCCCTGTCTCGGCAGAGACCTCTTTGGCCAGAGAATCTCCTTGTCTGTTTGGGGGTTATAAGGAGGCCACTGACCCCTCCATCTTCTAGCAGGGCTGTGGGGTGCTGTCTCTATACACAGAGAGCAGAAGAGTCTTTTCTCTTCAGCCAAGCCAACCTTGGAGTGCTCACTCGGTGCTCCGCAGTGGGTAGGCACTGGGGATCCAGAAATGACACAGAGGTCGCCCACACTCTGTTTCTTCCTTTAAGGCACTTCTGGTCTAGACTGGAAGGATGCTACAACCTCAGTGGACCTGTGTGCATGGAGTTGGGAGCAAGGGAGGAGTAGAAATTGGGAAGTGCTGGTGAGGTCCCCAAGTCTGCCCCACGGAGGCATGGAGAACCCGCCTCTGAACCTGTTCGGCTTGGGATGGACTAGTGACAGTAATGCTTTGCACTGTGGAGGGCAGGAGCCCTGGTGGATTGCTTCCAATTTCCCCATACTCCTAAAATCTGAAGTTTTTGAAAAATAGGTCATATGGAATTAGTTGGCCGACGTTCTTCTTTTCTCATCCCCCATGGAGTGACTTGAACGACAACCCTCAGGCTGGCCTTCTTGCATTGGTGAGTGTGTCCAGAAGGCCATTCTGGCTAGGAGGTGAAAATTAAACACGTCTGGTCCTAATTGCTTGCTTTGCCAGAACCAAAAGTTCTTTACTGACCAGTATAGCTATGGTCTCACTCCTTCGCTTGGTTCTTGAGTCACTGTGGCTGTGTCAGTAACAGTGCCCCCGGCATGTGGTCTTAATGGCTCAGCTCAATCGACCATTTGCTGACCTGATTGATTACTTGACTCCCAGCTCCAATCTGTCCCAAAACAACGCCTTCAGTGGAGCCCATGGGCTCACTCTATGTGGCTTTGGTGCAATCACTTCAGCCTTCTGTGCTTTGGCCTCCTTGTTCAGTCAATAGGGTTGTTATGAGTGGGTGCACTGATTTGTTAAGAGTACCCAAAGGGTTTACTGGAGGCTGAGGACAAATGTGTCAGAATGAGTAAGCCTCTCTGGCCCCAAGATATTGCTAGAGGCCTGCTCTCTGTCTTAGGCAAGTCCCTTAGGACCTCCAAAGATAGAAGAGTGGGTGCAAGCCAATATGCATGCACATGTACTTGTGTGTGAACATGAAGTTCTCTCTCCCTTAATTGCTCTCTCCACAGCCTCACCACCCAGCCACCGCAGGTGCTCAGTTAACTCACACGTCAGCTTCCCTGTCAGTTCCTTGGGAAAGCTTCTCCTAACCCCCTAGGCTAGGGCAGCACGCTGTAGTTTTCATGCTCAGAGCAGCTTGTTTTCCTTCTTAGCACTTACGCAGGTTTGCAATGATATTTATTTCTGTGACTATTTGGTTAATGTCCATCTCTCCCACTAACAACTTCTACGAGGGGAGGACTGCACGTGTTTTACCCCGTGCCCCCAGCACAGAGTCCACTAGGCAGGATAATCCTCTTTCCTTCCACGTCTGCAGGTACCACTGCAGTCCATTCACCCCATCCCTCCTTGCTCGCCTTTCCTCTCCTACCCTCACTGGCCGACAGGTTAAGTGCAGCTACCAGTCCCCACCCTTGCCGGTCCTGCTCTCTCTCCACTCCCTGCATCCCATGCAGATGCAGAGGCCAGTTTCACCTTCCAAAGCCGTTGGTCTCTAACCACTTTCAGGGGCTCCTGATCAGCTAGACAGGGATGGCCTTTCTGCTGTTGCTTTCACCCCACCTCTAGAGTTTCCTCTCCCCTACTCTCCACTCCAGTTTTTTCCATTTCGGTCAAGCAACTCTTCTAAGGTATTGTATTCCTTGCATCAATTCTCCTTGCCATAACAGTCTAGGTCCACTGCCCCTTCCTTATCTGGTATAAAATGTAATTTCCTTTCAGGAGTTTTCCCTGATGAAGCACACATACCTCAGAAGTCTCCTGGATTCCCCCATCAAACATAGTGCCCCCTAACAGATGCAATGCAGTGACAGTGAGGTGTCTATCATCAGTTAGGATCTACTTGACAGTATTACTAAGTACTTACTGTCAGACCCTGTGTTTGCTTCTGGAGATATAGCTATGACCATGGCTGACATAGTTCTGTCACTATGAATGGGATAGTCCAGTGGGAGATCCAGATGTGGGAAAGTAAATCCAAGTGTGATGAATATTCCAGAAGGGCAAGTGCAGGGTGCTTGGGGAACTGCCCCAGGATGAGGTCAGGCAAGGCCTTCTGGAAGAAGAGCCACTGAGCTGGAACTGAGAGATAAGTAGGAATTAAGCTAGCCAAGGGGTAGGACATGGGCAGGAAGGGACAGGATAGGGAAGGGGACTTCAGCAAAGGAATGGCCTGTGAGAAAACCCCACATGAAACCGAAGTGAAGGGGAACAATGAGAAAGAGAGGCAGGGGCCAAAGCATGCAGGATCTGTAGGCTGTGGGAAGGAGTTCAAATTTTATCCCAAAGAAAAACGGAGTGATAGGGTACGTTCTCCATTTTTCAAAGATTCCTCTGCTTGCCACAAGGTGAATAGATTGCTGGTGGGCAAGAATGGAGTCAGAGACATTAGCGAGGAAGCTGTGCTGGTTACTGATTCACTGCCCTTCAGCCCCAAATTCACCCGTTTTTGCCTGTCCCCTGAAATTGGATCTGGCCCCTCCAAATACTTTTTTCCTTGCCAGTTGTTATTGAAACATTGCCAGTAGAGGGTACTGGAAAGACGTTGCAGGAGGAAAAGCATTTTTCCTTTCTGGTTCCAGTGGTTTCATCAGCAGGCTCTTGCAGCCTGTGTGGATGGCTTCTTCCAGTGTCACCTCTGTGGTGCATGTGGATTCCCCAGTGCCTGGCTTCTGCAGTCTTTGTTGCTTTTCCAGAACTTAGATCCTGCAGTGCACAGAGGCCAACAGCTTCCTTCAGCACCCACCGGGCAGGTATGGTTAGACAACTCCCACTGAACAGCTTTCCTCAGCTCTCTAGAGGGCAGATTTCTGACAAGTTCTAGAAGGTGGATTTCCAGCAAGGCTGCCAGCACAGCACCACAGTGACTTCTCTGCCACTCAATAAGCCAAGGCCCTCTCCAACAAGGTATATGCGTCCTCAAGGTCAGCAACGCTTGGGTGTATGTGAGGGGGCTTTCCACTGGGCACTCTATATTACATTTAGGGGCAGTGGCTGCTTCTGATATCTGCTATTCCTATGTGTTTTGGAGTTCTCTTTATGTGTTACAATCCCTTGTTAATCCAACCCCCTGTCAGAGTTAATAACTTTTTAAAAACAGCTTTATTGAGGTACAATTTATAAGCCATAAATTCTACTAGTTTTAAGTGTACAATTCAATGATTTTTTTAATGAATTTGCATAGCCGTGAAACTGTCACCACAAATCCAAGAAATATCATGCCCATTAGCAGTCACTCTCTGAATCCATCCACAGCCCTGGACAAGCAGTAATCTACTTTCTGTCTCTATAATCAGCCTTCTCTGGACATTTCCAGAATACATGTTCTTCTGTGTGTGGCTTCTTTCACTGAGCATAATATATACTTTTAAAGTTTTGGTTAAAAATACATAGCACAAAATTTACCATCTTAATCATTTTAATTACCATCTCAATAATTTTAAGTGTACTGTTTAGAGTCTTAAGTATATTCACATTGTTGTGAATCTGATCTCTTGAACTTTTTATTTTGCAAAACTGCTAGTTAGTGATTCTTTATAAGCAAAGATATAATAGGCAAAAATAATAATTCTTTGTATTAAATTTCCTCTGTTTAAATCATTACTGCTAGTTAATAATTCTCTATAAACAAAAATATAATAGGCAAAATAACAATAATTCTTTGTATTAAGTTTCCTCTGTTTAAATCATTGTGCAGTTTCCCTATTGTGATCAGACCCAGACTGATACAGAAGTAAAGAGACTGTCCCAGAAAAGACATAGTGTTATTTGTTTGTGCTACATTCAATAGGGCTGGCTGATTAATCAGATTGAGAGGTAGAAGTCAAAGAAAAATCAAGGATGAGTCTGGTATTCTGGCTTGGGCATTGCGGTGGGAGTAGTGCTCTTCCTTGAAGGGGAAAGTACTTATCTGACAGTAGAGCACTTGAATGAAAGGATGCGTTCTTCTCGAATTTGTCTTTGCTTCTGGTGTGTCCTTGGCATACTCTACAACAATGGCTCTCAACACTGGCTCTGTATTAGAATCACTGGGGAGCTTTTAACATCTATGGATGTCCTGGCTCTATTCCAGAGCAATTCAGTCAAAATATCTGGAAATGAAGTCTAGACATTGATCATTTTGAAGAGCTCTTCAGGTGATTGAATGTGTATCCAGGTTTAAACCCATAGAAGTAAATTGTCAATTAGAGCTTGTAGTCAAACTAAAGGGATTTGAGGCAAGGCCCCATTGGCTGGCCTGGATAATTAGGAAAGGTATGCTAGTTAGGACAACATCAGATGCTATCAAATGCAAGGGTAAAGATGGTCAGAAGTATGGATGTGTGTTAGTCAGTGGAGTTGTTACCAGGCCTTCGATACAAACTATGCACCTGGAACCATGTCAGGTGCTTTATCTCTCTTAACTATTGTATTTGTCAGGGTTCTCCACAGAAATAAAGCCAAGTAATAAATTAATAAATAAACTTCTGGCTCTATCTTTCTGACTGACTGACCGTGTGTGTGTGTGTGTGTGTGTGTGTGTGTGTGTGTGTGTTGTGTGTTTGTGGAATTGTCTCACATGATTGTGAGGACTGACATGTATTCCTCAGGGAAGACCAGGCATGTTGAAAAGTCAGGCAGGGTCTCTATGTTGCAGTTATGAAAGCAGAATTCCTTCTTTTTTGAGAAACTTCAGTCTTTCCTCTTAAGGCCTTCACCTGATTAGATGAGGCCCACCCATGATATAAAGGGTCATCTGCTTTACCGAAAGTCTACTGATTGTACATATCTATTACATCAAAACAAATACCTCTTCATCAACATGTGTACTGGTGATTGACCAAACAGCTAGGCACCATAGCCTAGCCAAGATGACACATAAATTAGCCATCTCATGTACTTCAATTTTTATCACTCTGTGAGGGATAGCATTGCACCTACAGTGCGCGTGAGGGAACTGAGGCTCAGCAAAGCTAATTCATTTGCCCTAATTCACGCAGCTAATGGATGGCTTTATAGTGATTAAAATCAGGTTTTGGGGATTTCCCAGCTTCTCTTGAAACTGGGGAGGCCACAAGTCTATCTCTTCGGTGGTGGCTCTGGCACCTTCAGTCATGCTGAGCTGAGAAAGGGAAGCCCTCGCAGTACTGCCCTTTCCTCAATCAGAGGGGGAGTAGGCTCTCTTTTCTCTCTTCCTTCCATATCTGCTCCTTCCCCATGGTTCTCTAGCTCTTTGCCCTTTGTGAGGGTACAGAGTCTTCCCAAGGGTGCACAGGCCTAGGGATTCCCCACTCCCTTGCTGTGCATTTCCCTTGACCACTACCCACAGGCCAGGAAAGTTCTGGAACCACTTGTGGGGAAAGTGAGGTTGAGGCTGGAGGCTAGGCAACTGATTAGATGTCAGTTTGTAGTCTAGGTGCAAGATGACAGAGGCCTGCACTGTGGGGAAGCTATGGGCATGCAGAGAAGTGAGGGAGAGTGGATAAATCTTAACGAGGCAGGATCCATAGGACTCAGTGATGGATTGAACATGGGAGTGCAGAAGAGGGAGAAGAGGAAGGTGACTGCCTTTGGTCAGCCCTGTGGGTGAGGCATCACTCACTGAGATGAGGAATACCAAAGCGTAACCCAAATCTCATCTTTCTTTAGTAGGGGAGACAGAGATGAATCATGATAATTATCACAAATTAGGTATTTAGTAAGCGATTACTGTGCTGACAGCTCTGAACAAGGCACCTGTTGATGGAGGATGCAGGGAGTCATCAGTACTTGTTCTGTGCAGGAATAACAACAGCCTTTGACATTAGTCCCTTTTGCCTGGCCCAGAGGCCTGGCCTTCTGTCTCCTTCCCTTGAAGCCTACAGAGCACAGAGTCTGTGGCTGGATGGGAAAGTGAGCAGGGACAGTGTCTGTCCTTAAACTCATCTCCAAGGACAGTGAGGAAGGCTTCTCTTTCTAGCACAGTCCTGGTCCAGGCATCTGCAGCCAACCAAAGGCTTCAGGCTGGCCTTTGCTCTCCTCGACTGTTATTTACTATAACAATATTGTAACACCATTAAATAACATTATAAGACATTTAGAAAGAAAAAAATAGCCCATAATTCCCACATCCTACTTCATGAGAGCTTACTTTCTAACCCAGATTGCCTCCCAGGCCTGGCCATGTGGGCGTGTTATTGTTATTTTTTTAAATTTTGGTACCATTAATGTACAATTACATGAGCAACATTATGGTTAGTAAATCCAAATGCAGTTTCAATTTCCATTTTCTGGTGGTGGAAAATGACTTGTCTCTTTATGTTCAGTGGTGAATGGAAAGGTACCCAAGGCCAGAGTTGGACTCAGGTGGGGGAGGAAGGACAGAGACCAAGGATGGAAGGTGAAAGACCAGTGTGTGAGTGTTTATTTGTATGTGTGTTTGTGTGCATGCACATGTATGTTAAGGGGTTGGAGACCAGGAAACAAGCCAGAATGAGGCTGTATCTAAGCAGGGCACATGATATTAAGCAAGGTTATGGGATGGGTGGGAAGTGTATTTGATGTTTGGACATTGTGACGTCCTCAAAAACAAAAAACACTCAACATGTCAGCTGTTTCAGTACTATGTAAGTATGCATAGCAAACTCAAATCCTTTCACAAGTACTTCCCTTCTACTCCCAGGTAATCCCACACCTCTGCTCAATCAGAGACTTCAGGGGGCCTCTCTCATTGCAGACCCTGTCTCAGAAGCTACAGAGCTACACTAGTCAAGGGCCCTGAATGCTCTAGATGGGTTCCTCAAGTGTGGTTCCTGGGCATAGCCTGGGGATGGCATGGCTGCCCAAGCGGTACGCCCAGGGGACTGGGCAGCCTCTGCTTTTATCCCATCTTGCTGGGAAGACCTGAGCTGCCCTGACTGGTCCAGCTTCCTGGCCCTAAAGGCTCTGCTGCTGGGACGGGTGTTTCTGCTGGTTATTGAAGGACTGCTTTGGCCACAGGGCGACTGCCCAGGGTTCATATGTCTCATCCTCTTCAGGCAGCGCTATTGTATATTTCACATTAGGAACCGTTGAAGCTTTTAAATAAATTCCAAGCATCCGGATTAACCTGTTGCTTCTGCTCACTTTAGTATGAATGAATCCCAGCTTATTAGGCAGATAAGATCCTTTCTCTTGGGGCCTGAGACATCACTGAGAAATTACTTCCCATTAAGAGAGGAAGGGGAGGAGAGCAGGGGACACCGCATCAGAGAACGGGGGGTCTGGGGTAAGAGCGGCCTCCCTCTACATTTTTGGGGCCACTATATCCCCAAGGAACAGGAGATGTGATGGATGATCCCTGAGAGAGCTTCTGTCTCTACAGAGAACCAGAGTGGCAGTGGTGACCATATCAGAGGGCTGGGTTTGGCTTTATATATACCTGGATCCCATCTTAGCTCTGTCATCATCGTAATAATAAAGGTTACCGAGCACCTGACACATGTTGGGCAATGTGCTGAGTGCAACAATCAACAAAAATCCCTGTTTTCATGAAGATAAGCAATAAAAAAATAAATAAAACGTGTAGGCTATCAGATAGTGATAACTGCAATAGAGAAACAAATAAAGCAAGAGTTAGGATTGAAGGGCTATTGAAATTTTAGATACAGTGGTAAGAGAAGGCTCCACGGAGCAAAGGTCTGAAGGAAGTGAGGGAGAAAACTGCACAAGTCAAGGTCCTCCAGAGAAACAGAACCAACAGGAGACATTTATGTTTTTGTTTATTAATTATGACGAAATGGCTCACACAACTGTGGAGGCTGAGAAGTTCCACCATCTGCCGTCTGCAAGCTGGAGACCAGGAAAGCCAAGGGCCTGAGAACTAGACAGCTAGTGATGTAAGTCCCAGTCTGAGAATGGGAGAGGACCCATGTCCCAGCTCAACAGTCAGGGAGACAGAGAGAATTCACCCTTCCTCTGCCTTTTGTTCTATTTAGACCCTCAATGGATTGGACGATGCCCACCCATCTTGGGGAGGGTGATTTGTTGCAGTCAGTCCTCCCATTCTTTTCTGAAAATACACTCACAAACATACCCAGAAATAATGTTAAAGCAGATATCTGGACACCCTGTAGCCCAGTCAAGTTGATGCATAAACATGTGACTATCTGGACAAAGAGCCTTTCAGGCCAAGGGAACAACATGGGGCAGATTGTGACTCTGCAGCTGATAAACAAATAAATCACTATTCATTAGGCTCCCTGGTATCTCCGCTCAGTTCATGAAGAGGAGCAGCCTTAATGGTCACATTTCACCGATGTACTGGTTATAGTTTCAAAGGCCCAAGGCCTTGCAAGCCACTGATAGGAGAATCCACAAATAGTTACTAAAAGTAAATTCTGCTACACAGCAGGGACTTTCCCACACTGTCTCTTTGACCTTGAGCCACCCATTTGCTCTCTTAGGGCCTTATTCTTTCATCTGGGGTATGGTTGTTTCTACTGTCAGGTTGCTGTGACGCTGTCATGAAACAATGACTATGGAAGCACTTCATACCTGGCTCTCTGAAACTAGCAAGGATTGTTCCTATTAGCCTGTCCCCAGCACCACAGCTGCTCTGAGGCCTCTGCCAGTGAGAAGCCTTGGGAGAGAAGTCCCAGTCAGGGCTACAGAGGGTGCTGGAGGCCTGTGTAGGGTGGAAATGCTCCCTGTGCCCAGCATGGTTTCATGTACGCAGAAGGCTGAGATGTAGACCTGACACTTTTGGGGGACTAGTTTGATGTCCTGCATTAGTTGTCTATGGTCGTATGCCAAATGACCAGCAATAAAGAATTTAGCAGCTATAAATAACACCCATTTATTCTCTTAGGGTTTCCATGGGTCAGGAGTCCAGTGCACAGCTTAGCTGGGTCCTCTGCTTGGAGTCTCACAAATCAAGGTGTGGGCTGAGCTAAACTTTCATCTGAGACTCTGGAAGAATTTGCTACCCAGCTCACTCAGGGTGCTGGCCCAGAGCAGTCCCTTGAGGTTGTAAGACAGATGTCCTAGTTTCTTTTCTGGGTGTCAGTGTGGGCTACTCTCAGCTCCCAGAGGTCGCTCTTTGGTCCTTGCACATGGATCCCTCCATTTTCAAAGCCAGCAAGTGTGCATTGAATCCTTCTTGTGCTTTCGATCTCTTTGACTTCCCCTTCTGCCTCCAGCCAGAGAAAACTCTGCTTTCAAAGGGCAGGTGTGATTAGATCAGACCAGCCTGGATAATCTTCATATCTTAAAGTCAACTGACTTGGAACTACAACTACATGTGCCAAATCCCTTGACAGCACTATCTACATTAGTGTTTAATTTAATAACTTGGGAACAGATGTCTTGGGGAACCACCTTTAGAATTCTATTCACCACATGTTCCCACTGAGTTATTAGAGTCATGTCAACAATTTTTCTTTGGGGCTACTTTAAACCTCATAAAATGAAACAAAGATTCTAAAAGCAGAAAGGAAACAATGGCTCCCTCATCCTATTGTCTCTCTGTGTGTGTATGTCTCTGTGTGTGTGTGTGTATTTTCTCTAGTGATGTGGCTAAGGCTGTACCCTGGGCACAGGTGCCAGGTATGTCCACAGAGAGTTGCAGCTCCAACTGTCAATCATCATCACTATGGAAGAGTCCATTTCTCAGGCAGGAAATTGAAAGTCTAAAGCAGCCCCTAGACAGGTGGTGTGAGCAATGTCTATTAGGTAAGTTGCAAAAGACCAAGGGCCAACTGGGTCACAGTTTTTCTGGCAGAATGACAGTAAGAGACTCCTAAGGGGGAAGAGACTTCTCAAGTCTCAAGAGCTAGGGTTATGCCAGTCTATCAGCCACTCCCCATATAGATATTCTCCTTCCATGTCCACTGGAAGGTGAAGCTTAATCCTATTAAGCTGAAGTGTTTCTAAATAATGATGCAGCCCACAGGCCAACAACCCACCATAGACAGGCCTGGTGTTGGAAGAAACCATAATGCCCACTTAGAGTGATGTCCGGTAGGCTACCCATCCGGGTATCTGTGGGCACCTGGGTCAGTAGGGGATACCATTGTCTTTTTGGGTCTTACCACTGGAGTCCAGATCAGTGAGTCAGCCTGCTCTTTCTTCTGATGAGAATATTATATTTCCATCCAGAAAGAGAATGATGTAAGAAACTTCAATAGCAAACACTGAGACCAAGCAAAGAAAGATACAGCTAAGCAAAGGGTCAGAGGGCATCCTGGAGGGCAGGGTAGGAACTGCCAGACAGTGGAGGCCCTCAGACATCTGCCACTAACAATCCCAAAATGATCCAAGGAAGGAGGGAGGCAAGGAGCTCTGAGATTGAACACAGATGACTTTTCCTAAATGCAATTAAAGCAGTAACCTGTGTAAGTCAGAAGGATCTTTAAACTTTGACCTCAGGTCTAGGGTGGGAGGACGGAGAGCTGGCTCTGTCCTCATCAAACAAATAAACCTGGCTCAGTTCTAATTGCAGCTCTCTCTTCACAGCTACGAGTATGCCAAGAGATAAGTCACCTTTCTCTTTCTCCAATATCACATCAGCCAGGGAAAAACCAGAGAGGTCTGCACAGAAGGTGGTGCAGAGTTAATGTGAATGAATGAATGAAAAAACAGGAGACAGCTAAGTAAGAGTCGAGAGAGAGAGAGAGAGAGAGAGAGAGAGAGAGAGAGAGAGAGAGAGAGAGAGGGTGATCCTGTGCAGCCTCATCATGTGACAAAGTGATATTTTGCCTCATTGGGAAAGTAAGGCTCCTAAAGGTTTTCTGTCTAAATGTGGTAGAAGGGTCAGGAAAAGTTCTTTCAGATGGCTTCTTACCAGGTTTAATCTCACAGGATATGAAAACTACTAGACTCAGCAGGCAGGAATCACCTGGCAGCTCTTATTCTCTCCCCTCTTCTTCTTTATCCCTTTTTCATTTGTATCTGAGCTGAGTCAACGGCTGCTCTAAAGAGGCAGGAGTCAACAACTTACCTTGTGTCAAAAGTACCATTAGGGGCCCGCAAGATCAACTCTCCTTTGACTGATGAGGTCTCAGTTTCCTTTGTCCAAAGGATGGTGGCAGACTCAAGAGTGGAGCTGCAAGCCTAGGTCTTCTTTCTTCAGGGGCAGTGTTTGGAAAAAGCTGCTGGTAAAACAAAAGGCTGAAAGCCAGAGAAAATAGAAAAATAAATTGATTTTCTTCAATGCAAAAATAGGCTTAGGAAAGCTTAATAGACCAATGGGCATGTAATGCAGTGGTGATCAAAAGCTCATATCTCAACAGGACTAGTTCCAGACAATTTATACACTGATTATTTTATCAAACTTCCCAAGAAAAGATCATCTCTCTCCTTTGCATGTTGTTCCAGAGGTCAGAAAAGCAGGAAAGGTGTGCACTTGAGAGTAGTCTGTCAAGTTGCATATAGCAGCCTCCTAACTTCTAACTAACATTTAGGAGTCTACTATAATCTTGATGCCAAATCTGGATGGGACAACAAAAGAAATGAACTTTTACAGGAACTGTCACTTGAGAACATGGATAGCAATTGCTAAACAAAATATTAACTAAATCTAAATGTAAATCTAGTACATTAAAAACAAACCAAAACAAGTAAGGAAACAAACAAAAAGATTGCTTCATGACCAAGCAGAGTTTATCCCCAGGATGCAAGCATGGTTCAGCATCAGGAAATCTGTCAATGTCATTTAACATATTAATACATTCAGGGAAAACAATGAAAAAATTATCTTTATAGATGCACAAGACACATTTTAGAAAGTTTAACATTTATTTGTCATGAAAGACATTAAAATTATTAATAAAGTAAACCCCAGAGTACATATTAAAAACTCACAGTAAATGTCATACTCAACACAGAAGAAACTTTACAAGCATTCTCATTAAGGTAGGAAGCAAGATGAGGATGCTGCTATTACATACAAATTTAGTACAGAAAATCCTGGAAACACATCAGAAGTATAAGATTGTTAAGGAAGAACAAAATGAGTGTATTTTCAAGTGATGTGATCATTTACACAGAAAGACCAAGAGAATTAGATAAAGTGTTAGAACTGATGAGAGAATGCAGCAGGTTTACTAGATGGAAGATCAATACTCTAATATCAATAGTATGTTCTACAGCATCAGTAACCCATTAGAAAATAGAAAGACACCAATATGAGGCTGAATAAATGAAGCATGGAAGATGAAAATGATAGACATATATAACAGTTAAAGGGGGGAAATTATGAACATGGCTGAGTCTCAAAGCAGTAATGTGGAGTGACAAGAATAAAAGGTATGATCTGACCACACTACCAGCTACCACTTACTGGGTATCATGTTCCACATGCCATTCTAAGTGCTTCCCAGTTAATCCTCACCACTACCCTATCAGGCTGGTATTAAAAGGATCCTTTCTTTATAGGTAAGCAAATGAAGGTGCTGAGATGTTAGTGATTCAGGAAGGTAGTGTCCAAATCCCAGCCAGGGCAAGGCTGGCAACAAGCTGCTGTGAAGCACTTATTTTTTGTTTTGTTTTAGTTTATTTTGTTTCATTTTTTAATTACTGCTTGAGATTTCCAAACTGCATGCACCAACACGTTGGAAAATGCAATGAAACTGAATTGCTAAAAGGGTGAAATTAAGACATTATTATTTTATTATTGAATTTAACAGGCATTATCAAATTGCTATGAAAGTTTGGAAACACTCTCAATTTCTGTACTTAGCCTCGTTGCAGTCAGGAAGCAACGCACGGGACACACTGTGAGGAGCTCTGCTCTGAGTTGTGCAGCCTCTCAGCCTTCCATCTGCCTCATTTGCCTCACCTTCCTTAGATACCTAGGAAGGACACTTCCTTCCTCCCAGTGTGACCTGAGACACCACAAAAGAGCCACCCACTAAAGAGCAAGATCACCAGAAGGCCCATATCCCTGCGGCCCAGCAGGCCTCTAGGGCCTTTTCCTGAAGTCCGCCTGTGCCCGGGACAGGCATGCGCAGTGGAGGGGTCGGCAGATAGGAAACCACCTGGAGTGATTAGAAAAAGTAACAGCAGAAAGAAAGGCAGTTGCTGGTTGGTTGCAGTCAGAGGAGACGTAGTTATCCACCAGGATTGCAGGGCCAGAACTCTGCCTCTGAGGACTTTGTCTCCTCATAACCACTAGGCAGCTGGCGGGCTCTTTGGAGAAACCACCCAGAGTGTTCAAGGTGCTTCGTCAAGTGCAAAATTCTTTCAGATGAACATATGGCTTTGCTCTGCACTGTCCTTCAAGGAGCTCAGGGAACTGGGGATGGATTTGGGGCAGGGTGTGCAACCAGCGTGGTCACACAGGGTGTTCTGGGGTTAATGCTGTACCTTCATTATCTTGAAATTCTTTTTTTCTGATATATTAGTAATATTTATTATCCTAGTTCAACTGACATTTTCTTAAAAAACAAGGCACGAGAATTCAGCAGCTATTATCATCTGCAATAGGGTTGACATAGAATTAAGGAAAAGATATAACAGTCTGGTTAAAGCAAATTTCCCCCCTCTGTAAGGCATTAATCCTTTTAAGAATTTTTTAAATTAAAGTATCATTGATACAGAATCCTATGATGGTTTCACATAAACAACAGAGTGGTTTCAACATTCACCCATACTGTCACGTCCTCACCCTTTCTATTGTGGTCACTGTCTATCAGCATAGTAAGATGTTATAGAGTCATTACCTGCCTTCCCCGTGACCTACCTACATTGTGACTGGGAACTGTAGTGCCCCTTAGTCCCCTTCTCCCTCCCCACTCACCCTCTCCAACCCCTCCCCTTTGGTAACCACTAGTCCCTTCTCAGTGTCTGTGAGTCTACTGATACTTTGTTCCTTCTGTTTCGCTTTGTTTTCATACTCCACAAATGAGTGAAGCCATTTGGTATTTGTCTTTCTCCACCTGCCTTATTTCGCTGAGCATTATTCCATCTAGATACATCCATATTGTTTTAAATGGCAGTATTTGTTTTCTTTTTATGGCTGAGTAATATTCCATTGTGTATATGTACCACCTCTTCTTTCTCCATTCATCTACTGATGGACATCTAGGTTGCTTCCATATCTTGCCTATTGTAGATAGTGCTGCGATAAACATAGGGGTACATATGTCTTTTTGAATGAGGGATCTTGTTTCCTTTAGGTAAATTCCTAGGAGTGGAATTCCTGGGTTAAATGGTGTTTCTATTTTTAGATTTTGAGGAATCTCCGTATTTCTCTCCACAACAGTTGAACAAATTACACTCCCATGAACAGAGTAGGAGGCTTCCCCTTTCTCTGCATCCTTACCAGCATTTGTTGTTCCTGAGTCTTTCAGATGCTGGCCATCCTAACTGGTGTGAGGTGATATCTCATTGTGGTTTTTATTTGCATTTCTCTGATGATTAGTGATGTGGAGCATCTTTTCATGTGCCTGTTGGCCATCTGAATTTCTTCTTTGGAGAAGTGTCTGTTCAGATCCTCCACCCATCTTGTAATTACATTATTTGTTTTTTTGCATGTTGAGGCATGTGAGTTCTTTATATATTTTGGATGTTAACCCTTATTGGATAAATCATTTATGAATATATTCTCCCATACTGTAGGATGCCTTTTTGTTCTGCTGATGGTGTGCCTTGCTGTACAGAAGTTTTTAGTTTGATGTAGTCCCACTTGTTCATTTTTATTTTGTTTCCCTTGCCCAAGAATATGGGTTCAGGAAAAACTTGCTCATGTTTATATTCAAGAGATTTTTGCCTATATTTTATTCTAAGAGTTTTATGGTTTTATGACTTATATTTAGGTCTTTGATCCATTTTCAGTTTACTTTTGTGTATGGAGTTAGACAATAATCCAGTTTCATTCTCTTATATTCTCTTACATGTCCAGTTTTCCCAACACCTGTTGTTGAAGAGGGTCTTTTCCCCACTGTATATTCATGGCTCCTTTATCATATATTAATTGACCATATATTTGTGGGTTAATATCTGGACTCTCTATTCTGTCCCACTGGTCTGTGGCTCTGTTCTTGTGCCAGTACCAAATTGTGTTGATTACTGTGGCTTTGTAGTAGATCTTGAAGTTGGGAAGCAAGATCCCCCCAGCTTTATTCTTCCTTCTCAGGATTGCTTTGGCTATTTGGGGTCTTTTGTGGTTCCATATAAATTTTAGAACTATTTGTTCTAGTTTGTTGAAGAGTGCTGTTGGTATTTTGATCAGGATTGCATTGAATCTGTAGATTGCTTTAGGCAGGATGACCATTTTGACAATACGAAATCTTCCTAGCCATGAACACAGGATAGATTTCCATTTATTGGTGTCTCCTTTAATTTCTTTCATGTCTTGTAGTTTTCAGAGTATAGATCTTTCACCTCCTTGGTTAGGTTTATTCCTAGGTATTTTATTCTTTTTGATGCAGTTATAAATAGAGCTGTTTTCCTGATTTCTCTTTCTGCTAATTTGTTGTTAGTATATAAGAACACGACAGAATTTGGTGTATTAATTTTATATCCTGAAATGTTGTTGAATTCAGTTATTAGCTCTAACAGTTTTTTGGTGGAGTCTTTAGGGTTTTCTATGTATAATATCATGCCATCTGCAAACAGTGACAGTTTGATTTCTTCCTTATCGATCTGGATGCCTTTTATTTCCTTGTGTTGTCTGATTGCCATGGCGAGGACCCCCAGTTCTATGTTGAATAAAATTGGTAAGAGTCGGCATCCTCATCTTGTTTCCAATATTACAGGAAAAGTTTTCAGCTTTTTGCTGTTAAGTATGATGTTGGCTGTGGGTTTGTCATATATGACCTTTATTATGTTGAGATCCATCATACCCTCTAAACTCATTTTGTTGAGAGTTTTTATCATGAATGGATATTGAATTTTGTCAAATGCTTTTTCAGCATCGAGATGATCATGTGATTTTGTCCTTTTCCCAACGTGGTGGATGATATTGATTGATTTCTGAATATTGTACCATCCTTGCATCTCTGGACTAGATTCCATTTGTTCTTCTTTTTCTAGTTTCATTAATTGTGAGTTTAGACTGTTCATATGGGATTGTTCTTGTTTCTTGAGGTAAGCTTGTATTGCTATGGACTTTCTTCTTAGAACTGCCTTTGCTGCCTCCCACAGGTTTTCAGGCTGTTGTGTTTTTTGTTCTCATGTTTCTCCATGTATTGCTTGGTTTCAGCTTTAATTTGTTCTTGATCCATTGATCATTTTGAAGCATGCTGTTTAGCCTCCATATGTTTGTAGGTCTTTTTGTTTTCTTTGTGTAATTTATTTCTAGTTTCATACCATTGTGGTCTGAGAAGCTCGTTGGTATAATTTCAATCTTTTTGAATTTACCGAGGCTCTTTTTATGGCCTAGTATGTGATCTATTCTGAAAAACATTCCATGTGCACTTGAGAAGAATGTGTATCCTGTTGCTTTTGGGTGGGGTCTTTTAGGTCCATCTATTCTAATGTATTGTTCAGTGTCTTGTCTCCTTACTTATTTTCTGTCTGGTTGATCTGTTGTTTGGTGTGAGTGGCATGTTGAAGTCTCCCAAAATGAATGCATTGCAATCTGTTTCCTCCTTTAATTATGTTAGTATTTGTTTCACATATGTTGGTCCTCCTGTATTGGGTTCACAGATGTTTGTAATGGTTAAACCTTCTTGTTGGACTGAGCCCTTTATCATTATGTAATGTCCTTCTTTGTCTCTTGTTTCTTTGTTTTGAAATATATTTTGCCTGATATAAGTACTGCTACTCCTGCTTTTTTCTCCCTATTATTTGCATGAAATATCTTTTTCCATCCCTTCACTTTTAGTCTGTGTATGTCTTTGGGTCTGAAATGAGTCTTTTGTAGGCAGCATATTGATGTGTCTTGCTTTTTTTACCCATTCTGCCACTCTATATCTTGATTGGTGCATTCAGTCCATTCACGTTAAAGGTGATTATCAATAGATATGTACTTAGTGCCATTGTAGGCTTTAGATTTGTGGTTACGAAAGGTTCAAGGATAGCTTCCTTACTATCTAACAGTCTGTATTAAATCTCTGATTCCCCTATTTCAAACACAATCTAAAGGTACTTTTTTTCCCTTCCCCTTCTTCTTCCTCCTCCACACTTTATATATTTGTTGTCATATTCTGCCCTCTTTGTGTATCCCTTGACTGTGTGAGTAGTTAACTGAGTTTGTGAATAATTGATTTAATTTTGTGTTTTCTTAGCAATTAATTGGTTTACTACCTGTACTGTGGGTTTATTTTATCTGGTGACAGCTATTTAGCCTTCAGAGGACTTCCATTTAGAACAGACCCTTTAACACCTTCTGTCCTTTGGAGTGAGGGGTGTATTAAAGTCTCCCAAAATGAATGCATTGCATTCTATTTCCTCCATTAGTTCCGTTAGTATTTGTTTCACATATGTTAGTGCTCCTGTATTGGGTGCATATATATTTATAATGGTTATATCCTCTTGTTGGACTGAGCCCTTTATCATTATGTAATGTCCTTCTTTATCTTTTGTTACCTTCTTTATTTTGAAGTCTATTTTGTCTGATACTAGTATTGCAACACCTGCTTTTTTCTCTCTGTTGTTTGCATGAAATATCTTTTTCCATCCTTTGACTTTAAGTCTGTGCATGTCTTTGGGTTTGAGGTGAGTCTCTTGTAAGCAGCATATAGATGGGTCTTGCTTTTTTATCCATTCTATTACTCTGTGTCTTTTGATTGGTGCATTCAGTCCATTTGCATTTAGGGTGATTATTGAAAGGTATGTACTTATTGCCATTGCAGCCTTTAAGTTTGTGGTTACCAAAGGTTCAAGGTTAGCTTCTTTACTATCTTACTGTCTAACTTAACTCGCTTACTGGGCTATTATAAACACAGTCTGATGATTCTTTATTTCTCTCCCTTCTTATTCCTCCTCCTCCCTTCTTCATATGTTGGGTGTTTTGTTCTGTGCTCTTTTTAGGAGTGCTCCCATCTAGAGCAGGCCCTGTAAGATGCTGTGTACAGGTGGTTTGTGGGAGGCAAATTCCCTCAACTTTTGCTTGTCTGGGAATTGTTTAATCCCTCCTTCATATTTAAGTGATAATCGTGCTGGATACAGTATTTTTGGTTCGAGGCCCATCTGTTTCATTGCATTAAGTATATCATGCCATTCTTTTCTGGCCTGTAAGGTTTCTATTGAGAAGTCTAATGACAGCCTGATGGGTTTTCCTTTGTAGGTGACCTTTTCTTTCTCTCTGGCTGCCTTTAATACTTTGTCCTTGTCTTTGATCTTTGCCATTTTAATTATTATGTGTCTTGGTGTTGCCCTTCTTGGATCCCTTGTCCTGGGAGTTCTGTGTATCTCTGTGGTCTGAGAGGCCATTTCCTCCCCTAGTTTGGGGAAGTTTTCAGCAATTATTTCTTCAAAGACACTTTCTATCCCTTTTTCTCTCTCTTCTTCTTCTGGTACCCCTATAATGAAGATATTGTTCCATTTTGATTGGTCACACAGTTCTCTTAAAATTCTTTCATTCCTGGAGATCCTTTTATCTCTCTGCATCAGCTTCTCTGCATTCCTGTTCTCTGTTTTCTAGTGCATTAATGGTCTCTTGCATCTCGTCCATTCTGCTTTGAAGCCCTTCCAGAGATTGTTTTATTTCTGTATTCTCCCTCCTTAGTTCTTGCATATTTCTCTGCAAGTCCATCAGCATGGTTATGACTTTTGTTTTGAATTCTTTTTCAGGAAGACTGGTTAAATCTATCTCCCCAGGTTCCTTCTCAGGGGAAGATGTAGAAGATGTCAAAGCTGTCTGGGTTCGTCTTGTCTGGATCAAATTTTTTTGCCTTTTCATGTTGATAGGTGCAGTGGTATGCTATTGACGCATCTGTCAGCTGGGAGAGCCTAGACTTTTTCCAATTGCCCCTGGCCTTTCTTTACTGGGACAACTGCGACCCCTAGTGGCTTCTGTTGGGCAATTGCGCCTAGACTGGGTCTCTGTATCTTGCCTGGCCGGTATGAAGGAAGCTCCCTTGCTGTGGGCATGGCCAGCCTCAGGCTGCTGCTCTGCTATGGCGGGCCCGGAGGGGTAATGGACGGGGGGCTGTTTGGCTGTTTACCTCCACGAGGGGTCTCAGAGCTGTTGCCCAGGGGGTTAGTGCACCCAGAGTTCTCTGGAATTTCTAGCTGCTGGACTGTGACCCAGGATGCTTCCGTCCAGCAGTGGGGTCCCTGTCCCTTTAAGACTTTCAAAAAGCACTTGCTTTTTTTTGTCCCAGGAGCACTGGCTGTGGGTCCCGCTCACAGGTCTTACTGTCCTGCTTCCTTAGTTTCTGGCACCCCATGCATGCACTGTGTCTGCGCTCTGGTGCGGATGGCTGGGGCTGGGTGTTCAGCAGTCCTGGGCTCCCTCTCTCTTCCCTCTCCGACTCCTCTCCTCCCGCCGGGAGCTGGGGTGAGGAGACTCGGGTCCCGCCATGCTGTGGCTTGTATCTTACCCCTTTCACCAGGAGCTGGGTTCTTGCAGGTGTGGATGTGGTCTGGCTGTTGTCCTGTGTCTTCTGGTCTCTCTTTTAGGGATAGTTGTATTTGTTGTATTTTCAAAAATTTATATGTTTTTGGGAGGAGATTCCCACTGTCCTACTCACACTGCCATCTTGGCTCCGCCCCCCTTTCATGCCTTCTGTAGGGATGGTTTAGTGTTGGTGCATTCCCTCAACTTTTGCTTATCTGGAAATTGTTTAATCTTTGCCTCCAATTTTGGTAATCTTGCTGGGTTGAGTATTTCATTACATTAAATACATCATGATGCCACTCCCTTCTGGCCTGTAAGGTTTCTTCTGAGAAGTCTGATGATAGCCTGATGGGCTTTCCTTTGTGTGTGATCTGTTTTCTCTCTCTGGCTTCTTTTATAGTCTGACCTTATCCTTTATCTTTGCCATTTTAATTATTATATACCTTGGTGTTGTGTTCCTTGGGTCCCTTGTGTTGGGAGATCTGTGTACCTCCATAGCATGAGAGACTATCTTCTTCCCCAGATTGGGGAAGTTTTTAGCAATTACCTCCTCAAAGACACTTTTTATCCCTTTTTCTGTCTCTACTTCTTCTGGTACCCCTATAATGCAAATATTATTGCATTTGGATTGGCATAGTTCTTTCAATATTCTTTCATTCTTAGAGATCCTTTTTGCTCTCTGTTCCTCAGCTTCTTTGTTTTTCTGTTCTCTAATTCCTACTTCATTTACCCTCTTCCCTACATCATCTAATCTGCTTTTAAATTCCTTCATTGTATGCTTCATTTCAGATACTGTATTCTTTAGCTTTGAGTGGCTTTGTTTCAAGACTATCTCTTCCTTGGGAGTCCTCCCTGAAATCTAGAGTATATTTCTGTAAGTCAGTGAACATGTTTATGACTTTTATTTTGAAATCTTTATCAAGAAGATTGGTGATTTCAGTTTCACTAAGCCTACTTTCTGGTGTTTCTTCTTGTAGTTTTGTTTGGACCAAATTCCTCTGCCTCTTCTATTTTTTCAGTGTTTTCTATTGAATAATAGCTTTGTGTAGGAGGCACCCTCTAGTGCCCAGAGGCTCAATTTCTTGTGCAGGAGCCCCAGCTGTTGGCATGCAGTGGGTGTGGCCCCTGTCTGGCTTCTAGTGATCTGATTTCAAGTGGGCTGTGTGGGCTGCCAGCTGATCTCATGAGCAGGGAAAGTACTTGGGGTGTACGTGTACTGCTGGAGTTGCCCTGGTTGGAGCTGCCCACCCTCCAGCCTGCTGCAATGGCAGGGGCTCCAGGCATGCAGGACTGGTGTCTTCAGGGAGGAAAGAGGGTTTCCTGCCTTTCTGGCTGTAACACCTGCTTCTACTGCCAGGTAAATGGGCCATGGGTTCAGGGAGGAGCCTTACTGCTGTGCCCCTGGAGCTACCATGGGTGGAGCCACGCTCCAGCCCACCTGCCATCATGGCAAGGGTGGCAGGGAGCAGAGCTGATGCCTGCAGGGAGAAGGAGTAGCAGGCTGTGCACCACAGTGGGGAGGCTTGGGGTTATGCTTCCAGCCAGGGGGATGGAGCATCTGAAGCTCCTGAGAATTCCCAACTTGCTGGGCTGAGTGGGCTGGAAAGGTGCTGCTAACTTGCCCTTTTTCCTGAGCAGAGAGCTCTGTGTAATGTTTGCCCCTCTAGCGCCCCTCTCACTGCTGGAAATTCCTTCAAGTTGCTCACTTTTCTTTTGTCTTTGGGGGCCAGTAGTGCATATCTGTTTTCCACAGCACCTGGAATCAGCCTCTCTGAGTGTTCTGCCCATCTTTGCTTTCCAGCCACACTGATCTCCAGAGCAGCACATAATGTGAGTTAGAGTTCCTGGAGCAGATCTCCAGGGCCAGGTGTTCAGTGGTTCTCGGCTTCTACTCCCTCCCTGCTCCTCTTCTTCCCACCTGTGGGTAGGGGTCAGGAGAGAGCTTGGGTCCCACCAGATTGCAGCTTTGCCACTTTCCCCTTTTCTGTGAGGTCTTCCCTTCTTCCCAGATGTAGACAGTGTGTTCTGCAGTCTTCAGGTCATTTTCAGGATTAGTTGCATTTGCTGTATTTCTGTGTTTTATGGGATTTTGGAAGGAGGTTTCTCATTGCTTCTTACACCACCATCTTTTCCTAGAATCCTTGAAATTCATAATAATTTTGAAGAAGGGGCCCTGCATTTAAATTTTATACTGGACCCCACAAATTATGTATCCAGTCCTGATATGGAGTTTTGTCCAACAGGGCAACCCAGTGTGCCACAATGGGAGTACTGGGTGAGGGCCAATCAGGCTGGATTTCCTCCTATGTGACAGAAGAAAAATGTTGAATCTTCTGCAGAGCAATAAAGAAATTGGCAGTACTTGCAAATCACAAAATGCTCTTTTTAAGCCAGAGAACATCAGTTTTGTGTGTGTGTGTGTGTGGTTGGGGGGGGTGGCTGAAGGGGATCAGATTGTATTGAGAGTACCTAGTGAGATGTTAAGATTTGTGGTGTTTCCAAGTTGAAGTGAAGCAACCATTGTGGTCTTAGTGCCCACTCAAGGGAGCCCAATGACCTCAAGGGAAGGATTAATTAACACAGATAACTGCTTTGCATGTATTATCTCTTTTAATCCTCAATGCCTCTACAAGGCAATTATCATTAGCCCCATTTTGCAGACAAAAAACTGACAGGCAGAACAGTTAAGTAGTTGGCTTTAAAGCCTATTCTCTCATTCTCAGGATGCCACTTACCTCTCTGATCCTCTGGGTTCTGTGTGGAAGCAGTGGTAGGCCAAAGGGAAGGAGTGCCTCCAAATATTGGCATTAACCCCTGAGCACTGAGTATGTGAGAAAGCCGTGGTGGAAGCTGTAGTCTGTGAGCAACCCATACCTCCAGGATTGGGAAAGACTGTGAGTGCTGGGGATCTGGGTGGATGGGGTGACCCCCATTGGTCTCACCCATACGTGTGCTGTCAGCATGGCTGCCTGCCTCTTGCTGAGTAGACCTGCCAGAGTGCTCTCTCCTCTGCCTCTTCCCCTCTGAATCTACCCTGCCCATTGCTCACTGTCACCTCCTTGCCTTCTAGGGCCAAGGAAGACCCCTTTCTCCTTCCTCAACAAGAGCTATGCATTTGACCCTGTGCTTTTGGGTCCCTCTGAATCCCCCCAGGTCCCTCTGAGTGATCTGCTACCAGGCAACTCTAGAGCAAATGAGACTGGAGAACTGATGGAAGGCAGCGTGGGAGAGACCACAGACCAAGAAGAAACCAAAAATAATCCAGGGACATGGCTTGGTCTCTTCCAGAAAAAGAGTTGCGTAAGTGTGTTGCTCCCACTTGGCCTAGGAACATGTCACTTCCTCTCTAACCATCAAGAGTAACATTTAGAACTAATGATAGCAACTAAGTCTAGGACTTGAGAATGATTATTGTTGACAGGTGTGGAGTAAATCAAGTAAATCTTCAAATTGATCTACTCTTGAGAAGGAATTTGGTTCAGAGATGTAGGAAAGTCAGAGTGAAAACAAAGTCAAGGAAGCAAAGTTCTATTGCACCCTGTAACAGAGCAACAGAGTGGGCCTGCCTAAAGTTAGAAAGGCAGGCTGTTTATGTGAGGCTTCTTTTATGTGGTTTTGGCAGGGTGCAAAAGTCACTTATTGGCAGTCTTTGGTCTTGGAGGCCTGATCTAATTGGTACAATGAAGACATGGGCTGTGCTGTGGTGGTTTTTTTTTTAAATTTTTTATGTGGAGGGTGTTTGCATTCTGATGCTTTTCTTTATCTGGGGTACTGTTTTTCATCTGGGTAATAACCAGACATTCCAAGTCACTCCTGGCCTTTGAAATTTCAATGAACTCTGTGAGTCCTTTCTGGCTCTCTGGTTTTATCTAACAACTATTGAGTCCCTTTTAATGGGCTTTACTGGCTTTATTCTTTCTCCACCCTGCTCATGTCTGTCTTTCAGCCTAACACTACTATGCCTTTTGGTAATTTGTCCAAAATCTTCTTCCCAGAAAATGTTTATCAAAGCATTTACTTTTTTTGGCCTCTGATGTTGATACCCCTGTTTCCTCCATCTGGACTCTTGCCATCAGTTGTCCTTTCTCTCTAGCATTTTCAATCTCTTCCTTTCTCTTAAGCCTATAACCATTTTTATCTTTCCTGTTTAAAAAAAAAGTCTTCCTGCTCCTTGTGAAGCTTGGCTCTCTCCTTCTTTTGATCGAAATTTTGCAGAGTTGTCCTGTATGTGCTACCTCTTCTTCTATCTTTCAACTTCTTAAGGCCTCATATCTGGACCCAGCCCCACTTTCCCCAATGACCACCTCTTTGCCAACACATCACACCCTATCCTCCTGTGCCTACCAGATTACACTGAGCCTCATGTTGCATTTCCTCCTAGAACCCCTCTCTTCCCTTAGCAAAAGAACAGGAGCTATATGCCCTTCTAGGATTGCTCTTTGTTTGTCTTCTTCTCACCTACAGAGTTCTGTCCCAGGGTTCTGCTATTCTCTTTTACAAGCTTTATTTTAGAGACCACATTCACACCCCAGATTCAGCTATTATCTTTGCTGTAAACTCAATAATCGTTCTCTATCCCTATCCTCCCTTCTAAGCTTCAGACTTACATATGGAGACACTTGAGAAGCTTCACTTGCATATCCTATAAGCACCTCTAATCGTGTCTTTACTCTTATCTGAGTCAGATTTAATTTACCTTATTCTCCCTCCTTCTTTCTAAATATCCCAAGTGTTCTCCATTTCACAAATAAGCACCATCATCCAGACATCTGGATTTCACATTCTTAACTTCTCTCTTTTCATCACTTTCTAAGCCTTCTCTTCATTTGCCACACTCTGGATAAGCTCATCTTCTCCTCTCGTTTGAACCACCCCAAGTCAATCTTCAGCCCAGACATTGTTCCTAATCTCTAGACCCATGAGGCCAATGCTTAGTGGACACCTCCAATTGGACAGTGTATAGGCATCCCAAACTCATCACATTAAACCCCTAACTCTTCTTTCCTACTCCAGTCTCTGGACCTGTCCTACTTTGTGATTCTCTATCTTGATAAATAGCATCACTATCCAATCAGATTTCCAGGCAGAAATCTGGACAACTCCTGCCCTACCAACATCTAATCCATTACCAAGATTTATCAATTCTATTGGTAGAATGTATCTTAAAGGCTCTCAGAAGCCCACTTCTGTACCCAAGGTTAAGGATTTCTGATCAAAATGCTAACCAATGTGACATAAACACCTATTTATGATTCAGCCTCCCCCCTGCTGTGATCTAGGCCTATTGTCCAGTAACTGCATGCTGAATGCCTCATGTTGCTCAGGCTTCTGAATATGTCCACCACCAAACCCATCATCTTTTCTCCTTTGTTCTCTCTTCATTCTTTGTTTTTGTGGAGGCACCACCATCTTCTTGTTCTCCCATTCTAAAAGCCTGTGCAGAATTTCTTTACTCTCTTACCCTTGTCCTTCACACTGAGTTTTACTGATTCAGCCTCTTTCACAACAGTTACATTCATTTTTGCCTCTGTATTTCTCTCCCTACTGTTCTACTTCATCCTGGCTCCTTCAAGGATCTCTTTGCCTTGTCTCTATGCTCTCTATGATCTCACTTCCAAATTCAACTCTTGAGCCCAGCTTGCATCACAACAAGCTCTGGTCAAAAACCATCCATGGCTCCTTCTCTTACTCTATGATCCAACTCCAACTATTGTTCAAACCCTTGCCTGAGGGTTAAGCCTTATTTCCACCAAATCCCTTATACATACCCCCTGCTCTAGAAACATAAGACTATTTATTATTCTTCAAACACATCTTGAGTTTTCTACCCATGGATCCTACATGTGCCTCAAGCACTTTCCTTTTGTCTACCTTTGTCCAACAAAATCCTACCCTTCCTTTAAGGCCTAGAACTAATGTTGGCTCTTTCTTAAGCTTTCACCAAACCAATTTCATTACTACTTGATTTTTGTAATACTGTGTCTCCCAGCAGCTGAGCTTACTCATATTCCATGCCACTCCTCTAGTCCTCTGTCTTTCTCCACCATTGGATATTGAATTCTATGAAAGTACGACGATATTTTAGAACTCTTTGTATCCCCAGAGCCTGGCTCACAGTAGATGCTTAGGAAAGTTCACTGCATGGAAGACTACATGCAGTCTTTCTGCCAGAAACAAGTGATTTCTCTTTGGATTCCTGTATCAAATATAAGCATTCAAATGCTTATCTCCCCAAGTCAACTGCAATGTCAATGCCATCTGTATCTGTATCTCTCTGCCCCCTACACAGGGTAAACTCTCAAACAGTGTGATCGAATGAAAGGGGTATGGGACAGCAAGCTAATGAAAGCTAATGATTTTCTTTGTACGTTAAGGTATGTTTGGAGAAAATCTATAAAGTCAGAGAAAGCCCTGAGTTGTCAAGGAGCTGTGGATGATAGGGAGCAGGGGAGATGGCCGACAGGGTGTGCGAGTGATGATGTGCTTGAGTGAGGGAGGGAGAGAAGGGATGCTCCTGTTCACGTGCCCACAAAGAAGCAGAGGAGGAAGGGAAAGAATGACTGAGCGACTGAAGGAATGAATGAATGAGTGACGAGTCAGTCAAGTAATTTGATGAGCAAGTGAATGCATGATTGAGCAAATAAGCAAATAAAGAAACAAATACATTCTTTCTCATCCTTCTTTGGCCGCCTTGTTTAACGTTCTGAGCTTCCTGATCCCTTGGCAGGGGTCTCAGGCACAGTTTGGAAGGGTCTCTACTTTCTCAGGTATTTAATTGCAGCCCACTTAGGCGGCCTCCAAGGATGATGTACTTTCAAACGTAAATGTATGTATTAATTACCATGAAAGAAAAACCACTTGAAAACTCGATTAATTACTGATATTCTTCAACATTTATCAAGTGCAGATTGTTGCTTGTAATCTTTAAAGAGAATGAAACTAAGAGAATTAAGAAACAATTATGTCTGGAAAAAAAATAGCCTTCCCCAAATCTAATCACCTTCTGATGGAGAGCTTTGCGCTGAGGTGGCTGGGAAGGAGGGGGAGAGGCACCCACGCACCATCAAAACTCCCGCGGCTGCGCTGGGAGGAAAATGAGTCATGGCCCGCCAGCATGAGGTGGGAGAGAATAGCTCCTTAACCAGCCTGGGAGCGCCAGGAGGCAGGCGGCTGGGTGGCTGGTGTCCAGTATCTGGGGCCCATGGAAACAGCCAATGAATGTGGCGTCTGGGCTCTGGCTTCCCTACCTCAGGCCCGAAGTGCGGGAGGGAGGCTCTCGGCGGCTGAGGAGCTGGGGACTCCCAGCGCCTTCCTGACCTTTACCACTGTGGAGGGGTAGAGTCTTGGCTTGGGGCAGCCAGGGAAGGGCAAGAGCCCACCAGGAAGAGATCCCATCCCAAGAGTTACAGGGTAAATATGGGGCCCCACACTTGAGCCGCTTTCATCCTTTCAGAACACTGCAGGCGTTAGCTCACAAGTTTGTGCGCTAGCCATGCTGCTCACCATCACTGCCCTGCACCCCAGGACTGGGAACAGGGCCTTGAGCCTCACTGCCTGGCCAGCCCTGGGGAGAACTGCAAGGGCCTAGACCCTGCTCTGAGCAGAACCCCAAAGAGCTGGGGCTGACATGGAGCCCTGATACTTGCTCCTAAAAAATGTGCAGATGGAGCATTTCTAGGTTCTAGGTTCCACTGCTGAAAGGGAGGCTGCTCCTTAGAGAAGTGTCCCATAGAATGCATGTGAGAGCAAGGTCTCTTGCCTCCCAGGTTGTGTTCCTGCTAGGACACCACCTGTGCAAGGCCCACAGGCACTTTCGTACCTCTGTAAGGAATGACATCCCTCTCTCTCAGCCATGGGAATAGCACCTAGAAATGTGCTCCATTTGTACATTTTTAAGGAGCATGCATCAAGGCCCTATGTTCACCCTGAGCTCTTTGGGTATCTGCCCACAAAAAGGGGTCTTAGGCTCTGCTCAGACTGGTGTCCTGCAAAAGCAGCGCCTCAGAGGCAAGAGACGGTAAAATATTGGGCAGCCTAGTCAGCTGCCTCGGGACTTCACTTGGTTCCCCAGGACCTTGAACCCTGTGAGTGCAATCCTTGGGCTTTCCTGGGCCTCCGTCTCCCTGTCTTTGTGAGGGTGGATTAGAGCAATGGTTCTTAAGCTCCTTTGTGCATCAGAATCTCCTGGAGGGCTTGTTAAAATACAAATGACTGGTCCCACCACCTGGAGTTTCTGATTCACTAGGTCTTATGTTTCTAACATGTTCTTATGTGATGCTGATGCTGCCGGTCTGGGGACCACACTGAGACCACTGGACTACAGGGTCCCAAATGTGCCTGTCATCTGTTTCTTCATCGGCTTCTGGAAGAACCGTACGACCTGGGGAGCGTCTACCTCTTTGGGAGATGGAAGTAGGCTCATGATGGTGCCCAGACTTGCCTGAAGTCCCACTGCCAGTGAAGAATTAAGCCAAGGTCTGAAACCAGCCTTCCGGTTCCCACTCCTTGCTCTGCTTCTCCACACCCAGGGCCTAGGGAAACCCGAGCTTACTTTCCAGCTTCCCCATCTGCCACTTCCGTTCATAGTGCTGTGAAGACAGCAAGAACCTGGTACTTATACATAGGTGACTACCTGCCAGGCACGTCCTCACAGCCTTACAGACATTACCGCATTAACTGTCACCCCACCCGCAAGAAGTTGATGTGCCGTTATCATCTTTATTTTAAAGATGAGAAAACTGAGGCACAGAGCTGCCAGCTCACTCTTCCAGGGTCACAGAGCTGAGGAGTACTGAGGCTGGGACTCAGCCCTGCGCGGTTTGAAGCTAGGTCTCTGATTCAAACATTGCACTGCAAGGACAACTCCGCTCCTATGCCTTGGGTCCCTGCTCTGCAAGGAAAGGGAGCTCAGGAAGCAGGCTGAGGCTCCTGAGAAACAGGAGGGACCCTGGGCCAGGAAGGGCCTCTCTGCTCTGGACTTTTCTGTGGCTTTTCACAGAGTGCCTGTTGCATGTCCGGGGCTCCCAGCCTCTTCGCTGCGTCATGGTCCCCAGCCCCCATGTAAGCAGGGCTGTCTGTCAAAGGGAGGCCGGGCACACTCAGCCAGATGTGAGATGCGGTAGTCAGAGCACGCACACAGGCATGCGAGCCTGTCGGGCTGGCTGCAAAAGGCTTGATTACATAATGGCATTTAGAAAATGACACTTCTCTTTTCTTCAAAGACCTTCAAGATGATGAATTGGGACTTATTGAAATGGCCTTAAATCAAGGCTTCTGTGCACAACAGCTTGCTCAGGCTCATGCAAAGTGGATTTCTCTTCCGAGTGGCTGATACCAGTAGCTCCCTACTGCTTGCCGCCTTCTGAGCTCAGGGGATGGGCCAGGGACTGGAGTCATGGAGTAGGAGAGCTTGGGGCCAAAACAACCCCACGTGACAGAGGTGTGAAGTCCCAATATTTCTACGGGAACTCTAAGGCCCCCAGGGGAGAAGAGACTGATCCCAAGGCACCTGGCAAGCCAGTCAGGAAACTGCCTTCTGAGCCCTTGGGGACCTTCTAATGGCCACCTCCCCTTGGGAGTACTTTGGGGTGTGCTTGTGTCAGGAGCACACCGTCTGGGGCTGCCATTTGCTCCAGTGGACCACCTCCTTCCGGACCTCTCTCCTCCATCTCTTCCACTATGGGTCTGGGTGATATGCAGGCTGCTATATTCTTTCCCAAGCCCTGTGGACTCTGGGGATACTGGTTCTCATGAACTTGTCTTCACCCCCTGCACCCATCATCCCCACACCATCCCCAGCACTGTCCTGAGAATTTAGAGGGCACTAGCAAGAAAGTGGCCCACCTCATCTACGCTGCTTTCCCACCAGGCTCTCACTCTCAGGGGCCAACTCTGAACTTGGACGAGCCCAAACAAAAGCAACTCCTTAAATGTTGCCCCCTAGCCCAGGCTTGTCCTGGCAGTCAGTCCTGCCCTCCTGCCCAGGAAGCCACAATCTTCTGAGAGGCATTAGAGACGCTTCCACCTTCTAAGTGCTCTAGTTTCCCCAGCTGCTAAATTAGAATCATGGGCATCCCTGGCTTCTCTATATGCCTGAGCAGTGAGAGGACCCTGTGGCAGGAAGACGAGGGCAAAAGCTTGTACACTGCAAAGTGCTTACGGGCACAGTGGCCGTAGCTGTGGCTCTGCTGCGGGGCCCGTGTCCACCTGCCTTTCCCCTTAGGCCATCTTTCTGGACCTCCACAGGTCGACGCTGCTGTGTGGCTGAATGGAGACAGATCCCCAAAGGATTTGGATCAAGCTTCTTAAGGCTGGCAGCCATGGTACTACGGTTCTAAAATAAAACAAAAACACAGCACACACAACAAAACACTACCACCAGAAACAAAACATCAGGAAGACAAAGAATCATGAATATGGAATTGACTGATAAGATTTGACGACAAATTCTAATATTTTTACAGGGTAGCAAGCTGCAAGGAGGGCAGTGCATAGACTGGGGCTGTGTGGACAGATGGGAGGAAACATGAAATGGACCGTCTGTGTGCACCCTGTCCTCAGGGGCTGGGGACGAGCTGAAAATGCAATGCAGAGAAGTCCCTGCTTTTGGAGATCCCCTGTCCTGGGGACACATGAGTCGAGATATCACTGCATACTCTGCAGTAAGGACGAATGACAAGGAAACACAGGAGGCTGGGGGAATCCAGGAAAAAAGACAACAACACAGAGCCAGTAGCAGCATGGAGCAGGGAGCATGGAGACAGGGAAATCTCACAGCAACTGATGCTCGAGCCCGGGATAGAAGAATGAGGAGAAGAGCGCCCTACGGAGAGAAAGGGGTGGGGCCACACCAAGCAGAAGGGACAGTGTGAACGAAGGCAGGGGTGGGAAGAAACACACGAAGTTTGGGGAACAGCAGGTGCTCGGATGAGGTCGAAACCTCTAGTACGAGGGAGGCGGGCTGAGGTTTTCCAGGGCCAGGTTCAGCAAGGCCTTGAATGCCAAGCTCAGGAACTTGAACTAGATTCCAGAAATGATGAAAAAGAAGCCACAATGTGGCATTGGGGACATAAGCAGGGGAGGGTCATGATCCTACTTAATGCTTTCAGGAAATCTTTCTTTCCACAGAAGATTCTCAGAGAGTAGTGGGAATACAAGTAAGGACAGCACAAAGGAGAGATGACGGTGACCTGGACTGAAAATGCCAACAGGGGAGACAGAGGGAAGGGGGCAAAGACAGACGGTAGTTGAAAAGTGGAATGTCTAGGCTTAGGGACTGATCGGATGATGTGGTGAAGGGGAGTGTTCAAGCTTGTTGCCTGTCCAACCAGGAAGATGGTGGTGCCATTCTTGAGAAGGGAGTCACTGGGGGTAGAAAAGCCTTGGAAAGAAGGTCAAGGGTTCGGTTTTGGACTTGAGACATTTGAGCTCCTGCTGGTACATCTATGTGGAAATGGGTAGTAGACAGTCAGACGTACAAATCTGAAGCATGAACTTGAGACAGAGATTTAAGTAGAGTAGGAAAGGAAGGGCTAACAAAGGAAACTGATAAATATCCAGAGGGACGTGAAGGAAGCCAGAGAGGTTCGTGATTTCCTCTTCGTGATGTAAGGATCAAACAAGATGAGGATAAATCAGCATCCAGAGGCTTTAGTGATGTGACGACCCTCAGCAATGCTTAAATTCCGTGGATTGAGTAGTGGGGCCTGTGGCCAGACTGGATGGCATGAGAGATTGAGGGGGTGGGTGTGAAAGAATGGTCTGAGCCCAGGAGATACTCTATTTTAAAGCTCTGCACTGGGGTGAGGGTAGGGTCTTGGGCTTCCTTTGTCTGATTTGTGTCACTTTGAAGTATGGTTGCACCACATGAAGCCTGAAGGTGTCTGTGTGAACAAGCAGAGCCCCTGTCTTCTCCAGCCAGTCCAGTGGGAAATGATCCTTCTCATCTTGGTGCTCCTAGAGCAGTGACTGCACCATTGGCCTGGGGGCTGGGGTGGCAGGAAGAGGGGAGGGAGAGTACTGGAGACAGAGATGCCAGCAAAGCAAAGACCCAAAGGTAGGAAAGATCGCACTGAATTTGGGGAATTGATAGAAAGTTAATATGAATGAAGTGCGGTGGCCTAGGGGTAGAGTGGGAGGAGATGTGATTTGAGACATGGGCAAGGGCCAGGCCATGGCCATGGTAAGGCTTGGGCTTTTGTTTATTTCAAGTGTAATGGGAAGTTACTGAAGGGTTTTAAGTAGGGAAATGACATGATGTGATTTATGTTTTTAAAAGATCACTGGCTTCAGTGTAGAGAAAGGATTATAGGTGGCAAGCTAGAAACAGGTGAAACCACTAATTTATTCATTAGATAAATATTTATTGAATGATCACTCTATGACAGAATTGACCTGGGGCTTGGGATAAAGTCACTAAAAGTAAAGACTAGGCCCCTTCTCCTATGGAAGCAGCATTCTACTGGGACAGAGAGAAAATGGTAACAAAATGGCTAACTGACATTATTTTTGGTGCTGATTAGTGTTGTGCAGAAGTTAAAGTAGGGTAATGAGGTAAATAGTGACAGAGACTGAAGGGCTATATAAGGGTGTCCAGAGATGGCCTTTATGAGCAGGTAACATCTGAGTTGAGACCTGAATAAGAACAATCAAGCCACTCAAAGATTTTTTTCTTGTTTTGTGAAGAGCATTCTAGATCTCTAGGCAGGGGAAACAGCAAATGAAGGGGCCTGTGATGGGGACAAGCTTGGTGCATTTGAGTAGACCAGAGTGACTAGAAGGTATGAGGCAGGAGGCAGAGAGATTAGGAGACTAACATCAGGGAGTGAGGCCAGCAGAAGCCAACTCGATGTTGAAAATATTGTTGATAGCACTTGTCAGTGGATAGAATGTGAGCGCTGGTGGAAAGAGAGGACTCAATTTTGACTCATGAGTTTGAGGGAGGCCTGAGCAAATGGGTAGATGGTGATGCCATTTATTGAGATGGGAGAAATTTTGGGAGAAGCAGACTTACCCAAGGCAGGAGATGACTGATCAAGACTTGTTTTGTGTGTGTTGAGTCTAAAATACCTATTATACATTCATATGGAGTTGACAAGTGGGTAGTTTGATATGTGAGCCCAGTATTTGGGGGAGAGATTCACAAATAAATGTGGGAGTTGTCATTACCTAAATGGTATTGCAAACCAAGTGATCACCTGTAGAAGGGAGTATAGATGAAACAGAGAAAGTCAAGGATGGAGCCCTGGCCATTGCAACATTCACAGGTCAAGAGAGGAAAGAACTCCAGGAAAGGAGATCTGGAGGGAGTATCTACAAGTGGGACCACAAGCTATGTGTGTGCACTTCCAGGGGCTTCTTCTTTTCCAGATAAGAATAAAAGAGTGATTAGCCCCACAAATGCTACTGAAATGTCTAGAACAATGAGAGCAGAACTGATTCATGAACTTCAGCGAGAGGAAAGTCCTTGGTGATTTTATAAGAACCATTTCAGTGAAGTGGTGGATCAGAAGCTGACAGGATTGAGGGGAGAGTGTGAAACAGAAGAGGAGTCAGAAAGTGAGACAACTCTTCGCAGGTGTTTGATCTGTATGGGTTAAAGATAGTGCACTTGGGGGAGAATGAGGCTCAAGGTTTGTGGGATTTAAAGATGGGAGATACATGACATGTGTGCATATTGATGGACATGATGTAGTAAAAAGGAAAAGTTTTACAATGCTGGTAGAGGAGTAGATTAATGGAGAGATGTTCCTGAGTAGGTGAAAGGGCACAGGATCAAGGAAACAATTCGTTTATGGACATACATGTGGGCAGGTTGATGGGTGTTTGTGCCAAGGAGGGGAAGAAGGACTTTGTCTTGAAGAACATTCATATTTGGGAGGTGGTCATACAGCAGTCTCTAGTAAGTATCTGGAGGACAGGAAATAGAATAAAGGTCAAGGTTACAGATGGACTTGGAGGTCCCTGGAGAAACCTCTGCTCAGAGAAGGGAAGGAACTTCTGCAACGTCCCACAGATCTTACATGGCAGGGCTGAGATGGGAACGCAGCACCTGTGCTCTGTCTTTGCAACGTTCCACCTCTAGGTGGAGGTTGATTTGTGGATTCCAGTGCCCAGTAAACATTCTTCCTATATCAGTGTTTATGGTGGCTGGCCGTTTGCCCTGGGCATAGAGCTGAAATGTGTATGGCCAGAGGTGGGAGGCTGGCTAGGTGACCTCCAGCCTTTGTCCAGCTTCAGCTCCCTGGCCTGAAAGGTCAGAGCCTGATGCATGTTTTGGCCTCATAAAATGGTCATAAACTCTGACAGCAAGCTCCAGATTTGTCACTCACCAATCTGGTGGTGGCTGTAGCCAGCTGGCATTGAGCTCTAGGGAGAAATGCAGTAAATCATTTTCCCCTTTGTGCAAGAATCAAAAATAGAAAATTATATTCTTCTCAGATTTCACTTCTGAAGTGCTGGTGCCTCTGTTACGAGCTCCCTCTTGCAAGCGAAAAAGCAGCACGACCTCCAGGAAGCCTGCTTTTTACTAGGCACTGTCTCAGTCATCCCCACATAGAGGGGGAAAGTGGCATGCAGTGATCCGAACTCTGTCGCATCAGCTCATGGTGTGCTTCTCTTAACCACGTGAAGGGGCCAGGTTGCCCATTCTGCAGGTTGGAAACCGAGATTCAGGAAGGTTGGAAATTCCCTCAAGTCATCTAATCCAGCCGGTAGGAGGCAGAGCTGGGCCTGACATTGGAGCTCGAGTTCTCGGTCCTGCACTTGCCGCAGTGCCCCGTTTGGTCTTGGGGGCGAGTCAGCAGTGGGGACGTGCCAACTAAAGTGTGGATAAGACATGGCAGAGTAATGAATGAGCAAAATAATAGAGATGACGATGATGACAACCGCCGACTTGTCTGGAGATCAGAGAAGGGAGTCACACATGCAGGCAAGCCTCAGCTGCATTCGCACTTCATACCCTGTGGTCAAGGCCAGACAGAGCAGCTGGATGCCTGTGAAGGCCACATCCTCCAGGCCAGCCTCCCTCCTCACCTCCTGGCCCTTAGACAGCAGCAAGAAACCCACTCTCCTCTTTTCTTCCTGCGTTCCTTCCTCTATTCAAGTCCCTGCCCGATCCACTCTGTGGTGGGCCACACCCTGCCTGCAGAAGCACTCTGGGCCTCTGATCAGTGGGACCAGCCATTAGCAGGAACACAACATGTCCAAAGTATGAGTACAGCAGGCATCTGGCTCCCTTGTCAACGCCGTGACATGCTTGTGCTGACCATAAGAGAGGCAGCAACATGCAGGCAAGGGGAGCTGCTAGCCATTTTGAACAGTGCTTCCGGAAGCGTCTTTGAAGCCAATTGGTAATTCTCATCTCTGGTCAAATAGGCAACAGTTGCATAGGGAAAAGAGCAGACAGCGAGCCAGTGATTCGGCCCTGAACTCTTCTGCGGGGCATCCCTTCTCTGCTCCATGGTGTCTCTGACTGAGGTTAAGGAGTTGGACCAAGGGCCTCTTAGGTCTTTTCTAATTTTTATTCTCTAAGATAGATTCATTCATTCATTCATTCATTCATTCTCTCTCTGTCTCTCTCTTTTGCTTTCTCAGTTTCCCTCTTCTTATTTTCTGTAATTTGCTTTGTTTTTCCAAACTCCCTGGGGGCTTACAGCATAAGCGTAGCTTGTTTTGTAATAAACATTCCACATTGTATCCAGCCAAGTGTGTGCTTCCTTTGCAGGATGGCCCTGGGGTAGAAGTGGCTAATTCGAACAAGGCAGGATCATGACCATAGTCTGGGTCCCTTTCCACTTAGGGTCCCTGGACCCGGTTCACAAAGCACGGGAGGAACCTCATTCACAGGATGGGCCTGTGAACATAGGACCTGTGTAGGGCCCAGATGAGTTGGACTTGGAGCTGGACTTGGGCTTGGACTTCCCTGTGCCTGGTCTCCAGAGCGCTCAGCAGTCCCACCTTTTCATAAACATTTGTTGGATGGAAAAATGGAGTAATCCTGTGAGCTGCCCATCAAGAGTCAGCCCACTTTCAAGGGCATGTGATGAGTGGGCAACATGGACTAGGTTACTAGTCATCCAGTCTCAACTCTAATGAATTTCCATCACCCCATGCATGCTGCTCAGCAAGGGCTCCTGTCACATAGGGAGGGAAAAAATTGAATTTCTTTTTTTGTTAACTTCTAATTGAAATTCTCATTTCATTTCATTTTATCAGCAATGAACCACAGCAGCACTAGTAATACATGAGGCTATGTCTCCAAGAGAAATCACAGATATTTTATATCACATTAGTATCATTGTAGCTACCTTTAGGTAGCCTTTATAGTCAACATTATTTTGAAATTGCAGTAGTTGTTAGACTCACCAGTATTTTCTTATTTCATGTGTTAATAAACAATGAGTATTTGTTACTCTATCCTATGAGTTTTCTTTAATATTTTGATATGATTTGTTTTAATAGGTTTTAGAGAACCAGTGGTGATTTGCCTGCCATGAAAGGGGGCAGAGGTTGGAAGGAGAACTCAAAGCAAAGGAAACATGCAAAAAGTGGAATATGAAACTGCACGGCAGGTTTGGGGTTCGAGCTATATAGTAAGTTGTGGGGGGCATGGCAAGGAAGAAGACAGGAGAAGAAAGCGGCTCTCAGAACACGCAGGACCTTTTCTACCACGCTGAGGATTTGGACTGCATTCTGCAGGGCTGGGGAGCCCCGGGAGTATTTTAAATTGGGAAGTGAGAGTCAAGTGCGCATCTTGTATGCCGTTCAGCAGCAGCGGGAAAGGTGCCTTACAGACGGGATGCAGCAGGACTGAGGTCAGAGAGGCGTGAGGCAGGCCAGGTGGACATGATGAGCCCGCACTGAGGACTTCCCAGGACATTCACCTTTGAAAGGGATTTGGTCTGGAGTCTAGATTCACCTGCCCACAGCTACTGGCTTGCTTTCCAAAAGCCAAAAAGTTCCATGCTCCCCAGCCCCAGTAGCCATGACCACCCCGATGCTTTGAATATGCCACTCCACTCCTAATGGAGCCAGACCTCCTGCTTTGGGGTCTAATCTCCATCTACCTGCTTGCCTTTGTTCCTTTGTTCCACCATTCCCTGTACTTTGATCCAGAGACCACCCCACCCGCCCTTTCCCCCAAGCCCAGTTGTCCCCACCCCTTAAGGTCCAGTGCCAGTCCCACCTCCTCCAGGAAATCTGTGCTGACTAGAGTCGGAAATTCTCAGGCGTTGGAGCTCCTGCTGCCCACGCATTGCTCAGCCTTCACTGACTGCCCCTCCTTTGAATTCCTGCAGCACTTAAGGTCTGTACCAATTTAGCACTTAATTACAACTGTCATCAATTGTGCCTTAAGTTTTCCTTGTGCAGTAGAGTGTTACCCTCAACTCCATCAGAAGCTTTTAGAGGAGAGAAAAGTAAAGACAGTGACATTTCTTCCTGACACTGATAACAGAAATATGACTGCTGTAGTTTCTATTGAGTTGAAAATGAAACTTTCTGCTGTGCTGTCATCCAGCCATCCTACTCCTAAACCTAAGTCTTCTTCTATAGATTCTTTCTGTCCCCAGATCTGGTTGACAGCCTCCTCTTAGGGCACAGGGAAGTGGGAATGAGCAATCTGTCCAGATTGCCAAGGGAAGGTTGTGCGTCCCTAGATACTGAGCAGCTCCACCTCCAGGACTGCTCCCATTTCGACTGACCCTGGACCCCGTGGCTGTGGCCAGGGTATTCGAACATCTGCATTCTTCTCCAAAGGGCCTGCCTACTCTGGCTAGGACTTCTTCATGCTAGGGCCAATGGGGGGCCCAGCTGTCCTGGGTGACTGGGTACCACACACGGGAACTTGGCTCTTTGGGCTGCCTGGCAGGCTCTCCACACATTCAAGTTCGGGCACAGACGGTCTCCATGTCAGCTATCCCTGACACTTCTTCTGCAGTGACGCCTCCGTTTGCTTTCCCAAAGTACCTCTGCTGAGCCAGTGATTGGAGGCAGCAAAGAAAGACAGGTACAGCAGCCAGCCAGCCGGCAATGTATTTGCTCAAACACGTTTATCGAGCATTTCTGATGTGTCATGTCTGTGGTGCATGCTGGGGTCACAAAGAGGAAAAACAGAGAGCTCCTGTGTTCCAGAAGCTCATGGTCTGCTGGGAAATCCCATGATGGGGGACCAAAGGGACTGGAGGCTCATACAAGCAGCATAGCTTCTCGCGCCAAAGCAAAACTCTTCCAGATCTCCCGGGTTCTATATCCATGCTATTCTCTCCCAACCACCCACACCTGCCCCAGCTCTACTGTGCTCCATCCTCCACTGTGGCTGCCAGGGTTGCTCCAGACAGAGAGAGATTAATTTGACAGCTAAGCAGAGAGGCATTTTCTGGGAAGAGGATGGAGGATGGGGGTGTTAGACTCCGGAGCAAGAGTCAAGGGAGGCCCTGAGGCCCTGCTTCTGAACTGCCTTACACCCAGAGGCACTTTCACAATGGGAGCTGTACTTACCGCCCCACTGTGGGGCTTGACTTTGAGGAGTCCCTATGCCACGGCCTAGGGCAGACGTTGATGCCATGGTCCAGTGGAAAGAAATCTGGACTTGAGATCAGTCATTTGCATTGTAATTCCGGCTGAGCCACTTAGTAGCTATGTGACCTTAGGAAATTTATTTAACATCCTTGCCTCTGTTTTCTCATTTGTCAACGAAGTTAATAATAGTATTTGGGTCAGGATAAAATGAGATGTATGTCTTCGAATCTCCCCACGGACCCTGACATACTGTGTGTAAGCCATGACTGGTTCCCGGCTGTTGTTCTTACCCACCGTCCTCCTCATCTTGTACCGATTCCCCCTCCCCGCTCCGTCTGGCCTGTCCCCCTTTCATCCAGCTGAGTCCCTGAGCGAGGGGCAGCAAACTACCTGAGAGTATGGACAAGGATGTCGTCAAGTCGGTCCGGGGGCTTCCTAGCAAAGAATTGACAATTGCTGCCAGAGCGAGGTCTTCTGGAGTGGGGGAGGGGGAGGGCTGAGGACAAGACCTCTGTTCTCACACTGCTGCCTCCCTCTGAGGAGGCTGACTTGTACATTCATGTAATGGGTGTGCTAAGCAGTAATGCGTTTGGTGAGGTCTTTTTTTTTCTGGGAATGAATGACTGGGGAGACAGTGTGGTCCTTTTTGCAGCCATTAGTGCTGGGCTATTACTGATATTCTGAGAAAGACTACATTAGTGCTCTAGCAAGGGTATGGGCCCAGCGTTCTCCTAGACTGGTTGATGGTCTGTGAGGGTGCACTTGGTGCTTTGAACATCAACGTGCATCACATTAGCCATTTCCTTTCCAACACCAAATTTGTTAAACATAAGAGTCACTTGGAGAAGGTTTTATAAAAGCAGGTTCCCAGTGTCCATGTCAGTCCTATGAAATTATAAGCGCTTAGGTAAGGCCTATGGGTCTTCGGAAGATGTTGTTCACGTATAGTCAGGGAGAGGAAATGGCTCTGAGCTTGAAGGCAGAAATCCTACACAGAGCAGCCACTGGTTAAAAAATGAAGAGTTGCTGGAATGTAAATCAATGTATTGCTTCATTTACTGAGAAAGTCTTGCTAGGAGATAAATATCAGCTGTATTGAACAGTGTGCTTAGTGATGGGTTGATTTACATTCTGGCACAGCTCCTAATCCTGTCAAGGGTGGGTTGGGGACCACATTATGAGTACTACTGGGCTAGATTATCAGAGCTGTAAGCTCTGTAGAGGGAAGAGACCATTTCTGTCTTAATACTCATAATAACTAGGTGCCACTGTCTTATCTGAATTTCTTGGCATCAGATATTGTGTTAGGTTAGACATATAAACCTTCTCCACAAGCTTACGAAGTTGGCACTACTATTATCCCCATTCGATATATGAGGAACTGAGGCATGGAAAACATAAGCAGCTCTTCTAGGGTCGCACATGTCGTCAGTGGTGGAGCTGAGTTTTGAACTCAGACCACCCAGGCTCAAGACAATATACTATTTGCCACATTGTTACATACCTTCTATGTCACTGCCCTATTCGCAGGGTGATGTTCAGAAGTAATACTCACATTTCTTTTGGAAAGGATGAATAAAGGAGTTTCTTAGGGTGAGTAGACAGTGCTAGAGGTCCAAAAGACAGATCATGGGAGGAGACAGATGGCAAGACAGAGGCTGTAAGAAAGAATAACTGAGACTGTCTCTTAATATTAGAATACGTGAAGTAAGAGGGGACTTTGAAACTTAAGGAATGGAATTTTAGGAGAGACAAGAAAGTCACTCATCACCTGGATAACATAAGGCCAAGAGCTTGATACCACATGATGTGGGAAAAGGATAAAACTGTGAGCAGTTCCAGAATGTTTGTCATGTTGTTTGGTAGCTTAGAGGGGGCAAGGTGTATAGACCTGGCCACACATCCCGTCACGTGGACAATATCTTCCAAAGACCCATACATAGGCCTTACCTAAGGGCTTATAATTTCATAGGACTGACATGAACACTGGAAACCTGCTTTTATAAAACCTTCCCCAAGTGACTCTTATGTTTAACAAATTTGGTGTTGGGCATGGGCTTTGGAGTCAGATAGACTGAGTTAAAATGAAGAACACTAGAAATGTCAAATAAATGGGTAAATTTTAAAAAATGTCTGTTTCACCCTCTTATTTTTCTAAAATACAGAAGACTGATTAAATTAATATATTGTCTTGTGGGACTTATATAATGTATGTAGATTTTATATACTTATCTTTCTTTCTCCGTCTAAAACAACTACAGCATAAAGGCTGGTGGAGTGAACAGACCTGTACAAATGTAACTTTTAATGTCAGTTTACATGACATTATTTTACATACAGTATTAACTCTAAGTAAACTATGAAAAGTTAGGTGTATATAATTTAGAACATAGAGCAACTATTAACAAGTAATACAAATGGATAATCTAAATAGGTTTTTATCTATTAAAGAAATTGAATAAATAAAAATAATAACCTTCCAGAAGAGAAAGCACCAGTCTCAGATGGGTTCACTGCTAAATCCTACCAAGCATGAAAGGAAGAAATTATACCGATCCTCTACAATCTTTTTCAGAATATGGAAGCAGAGGAAATACTTCCTAACTCATTCTGTAATGCCAGAAAACTAGAGACCAAATCTCTCATGAACATAAATGCAAAAATCTTCATCAAAATATTAGCAAATCAAAACCCAGAATGTATAAAAAATTATACACTATGATGAAGTGGGTTTTATCCCAGGTATGCACAGCTAGCTCAATATTTGAAAACCAATTAATGTAATCTGCCACATCAACAGGCTAAAGAGAAAAAATAATGTGATTGTATTAATAGATGTAGAAAAAACATTTAATGAAATTAACATTGAGTTGTGATAAAAACTCTCAGCAAATTAGGAATAATGAGGAACTCCCTAAATTCAATAAAGAACACTTCAAAAAACCTACAGTATCATCATACTTAATGGTGAGAAATTTGAAGCCTTCTTGCCAAGATCAGGAAAAAGGCAAGCATATCTTCTCTCACAACTGCTTTTCAAAACCGTTTTACTAGAAGTCCTAGCTAATGCAATAATATAAGAAAAGGAAATAAAATATATACAAGTTGGAAAGGAAGAAATAAAACTGTCTTTGTTCACAGATGACATGATGGTTTATATTAAAAAATCTAAAAGAATTGACAAAAAAATACCCTGGAACTAATAAGCAATTACAGCAAGGTATAAGATACAAGGTTAGTATACAAAAGTTAATCACTTTCCTGTATAGCAGCAATAAGTAAATAGAGTTTGACATTAAAAACACACTACCATTTACATTAGCACAAAAGATTAAATATTTAGGTATAAATCTAACAAAATACATGCAAGATATATTTGAAAATAACTACAAAACTCTGATGAAAGATACCAAAGAAGAACTAAATAAATAGAAAGATATTCTATGTTTGTGGATAGGAAGACTCAATATTGTTGAAATGTCAGTTCTTCCTAACCTGATACGTAGATTCAATGCAATCCCAATGAAAATTTCAGCAAGTGCTTTTGTGGATATTATCAAATTGATTCTAAAATATACACAGAGAAGGAAAAGACCCAAAACAGCCAGTTGAATATTGAAGGAGACTGACACCCCCTGACCCCAGTACTTACTATAACTGATAGTAATCATGACTATGTGATGTTGGAGAAAGAATAGACAAATAGGTCAATGGAACAGAATAGAGAGACCAGAGGTAGACTTACAAAATTACTGATCTTTGATAAAGGAGGAAAGGCAATACAATGGAGCAGAAATAGTCTTTTCAAACAATGGTGCTAGAAAAGCTGGACCTCCAAATGCAGAAAAAAAGAAAAAAGAATGTAAACACAGATCTTATAAAAATTAACCCATAGAATTAAATGTAAAACTACAAAGCTGTAAAACTTCTAGAAGATAACATAGGAGAAAACCTAGATGACCTTGGGTATTAGTGATGACTTTTTAGGTACTATGCATAAGGCATGATCCATGAAAGAGATAATTGATATGCTAGACTTCTTTAAAGTTAAAAACTTCTTCTCTGCAAAAGACAATGTCAAAAGAATGAGAAAGACAAGCCACAGACTATTTGCAAAGAGAAAATATTTGCAAAAGGCATGTCTGATCAAGAACTGTTATCTGAAATATTCAAAAACTCTTAAAATTCAACAATAAGAAAACAAACAACCCCAATTAAACATGGGCAGAATACCTCACAGATACCTCATCAAAGAAGATATACAAAGGATAAATAAGTACATGAGGAGGTGCTCCACATCATAAGTCATCAGGGAATTGCAAATTAAAAGAACAATGAGATACCACTACGTATCTATTAGAGTAGCCAAAATCCAAAACACTGACAACGCCAAACGCCATTAACAATGTGGAACAACAGGAATTCTTATTTGTTGCTGTTGGGAATGCAAAATGGTACAGCAACGTTAGAAGACAGTTTGTCAATTTCTTATAAAAGTAAACATATTCTTACAATACAATCTAGCAGTCATGCTCCTTGGTATTTACCCAAAGGAGTTAAAAATCCTGCACACAGGTGTTTATAACAGCTTTACTCATAATTGCCCAAAGTAGGAAGCAACCCAGATGTGATTCAGTAGGTGAATAAATAAACTGCAGAACATCCAGACAATGGGATATTATTCAGAACAAAAAGAAATGTGCTATCAAGAAATTCAAAGACATGGAGGAAGAGCGTATTACTAAGTGGAAGAAGTCAATCTTAAATGGCTACATACTATGAGATTTTAACTATATGATATTCTGGAAAAGCAAAACTGTGAAGACAGTGAAAAGATCAGTGGTTACCAGGAGTCAGGGAGAAGAGGGTTGAATAGGATGAGCACAGAGAATTCTTTTAGGGCAGTGAAACTGTTGTTTGATATTCTGTTTGATACTACAATGGTGGATACATGTTATTATACATTTGCCAAAACCCACCAAGAGTGAACCCTAATGTAAACTATGGACTTTGGGTAATAGTGACATGTCTGTGTAGGTTCATCAGTTGTAAAAAATGTCCTCTGTGGTATGGGATGCAGAGAGCAGGGGAGGCTGAGTGTTTGTAGGACAGGGGATACATGGGAACTCTCTGTACTTTCTACTCAATTTTGCTGTGAACCTAAAACTTCTCTCAAATTAGTTTTATTAATTAAAAAAAGCAATGCAAAGAGGCTTAAATAAAGAACCAATAGATAAATTAAAGTGAAAGCATAAAAATATTCAGTAAACCAAGAGAACACAGGAAAAAAGGAACAAATGGGAAAAAAAACCCAGAGACATAGAAAGCAGAAGAGCTGAATACAACAATCTCAATAATTGTATTAAATGTTAATTGAGCAACACTTTAAAAGGAAGAGATTGCTATTCTATATAAAAGCAAGATCCAACTATACTTTGTCTATAAGAGATGCACTTTAAATGTAAAGACATAAATATGTACCATGCACACAGTACCCAAACGAAGGATGGAGTGGCTATATTACTATAAACAAAATTAACTTTAAGACAAAGAATATTACCAGAGATAAAGAGTAATATTTCATAATGATAAAAGGCTCAATTCATAAGAAAGACAAAACAATCATAAATGCACATGCATTTAATAAAAGAGTTTCAAGACACATGAAGCAGCTATCAACAGAATTAAGGGAAGAAATAACCATACCCACAAGAACCAGTCTTTTCTCAACAACTGATAAAATAACTAGACTAAAAAATCAGTAAAGATAGAAATGGTACGAACATTTTAACCACTCTGAAATTACAAGAGGAGTAAGATTTATTTGGAATTCTGAATGATAATGAAATACAAGATATCAAAATTAGAGTAATGTAACTAAAACGCAGTGCTTAGAGGAAATTTACATTTATATTAGAAATGAAAAGAGGACAAATAATCTAAGATTTCATTTTGAAGAAACTGTAAAAGAACAAAGTAAACCCAAAGTAAGTAGAAGGAAGGACACAAAAAGGAAAAAGAAAAACAGTAGAGAAAATTAACCAAGTCAAAAGTTGGTTATTTTAAAATAATCTCTATTTGACTAATTAAGAAAAAAGGGAAAGTAAATAAGTTATCACAATATCACAGGGGAAAGTAAGCTTATTACTGCAAGTCTAGTAGACATAAAAAGGATAATAAAAAATACTATAAACAAATTTATGCAAATAATTCAAAAACTTACATGAAATAGACAAATAATTTGAGAAATGCAACTTACCAAAATTGACACAAGACAAAATATGAACTTGGCATAGCCCTATATCTCTTAAATAACTTAAAATAAATTATTGAAAACACTTACACAAAGAAAACTTCAAGTCCAGATGGTTTCACTGGCAAATAGTATCAATCATTTAAGAAAATGACACCTGTCTTACACAAACTCTGTCAGAAAATAGAACAAGAGGGAACGATTCCAGGTTTGCTTTGTAAGGCCAGCATAACCCTGATACCAAAACATGAGAGAAGCCATTATGCCAAATTATAGTACAGCATTAGTCATAAGCATAGATTTTAAAATACATACTGAATATTGGATAATTTAATCTAACAATATATAGAAAAGCTAAAATATCACAATCAAGTGTAGTTTATCCTTGGGAATCAAGATTGGTTTAACACTAGAGAAGCAATCAGTGTATTTCACAATATTAACACAAAAAGTATAAAAACTGAATTATCATCTCAAAAGACACAGAAAAAGTACTTGAAAACATCCAGCACCCATTCTTGATAAAACCCTGAGCAAATTTGTATTTCACAGAATCATCCTAAATATGACAAAAGACATAAATGAAGCACCTACGACTAGCATCATATTTATGGTGAAATATTGAATACTTTTAACCTAAGATCAGGAAAAAGAAAGATGCCCATGCTGGCCACTTTTATACAACATTGTACTATCAGTTGTAGCCAGTGAAATTTAAAAAAGAAAAGAGAAAAGAAAGAAAGAAGCAATAGACAAAATGTTTGGAAAGGAAGAGGTAAAATTGTCTATATTTGCAGATAGCATGGTTAATGTAGAAAAGACAAAGGAATCCACAAAGCCTCTACTTTAAATAATATGTGAATTTAGCAATATCACAGGATATAAAATTAATATACAAGAAAGAAAAATTTAAATTCCACTTATAGTAACATCAAAAACATAAAGTAGGAGTAACTTTCACAGAATGTGTAAAAGACCTCTATTCTAAAGGTGAAAAAACATAGATGAAGACTAAATAGTTGTAGATAGAGACCATTTTATGGAATGGAAGACTCAACATTGGTGAAACGGCAGTTTTCCCCTGATTGGTTTATAGAATTAATGCAATTCCAATCAAAATCCCATCAAGACTTCTGTATAGAAATGATAAACTGATTCTAAAATATGTATGGAAATGCCAAGGATGTTGCATAGATATCTTGATAAAAACAAGTTTGGAGTAGTTACATAACCTATTTATGGGCTTACTATAAAGGCTACAGTAGCCATGAAAGTGTGGTACTGGCATAAAGACTTACTAATAGACGAATGGAGCCGAATCAAGAGCCCAGAAACAGACCTGCACTATGTTGCCATTTGAGCTCATCTTACATGCCCAAAGCAATCCAATGAGGGTAAGGGAAGTTTTTGTTTTGTTTTGTTTTAACAAATCATGCTAGCATAACTAGATAAGCATATTGGAAAAAACGAACTTCAACCACCTACCTGTTACCATACATAATAACATAACTTGAAATGGGTTATTAACCTAAATGAAAAAAACTAAAGCCCTAAAGCTTTGAGAAGAAAACAATGATAAACGTCTTTGTGACTTGGGGGCTGGCAAATGTTTCTTACAGGCATCACAGAAAGCAATGCCATAAAAGGGGAAAAATAATGAATTAGACTTTATCAAAATGAAAGAAACCAGAAGAAAATAAGTATGCCAGCCACATAAGGGAAAATATATTCACAAAACTACATGAAAATGGTCTGACAGCCAGTATGCACTAAGAAATCCTACAATTCAATAATAAGAAAAGCAACCTAATCGTATCTGAGCAAATACAAAACAAAATATTTGAGCACTCACTTCACAAAAGAAGATATATGAATGGCCAAAAGGCACATGAAAAAGTGCTCAGCATCATCTGGAATCAGGAGAATGCAAACTAAAACCAGGATGAGATACATACCCACCACAATGGCTAAACTAAAAGGACTGATGCACCACGAAATGTTGGCAATGATGTGGAACCACCAGAAACGTCATACATTGTTGGTTGGAAAGCAAAATTGTACAACTATTTTGGAAAAAGGAGCTAATAACGTCTCACCAGCCTAAACATAACAGCTTCCTAGAGATTCAGCAATTCAGCTTCTAGGAATCTATCCAAGAAAATTGAAAATATTTGTCCACTCAACAACTTGTACAAAATTGTTAATAGCAGTTGTATTCATAATAGCTTAAAACTGAAAACGACCCAGGCATCCATCCTTCAAAGGGAGAGTGGATTAGAGAGCAGCAGTGTAGTCAAACAACAATGGAATACTATTCAGAAGTCAAAAGGAAGGAATTGCTGATACATGCAATGACTTGGATTAATCTAAAAAATTGCATACTGAGTGAAAGAAGACTTACATGAAAGAGTACATGTTATAAGATTCCTATTATATAAAGCTCTTAAACAAGCAAACTAAGTTATAATAAAAAATCACATTTGGATTGGACAGCATGAAGATTAACTGGGAAGGGAGGTATGAGGGAACTTTCTGGGAAGATGATGAAATTCTGTATTTTGATATTTATTTATGTTGTTTGAGTATATTCATTTATTAAAACTCAGAATGAATACTTATGATTCACCAACATTTAATAATCTCTTATTTTTTAATAGTAGCTATCCTAACAAGTGTGAGATGATATCTCATTGCATTTTGATTTGCATTTCCCTGATGATTAGTGATGTCTAAGCACCTTTTCAGGTACCAGTTGGCCATCTGTATGTCTTCTTTGGAGAAAGGGCTATTCAGGTCCTTTGCCCATTTTTTAACTGGGTTATTTTATTTTATTTTATTTTTGCTATTGAGTCGTGAGAGTTCCTTATGTATTTTGGAAATTAACCCCTTATCAGATTTATGATTTGCAAATATTTTCGTCCTTTCAGTAGGCTGCTCTTTATTTTGTTGGTTGTTTCCTTTGCTGTGCAGAGCTTTTTAGATTGATGTCGTCTCACTTGTTTATTTGGCTTTTGTTGCCTGTGCTTTTAGTGTCATATCAAAAAATAATTGCAAAGACAAATGTCAAGGAGCCTTTTCCCTATGTTTTCTTCTAGGAGTTTTATTGTTTCAGGTCTTACATATAAGACGTTAATCCATTCTGAGTTGAGTTTGTGGATATGTTCATTAGCTTAATTGTAGTGATTATGTCACAATGCATACATATATCATACCATGAAGTTGTACATCTTAAATATACACAATTAACCAAAAGATGACAACACTGCCATACTGATCTACAGATGTAATGAAATTCCAATCAAAATTCCAATAGAACATTTTTGTACAAATTGACAAGCATAATTTAAAATGTATATAGAAATGCAAAATATTTTGAATATCTAAAACAATCTTGAAAAAGAAGAGGAAATTTGGAGGAGTTACACTATGTAATTTTAAGACTTACCGTAAAGCTACAGTAATCAATTTAGTGTGAATGGTGAAAGTATCGATGCATAGATTAATGGAGTGGAATAAATGTAATGTAATGTAAAAAACACTCCCACCCTCTACTCACAACCAGAACAATGGAACTCTCCACTTTTGGCCACCTAAGTGATTCTCTGATTCTCTGGATGCCAGCTGGGTGTCCTATATTTTAACTCAATTCTGACACTGTCTGCCTGGATATGGTTTTAGGTGCCCCAGGTTAAGAACTCAGTCCCACAAGATTGCCCCCACTTCAGAAACCAACTGCAAGTTCAAGTTGTCTCCTGTGCTTCTGATGGACAAGCTATAAATCAGAGGTTTCCATGCCCCACTTCTTGGGTTTGATCATTTACTAGAATGGCTCAGGGAACTCAGGGAAACAGTTTATTTACCACTGCTGATTTATTACAAAGGATATTTCAAAGAATAGCAATGAATAGCCAGATGGAAGAGATGCAAGGGGGATGGGGCCTGGAGCATCCTTGCCCTTTCCAGGTGTGTGGCCCTCCCAGCGCTTCCCTGTGTCCATCAACCAGGAAGCTCTCCAATCCCCATCATTTTGTGTTTTTCTGGAGGCTTCATTACAAAGCCACATTGATGAAGTCGTTGGCCATTGGATTAATTCAACCACCAGCATTGCCCACCTCCCTAGAGGTCATGGGGTGGGGCTGAATGGTCCAGCCCTCTAGTCACGTGGTTTGTTCCCCTGGCAAACAGACCTGCCCCATCCAGTCCTTAGGGGTTTTCTAAAAGTCACCTCATGAACATTAAGTCAGATGTGTTCAGGGGCTTGATATGAGTCACAAAAGACACCTTTATTTTTATCATTTAGGAAGTTCTAACGGTTTTAGGAGTTCTGTGTCAAGAATAAGGATGAAGATCGAATACATAATTCTTATTATAAAGCACCATATCACAAGAGAGAACTCAAAAATAGATGTATTGGTATTTGACAAGAAGTCAAGGTAACTCAATTGAGAAAGGATAAATTTTTTTCAACAAATAGTGCCAGAACAATTGGATATCCAATGTAGAAGATATTAACCTTGACCCTTACCTCATGAAAGTCACAAATATGAACTTGACCTATATCATACTCTTTAACATAAAAGCTGAAATTGTGAAAATTAGGAGAAAATGTTTTTGACTCTGGGTTAAGCAAAATTTTCTTAGGTCCCTAAAAGGACAAACCATAAAAATTGATAATTTGGACTTCATGAAAATTAAAACTGACCTTCAAAAGATATTATTTAGAAAATGAGAAGACAAGCTACAGAGTGGGAGATATTCACAGCGCATATACATATATATATATATTTTTTGTTGTTGTTGTTGTTGTTGACTTTTGAAAATGTTTTTTATTGTGGTAAAAATACACAGCATAAATGTTAGCACCTTAACCATTTTAAGTGTACAGTAGTGCTAAGTGTGTGCACAGTGTTGTGAAACATCTCCAGAACTGTTTGAGGGACATGTTTAAAAAATGAAGACTTCATTCTTTTTTATTAAAGTATCATTGGTATACAATCTTATGTTGGTTTCAAATATACAGCACTGTGGTTCAACAGGTACCCATATTATTAAATCTTCACCCCCCCTCTAGTGCAGTCAGTATTATCAATGTAGTAAAATGTTACAGAGCCATTAGCTGTATTCTCTGGCACAGCACATATGTTTGATGCAAGACTTGTATCCAAAGACTATAAAGAACTCTTCTAATTCAGTAATAAGAAAACCAATCCAATTATAAATGGGTAAAAGATATGAACAGCTCACTTCACAAAGAAGATACATGACTAATCTATTAGTACTCAAAAAGATGCTCAACGTCATCAGTAATTAGGGAAATGCAAATTAAAATGACCAGATACCACTATACACCCAAAAGAACGACTAAGATGAAATAAGGCTCAAGATACCATGTCAGAACACACTGAGTGTTGTTGAGAATGTGGACCCCTGGAACTTTCATGCACTGCAAGTGGAAATATAAATGATACAGGACTTCAGAAAGAGTCACTTTCTCATAACATTTAGTATACATTTATCATACGAGTCATAAATTTTACTTGTAGGTATTTACCAAAGAGAAATCAAAACATATGTCCACATAAATCTTCATATTAGTTTTATTACAAGAGCTGAAAACTAGAAATAATTCACATTTCCAGTAATAGTTAGTAAAACTATTTAAAAAATTAGTATATTCATGTATGAGCCAGTAATTCCAGTTCTAAGTATTTACTCAAGGAAAATGAAAACATAAAAGTCTACACAGAAACTAGTTTGTGAATGTTCATAGAAGCATGATTTACAGTAGCAAAAACTATTTTATGTATTTACAAAAACTATTTTATATATTTACTATTTTATGCCAATTATTCCTCAATACAATTGATTTAAAAACTCTGGGTGTTGCAGCTAAAGCAGAGCTTAGACTGAAATGTACAACTTTGGGTTCTTATATTACAGAGTGGGTGGGAGAATCCAAATGCTCTGTAAACTGGTATTAACATAATATCACTGACGACCTAATAAGGTGGGTTAGATCGTTCCCATTTTACAGAGAAAGGAACTGAAGCTGGAAGATGTCTGGCATTTGGCTTATAGCAACTGCTCAATGGAAGTGCTGAAATACCTTGCTAGGTCACAAAGCCAGTCGCTTGGTCAGTGGGTAACAGCTTTAGTTTCTGGACTTCGGGCCCAGGGCTCCTTCCGCTAAACGGTGATGGAGAGAGGAAAGGGAGGGAGAAGGACAATAGAGATGGTGGCCTGTAGGGACCTCTGGATGAGTCAGACTGTGTGGTGTGCCTCTTTCCTGCTGGAGGTTGAAGTTCTGGTGGCCATGAGCATAGGGAGGTCTTTACTGATTCCATCAGACCTTGCAAGCCAGACTTGGATCTCTGCAAATGGACATGACAACCGTGGCGGAGTTTCCAAGTGCAATAGATGCATCACGGTGGGACCAGTGTTAGTCCTGAACAGTGTCAGCCAGGTCTATAGAAGTGTGCCCCAGGGACAGGGAAATCCACGTGCAAACAGAGACTCTTCCCCAGGCTGTGGGCTTCCTCTCTGCCTCTTGTCACCGCACACTTCGGAGGTGTGCTCTTGGGAGGCCCAGTCTCCCCCCCCCAAGGCCAAGGCTCTCCCCGCGTTTCAAGGGAGCGGGACATGTGCACTGGTGGTTCCAGTGCAAGAAGGGCTTTTGCCCCGCCGAAGGTGATGCGTGTTGTATGCCCTCTCTAACGCCAAGCCCAGAGGGAAGGGAGGGGCTCGAGCACTCTGAGGACTGGGATTGAAGAATCTCAAGGAGGCTTGGAGTAGCTGCTTGCTGGGCCTGCAAGGCTGCCCCGGGACAGGGGAGAGGAGGATGCAGAAACCCTCAGTGCTGCAGCGGGAGAGGGAAGCGAAGGAGTCCAGGAGTGAGGGGTGGGGCTGGGGAGCCTTGTGCACTCTGTCTGGGCCTGGGCTTCCTCCTCAATCAGGGCCCCAGGCTGGTGAAGCGCACAGCCTAAGGCCTTACTCCTGCCTCAGGTAAGTGAAGCGAGTCCACCTTACAGCCTCAGCACGCTCTGTTCTCTTTGCCTGGCACGCTCTTCTTCCATCTCTTCACAAGCCTCATTACTTCTCTTCCTTTAGGCCTTGGGGAGACATTCTGCCCTGGGGACTGCCTGTTTAGCCACTCCTTCCTCCCTCTGTTCTCTGTCAGAGCCCTTAGCAAGCTACAGGAGTGCTCCCCATGACACTGCCCACCCTCTGAGAGTGCGGCCTCTGCTGTCTTGTGGGCCACTATGACCTCAGGGCCTAGCAGGGTGCCGGCACAGCACAGGCACTCAGCAGGCACTCACGAAATGAATACATTGAACTACTTAAGGAACACAGAGGTCATGGGGGCTGTGGATCCCTGGGACATGACAGGGCCACTGAGGCGAGGTGGTTGGCAGCAACCACTTCCTTTAAGTCCATGATCTCCTCACTCCCGTCCCTGGGAAAACAATGTCCTGAGCAAAGCGGCTGAACTGTCATGGGGGCTCCACTCTGGCTGCCTCCACCCCAGGAGTTGTCTCTTGCCCCACAGCTGCTTCTGTCCTCACCCCAGAACCTGTTTCCCATCCGTTCTCAGAACTGGCTGTGCTGGGAGTCATCACATGGAAACACGGCCTCAGTGTCCCCACCCAAGGCCCCACCCCCTAAGCACCTTGACTGCTTCCCAGGCCTGCAGGGATAGAACTGAGTGCACATTTGTCCCTCGCCACGGTCCGCCGTGCTCAAGTGGGCTGCAGATTAATCTGCAGGCAGCAGTTCAGTGGCGGGGGCGTGGGGTGACTAGCAGCAGGGTGAAGTTACGGACATTATTAACCCCTCAGGAACTCAGTGATTGACAAGACAGGTTAGGGAGGCAGCCAGGAAGGTCAGAGCCCAGGAGTCGCACGCCAGCTACTCCGGAGGCTGGAGATCTTCATGGTGCTTGCTGCTGAGTCTTCTCAGACCAGATTCAGTGCAGAGCCCGACCTGGTGCAGCACTCCCTCCTGTTGGATGCATGGGGTAGCAAGGCCTGGGTAAGTGAGGTCTCCCTAACCGCAAGGAAGGAGCAGCTTTCTCGGAGAGCTGGGAAGGCTCAGCAGCGCAGCCTGTGCTCGGGATCCAGGGTGTCCCCTGGCTTGGGCAAGCCTGCTGAGCTTCTCGCTTGGATGTGCCTTAGGACAGCCTCACTGTACATGCCGGTCTTTGAACTGGACTGGACTCCTCTGGGGCAGAGGCTGGGGCTGAGACCGTCATGCTGTACAGAGCAGCCCTGCATGAAGCCACAGGAGCAAGGCCACTGGAGGGACATCCCAGGGTTCAGGACATTATACCTGTGAACCTAATGCACCTCACAACCATCCCAGGCCTGGAATGTGGCCAGGGCATGTCTTTGACCATTTCCCCCAGTCAGGAAATCAAACGGCATGGGGAGGATTCGCCCCCAGCCTCTGGCACCAACTGTACCACATCGAGTCACAACTCCAGCCCAAGCCTCCAGAAGCCTCGGTTAAGCTCTGCCTGGTGCCCCTCATTAGCTCTGCCTTCTGGAGATGACTGCGAGGAAGTTCCTACACCTCTCTCGGTCTCAGTTTCCCTAGTCTGACCCGGGTCAGGAGGCTGCTGGGGTGGGGACTGGGTAGGGAAGAGAGAAGGGGCTCAAGCTGGCGGGGAGCTGCAGGTCCCATTCCGCTCGTATCCGTCGCACATTTTGAGCCCTCCATTCACAGAGTAAGAATTCTGCAGCCAAATGAAGTTGAACAGTCTTGGGGATGGGGATGTCACCGCGTATGTCTATGATCTTTACGACTCTCAGATCTCAGAGAATCATCCCTCTTTGTCTCTTGTGTTCTCTCCCTGTGTGCCTCCTGCCTCCCTGCTGTGTTCCCTTCCTTCCTTTCACTTCCCAATCCCTCACTCCTTGGAGACCGTTTTCCCAAATTGCAGGATCCTTTTACTGGGATCCTGGCCCAGATTCTTGTAATGAGGCACTCCTGCCTGTATTTGGGCAACAGTGCTGGGCATATGGAGCGTGACGCTTGCCAGCCGAGGAAGCCGTCTGCAGACCTGAAGGGCAGGCAGGCTACCTGCCGTGGAGACTGCAGTCAGTAGAATGGCAGCAAGGGGTAGCCAACTTCGAAAGAGTAAATGCTTCCTTTTACTTTGAGCCAAAACTCAGTGGGCCTGTGGGGAGCAGAGAATGTGTGCCAGCCCCCAAACCCTACCAAACGCACTCCAGCCATTGAGGATTTCTTGGACTCGTACTTTGTGCCAGGCCTGGTGCTCAGCACTCCTCCGATGCTGCAGTGTGTAACCTGTGAGTTACAAGGCTCTCCCAGCCTTTAAGGGAACTGGCTGCATGCACTGGTGATTCTAATACAAGAGGGGAGATCCAATACACCCCCACCCTCTGACTTCTCCCCTGTGGAATGTGAATCATGTTGTATGCCCTCTCAAAGCCCAAACCCAAAGAGAAGGGAGGAGGCTTGAACACTGTGTGGTGGGATCCCAGAAGCTCAGAGGCCTCGTCATGCCCCTCTGGGTTATAGGTGGGAACCTTCCAATTTACCAGGGCTTCTCGGCATCTTTAGTCTGGGTCAAAATCTGTCTTACAGATGGTTTCCCCAGAGCTGGCCAGAGCGCTGCCTGGCTGCGAGAGCCTCACCACTCCCAGCCTAATGACACATTGTCTTCTCCAATTAGCAATAGCAAGACAAGCCTGTTACAGGGATGGAGGGGAGGCCTTCTTCAATTTCAGGCTTTTCTGTAAGGCTCCAGAATTGACTGACATTCTAAAGAAGGCTACCCTTTGAAAACATGTTTTTATTCAGTTTCAAATCCTCAGAATTCCAGAGAGGCCAAGAAAGAACCTTCATAGAGTCCCAGTTGCCACCAGTTCCCAGATCAAGATGTGCTACAAAGTTCTGCAGGGATGGCCCCAAGGCCACTGGGAATTATCTGGATGCTGGATGCTCGTCCCAGCACTTGCTCTGGAGCTTTGGACTACAGGAGGACCAGTGAGGACGTGAAGGGCACTCCATTTCTCCTCTGTTCTTAAAGCACCGACAGGCTGGGAGAAGGGGAAGTGGCCTGGGGAGCTGGGAGATCCAGATCAGATGAACAGGGAGGGGAGGCAGTAGGGGAACAGCAGAAGGAACCTAGACTTTGGAATCAGGTGATCCGAGGCTCAGTTATGTCACTGACTAGCTGTGGACCTTGGGAAAATCACTTGCCTGATCCTTACTATCCTCACTTGTTAAATGGAGCTAATAATAGTGCCTCTGGCATCAGGTTATTGCAAGAATTTAAGGTATAATTCACAGGATGCCTGGAACAAGGTAGGCCCCCCAAAATAGGAGCTGTTGGCAGAAGTAGTGTTGTCATCCCCCCATGATCACCAACAATCTGGAGGCTTTGGAGACCTAGAGCAGGTGACAATGAAGATGCTTGTCACTTGAAGCATGTGGTTTAATTACCTTGTTTTGATACAGGTGACTCAAGAGGTTGAGGAAGTCTGGGACAGGGCCTAGATGTAAAGTCGTTTATAGAGTTCCAATCTGTCTTGGAGTAACTTCTATATAACAAGAAACTCCAGGCATTTTTCCTGGGATAGGAATGGTGTTGAATAGTTGTAATGGTCAGAACAACCTTCTCAGAATCCCTGGCTTACTAGATCTGAGACCCTTCCAGGCTCGCCTTGGGCACCCTTCACCTCCTGCCACCTCAGGCCCCAGGGCCTGCTTCCTGATTGCTCAGTGGGGGATGGAGCAGTGCCACAGCCCCACTCTCAAGCAGTCACACTGCCTTCATAGCTGTGGGTCACTGAGGATGCTGACTGTGGGGGATGGATGTTCCACTGATGCTGGAACACACTGCCCTTCGTGATGCTCAAGTGCCCATTATCTGTGTTTGGACAGATGTAGTTCTGTGTCTTTCAAAGGACAGGTTCTAGGGTGTGTGGGAGGGTGGCACAGCCTTTCAGAGACAGATCAGCAGCTGACAACCCCAAGACCCATTTGCTCCTTGTGTGGTCTTGTTGAGCCATGCTTTCCCAAGACCGTATCCATACCAGGAACTCTGTGGGCTCACATTCTGTTCCCACACCAAGGGGTTGGTAAAGCTATGTGTTTGTCTGAAAGCTAAACATGTTCTTTGGAGTGAAGATGGAACAGTTATTTTTCTCCCATTTTGTGGCTGAGCTAACAGAGCCACAGAAATGAAGTGGATTCACCTAAGATCACAAGCTAGTAAGGGAAGTGGAAAAGTGTGATATCAAGGAACCTAGTAAGCTCTGAATGTGGGCGAACATGCAGCAGTTAAACAAATAGCACCAAAGGTTATCTGCTACACTTGATTGTCTCTCTTTCTGTATATGTATTTTGTGTGGTAGAATGCAAATAACATCAAATTCATCATTTTAACCATTTTAAAGATTACAATTCTGTGGTATTTAGTACATTTACAATATTGTGCAACCATCAACAATATCTAGTTTCACAGTATTTTCATCACCCCAGAAAGAAACCCTGTATCATTCAGCTGCTCCCCCTCAGTCCTAGACAACCACTAATTTGCTCTGTGTCTCTAAGGATTTACCTGTTCTGGTTATTTCATACGAATGAAATCATCCAACATATGGCCTTTGGGTCTGGCTTCTTTCACTTAGCATAGCATTTTAAAGGTTCACCCATGTTGTAGCATGTGCCAGTACTTTATTCTTTTTATGGCTCAATAATACTTCATTTTATGGGTATACCACATTTTGTTTACCCATTCATCAATTTAGATACTTGTTTTCTCCCCCATCATTTGGCTATTGTGAATAGTGGTTTTAAAAACAAAGTTAAACTTTTAATGCATACTCTTTATTGTGCATGATATGGATGGGCCATAAATAGGAGGTCAGAAAAACAACCCAGAGGCAAATCAAGTCTGAAATGTGTATCTCTACGGAACTTTTGAGGGCGGTACTGAGTACCTTATACTCTGTGTTTACCTGGGAATCCCAGGTAGAGCAACAGGCATCTGTTCGTGGAGCCGCTCGTCCAGCAAACACTGTTGAACAGCTTCTGCGTGCCAGGCACTGAAGAGAACTAGTTGAACAAAGCACAGAAATCCATGTTTCCATGGAGATCACAATCTCATGAAGGAGAGAGATAAACAAGCACTGGCAATAGGGTGTGATGAACGCTGTGGTTAAAGTAAGCCAATGGGCTAGGGAGCACGCAGGGCATCTAACCTAACCCTGGGGAGTCAGGAACACCCTTGGGGAGGATCTAAGAGTGGACAGATGGAAAAGAGTGGGAAAAGAGTGTTGAAAAGAAAAAGCATGTGCTAAGGCATAAGAGTACTATAAGAAAGAACTGAAATAGCCAGTGGGAAGCTATTGAAGGATATAAAAAAGTTTTATGACGAAATTGGTATTTTAGAGATATCATTCTGGATGTAGAGTGGTTACTGGAGTTGAGTGGAGTCAAGGGTGAATTCAAAGAGACCAGTTAGGGTTGATTATGGAAGTACAGGAAAGCAATGATACTGCTTTGGATTATAATAATAGAGGCTGAGGTGGACATAAAAGTGGACAGATTTAAGATTTATGTAAAAGGTAGACTTAACAAAATAAGGTAACATTTTCCTCCCTTGAATTCTGTGATACCTCAATTTCCTGATTTTTCTCCTACTTACCTCATTGTCTATTCCTCCTCACTTTCCATTGCTAGATCCTCCTTCTGTTCCCAAATCCTCATCGTTGGGGTTACCCAGAACCTCAGTACTTGGTCACTTCTCTTCTCTTTCTATACTCTAGCCCTTGGTGATCTTACCAAGTCTTATGGCTTTCAATATTGCCTGTATGCTCATGGTTCCCAAAATCATCTCTACAGCCCAGACAACCTCCCCTAACTGCCAGACTCATATATCCCATGGCCAACTTGACATCACCACTTTATTATCAAGTAATATTTTTCTTTTTTCAAGTTCTAGTCAGAGTAATTGGGCAAGAAAAAGAAATAAAAGGCATCCAAACTGGGAAGGAAGGAATAAAAGTATCTCTGTTCACATTTGACATGCTCCTACATGTGGAAAACTCAGAAGAATCCACAAGAAAGCTACTAGAGCTAATAAAGAAATTCAGCAAAGTTGTAGGATGCAAAATCAACACACAGAAACAAGTTGTGTTTCTATGCTCCAATAATGAACAATTCAAAAAGGAAATTAAGAAAGCAATTCCATTTATAACAGCATCTACAAAAATAAAATACTGTGAATAAATTTAACCAAGGAGGTGAATACTTGTATGCTGAAAATGGCAAAACATTGCTGAAAGAAAATTAAAGAAAACCTAAATAAATAGGTATCCCATGATAATGATAGGATAGGAAGACTTAATATTGTTGAGATGGCAATACTTCCTAAGCCAACCTACAGAGTCAACATAATATTTATCAAAATCCCAACAGCCTTTTTTGAGGAAAGAGAACTGGATTCTCAACTTCATATTTGGAATTGCAAGGGGCTCGAAATAGTCAAAACAATTTTGAAAAAGAAGAACAAAGTTGGAGGATTCACAGTTCCCCAATTTCAAAGATTACTGCAAAGCAGCAATAATCAAACTAGTGTGCTACAGGCAAAGAGTAGTCATACAGACAAATGAAATAGAACATAGGTCCAGAATTATGCTCACACATCTATGGCCAGTGGATTTTCCACAAGGCTGCCAAGTATATTTAATGGGGAAAGAATAGTGTCTTCAACAGAAATTACACATGGAAGTGCAGAGACAACTGGATCTCCACAGGCAAAAAGAATGAATTTGGATGCCTTATTTCACAACTTATACAAAAATATAAAAACTCTAAAAAATGCAATAAAAAAACTTCAAAATGGATCAATGACTTAAATAAAAGAGTTATATCATAAAACTCTTAGAAGAAAATATAGGGGTAAATCTTCATGATTTCAGATGTGGCAAGGATACTTAGATATAAGAACAAAAGCATGAGCAATAAAATAAACAGACAAATTGTACTTCATCAAAATTAAAAACTTTTGTCCTTCAAAGAACACCATCAAGAAAGTGAAAAAACAACCTAGAAAATGATAGAAAATATTTGTGAATTATACACCTGATAAGGGTTTTATGTCTATAATATATAAAGTACCTTCCAACTTAACAACAAAAGGACAAAAACCCACTTAAAAATGGGCAAACGACTTGAATAGACATTTCTTCAAAGTAGATATACAAGAGTTAATAAGCACATGAAATGATGCTCAACATCTTTAGTCATTAAGGAAATGAAAATAAAAATCTCAAATGAGATTTCACTTCACACCTACTAGGATGGCTATAATTTAAAGAAAAAAAGGAAAAAAGTGTTGGTCAGGATGTAGGGTAATTGGAACATGGTTACACTGCTGGTGGGAATGTGACTTGGTGCAGGTGCCATATAAAACAATTTGGCCATTCCTCCAATTCCTCGTACTCCAATTTCCACAACAGACTTATTTACAGTAGCCACACATGGACATAAACCAAGCCTCCATCAGCAGATAAATGGGTAAGTAAAATGTGACATATATATACAGATACATGTACATATATATATACACACACACACAATGGAATAGTATTCAGTCATAAAAATGAATGAAATTCTGATACATGCTACAATATGGATAAATCTTTGAAAACATTATGCTCAGTGAAATAAATTAGGTGCAAATAGACTCATATTATGTGATTATATTTATATGAAATATCTAGAAAAGGCCAATTCATAGAGACAAATTAGATTAGAGGTGACCAGGCGCCAGAAGGAGAGGAGAGTGGGGAGCTATTGCTTAATGGTCACAGAGTTTGGGGTGATGAAAGAGTTTTAGGAATAGTGGTAATGATTTCACAATATTGTAAATATAATTAATGCCACTGAATTGTGCACTTAAAATGGTTAAAACTTTATGTCATACGTATTTTGCTACCAAAAATATAGTGAAAAAAATGTTTAATCTATCCCCATTCTGTCCAATTGTCTCCACATCCGTTACCCTCACATGGTTGGCTGTTTTATAGTTTTCACTGTTTGTTTTATCCTTCTTTTGTTAAATTTATTTGTAAGTATATTATTCTTTTTGATGCTATTATAAATGGATTTATTTTCTTAAATTTGTTTTTGGGTTGTTCATTGTTATACAGAAATACAAGCAATTTTTGTTTGTTGATCTCATATCCTATAATTTTTCTGAATTCATTTATTACCTCCAATAGTACTTTTTGTTGGTCCCTTAGACTTTTCTTCCCGCAAGAGCATGTCATCTGCAAATAGAGGTCATTTTGCTTCTTCTTTTCCAAGCTGCGCGCCTTACTTTTATTTTCTCATATAATTGCTCTGGCTGGAACTTCCAGTACAATGTTGAATGGAAGTCCTGAAAGTAAATATCTCTGTGTTGTTTTTGAACTTTGGGGGAAAGCTTTTAAGTCTTTCATCCTTACGTATGATATTAGCCGTGTTTTTTTCATAGAGTCCTTTTTCAGGATGCGGAAGTTTCCTTCCACTCCTGGTTGAGTGTTTTTATTAGGAAGGGGCGCTAACTTTGTGTGCATTGGCCAAGAGGGCCATTTGGTTTTTGTTGTTTATTCTAGTAATATGGTGAATTGTATTGAGTATGATACCATTTTTAGAAAATGCGTAAGTATAAGTAAAAGACAGATTCGGCAGGGGTACATGACATATACTTCAAAACTTATAAAATAAAGGAGAAGGGCCTGATAATAAAGTAAAATAAAGGACCAAATGCAAAGTTTGGTACCTTTGCTACTGTTACAGGAAGGGAGGTTGGATGAGCTGGGGAATTAGCACAAAGATGGCTGCTGTGCTGTGGGAGACGCTTTAAGCCTTGGTCTAGGTGGTTAGTTGACCAGTGTTTGTTTCAATATTATGCTTCAAAATGTTCATTGATTTTTCTGTATGTATCACATATTGTCAAAAGATATAATAAATGGGAAAAATAAAGTGTGTGGGAAAAGAGGCCTCATCTTGTGCTCATCAGCTCCTAGGCTGGCCTCACAGCAGAGAGGAGCCTCAAGGAGAGGAGCAGTGGAGGCTGGGAGCCTGAGGGATGGGGGGCCAGGGTCATCGGTTCAGTGGAGGCAGAGAAAAGCATCTTCGGCATTAAAACTATTGTGGCTCCGGGGGAAAGGGTGTTCCTGACCAGGGAGGAGTCCCCTATGAAACCAATGAAATCAAAATAAGTCAAGGGAAAAAGTAGGTTGGGAGAATGCTTTTATTCCTCACTGTCCGTCTCCTCTGGCCATGGCATGCGCTCTGCCGCCACCGTGCACTCTCTACTTCTTGTCCGCCCCAGCACTGAGGGACTGTGCTGTATTTCTCCCAACTTCACCCCAGCCTGCAGTTGCCCTGGGTCCGTCTTCCTACCCTGTATTCACCCCCGAGTGTACTGGCTGCACTGGAGAGATCAGCTCTGCAGAGCCTTCAGGTTTATAGTGGAAGCTTGTGGCCAGTTGAATGGAACAGATGGTTTGGCAGTCATTTAGAATCAGTTGATTATGAGTAAAGCCTCAGTTGGTAGTGCAGGGCCCTGCAGATGGAGGCCTTTCACTTCTGATTATGTTCCTCCTCCATCACGTCTGGCTGACTCCTTGGCATGCTGATGCGAGGAAGAAGCCTGGAACCCCACTCTGACTCCTCAGTGCCTATTGAGATGTTCTGGGCCTTTCTGCATGTCAATGAGGGAAATACTGTCACCTTTCCTGTGCAGCCACACTTCTGGCTGAGTGTCCTGCCTTCCCAGCTCCTGTAAGTCAATCCTTGTTGACACTCACATGAACAAAGACAACAGTCTCCAAAACAGTCTCTGTGCCTCTACTCTTTGCTTTTCAGCCTGCCTTCCACACAGCAGTCAGGACAAGCCTGCACAAATGAAAATGTGGCTGTGTTATTGGCCTCCTGAAGGTGTGCCCCTGAAGACAAAGTCAGAGCTACTTAGATTCCAGAAAGCCTTCCAGAACCCTTTGCTTTAAAGTAGCTGTCCTTTGCTTTGTTGCAGTTACTGAGTTTTAGATTATGCTGAACTAGCACCTAAGTGTAAAACTCAGACAGCAAATAGTTGTTGTTCTCTGGGCTAGATGTAAAACTGGTCTCAGAGAAACTGTGTTACTTGCCAAAGATCACCTAGGTACAAAGAATACAACCTGGGTTTGAACACTGCCCTGTTTCTTCATCAATGGCACCACATTGTGGAAAGTCTCCAGGTGTGGGACTTCCCAAAGTCTCTATCAAATGGTTGACCTGGCGTGACAGCTCGCTCACCACCCCAAACATCCTGCTCATTGTGAGGGGCTCAGCCATTCACTCTTGCTTGGATTGAGCTGAAATCTGCCTCTCTGGCCTCAGCACTGTCCGCTGTCCACCAGAGCCCTTCAGAACTAAGCCTATGACCTCTGCCCCAGTCTGCCCTGCTGACTGGCAGCCAGTGATCTCCTTCTCAGCCCTCTGATCAACCCCCTCTGGAATGCCCACCTTATAAGAGTTAACTCATCCCCATAGTCCAGAGAGAGCTTTTGGAAAGCACATGTTGTGCTTAAGAGCTTTGATGCCACACAGATTCAGTTCTATTCTCCAACAGACCCCTTATTAGTTCTGTGACAGTGCCCATGTTACTTAACCTCCAAGAGCCTCAGTTTCTGCATGTATTAAATGACAGTAATAATAGTAACTTCCTCCTGAGGTTGATGGGAGAATTAAATTGAGTTGATTTACATAAAGCACCACATTGTGTAAATCACTTGGCATATAGTAAGCACTTAATAAAACTGTTTTACACTGGACATTTCTCTGGATTTGCTTGGAGATGGGCATTTCCCTTTATTTTATTTAGAAAAAGCATTCCGATATATAAATGAATGTTTACATATGTAAATGAATGTCTACATATTTATACACCTGTATAACCACACCTCAGCTCCAGATGCGGAGCATATTCCTTCCTTCCCTTCAGCCATTCGATTTCCCATTCAACTCCCCCTCCCTAAACGTAGTCAATAATCTGATTACTACTACCATGGCTTTAATTAGTCTCTTCCAGAGTTTCATATACATGGAATCATGCAGTTTGTATTTTTGTCTGGCTTCTTTCATGCAGCACATTTTTGAGGTTCATCCACATTGTAGGATGTTTCAATGGTTCACTATTTTATTCCATTGTGCCACATTTTGTTTATCCATTCATCTACCAATGTACATTTGTGTTTTTTCCAGTCTGGAACTGATATGAATAATGCTGTTATGAACATTTGAGCACAAGTCTTTGTGTGGACATGTTTTTATTTCATTGGTATATACCTTGAAGTGGAATTGCTGGATTATATAGTAACTCTGTAACCCCGTAAGAACTGTCAAACTGTTTCCCAAAGTGTTCGTACCCTCGAGTATTCCCACCAGCAATGTAACAGGGTTCCCACTGCTTCCCATTCTTCCCAGCTGTTGTTATTGTCAGTCTTTTAAATACATCTTTTGTAGCCATTCAAGTGGATGTGCAGTACTACAAACTGACTAAATGACTGTGCTGTGCTCGGTCCTCAAATAGGCTTTGCACATGGCATGTATTGGACACAGCAGGTGCAAACCTTATGATGAGGACAGCTTATCTTCAGTATCATTACTGCACTGACATTAGGACATAACCACTGTGAGGTAGGCATCTCAAGAATCCATATGCTATGGTAGAGATGAGGAAACTGCAGCTGTTCACCCATTAAATGCTGAGACTCTCCTATGTGTCAGATGTGAGAATGGACTCTGGGAGAACTGGTGAACCAGCCACATATTTCTGCTTCCCATAGTGAGCATTCCAGTCCAGTGAGGAAGAGGACTTCTGGGCAAGCCCTCAGTCATGCAAACCAGACCCAACACTCCAAATGAGAGTTGAGGCCACGCTAACCTGTATCCCAACCCTTTTGGCCCTGCCCTCTTTGGACTCAGCCTAGTCTAGCTTTGAGGGTCCCTTTTTGCAGAGGACATATTTTTCAAGCTGGGATAATGATGCTGTCATTGTAAGACTGAGGTCAGGAACAAAGGAGCAGAGGGCTCCCCAGGGCTGGCACATAGTAGACAACCAACAAGTGGCACTGTGCTTGTTAAGTATGGACCTTTTAGCCATTCTGATAACACTCAGAACTCACTGACCTATCACTTGGGAGGAGCCACACTATGGCTGCACAAAAAATCATCATTTGTTATAGGGAAGTTCCACCCTAGGGACTTTCCATTGGGGGACCATATTTGGGGATACTAACTGCTATTTCTGTCAAGGTTTCTTAGAATCACTGGATGTGCTCTCCTAATGGCCACCCCAAAGTGATTTTCATGCATTCTGCAGGGTCTGTAACTTAAGCCATATCTCCTCCAAAATCCCCTTAGATCAGGTGACCATTGATCCAGCAGTTTTCAAGCTGTGTAGAAATGGTTCTCCAGGCAGAAACTAGATTGGCAATATACACAAACAGGCAGAGTGGGACCGCTCATACCTGCACTCCCACACATATCCACTCCCTCTGTTCTTTGGATAGCATACTAGAGAAATGGGGGACACTTCCCAAAGGGCCTTTCCTGCCATTTCCTCAGGAGAAGTAAGACATATGTTGTTTTTTTGAAAAGCTGCTTCTTGGAGAGTTTTGCTTTTAAATAATTATGCATCAAGTCAGATGCAGATCAAGTCACTTAGCGACAAGCAATTTGTTGTTCTGCTCCTAGCACGAAACACAGCAGCCTTGTGGGAACTGGTCCTCTCCTGCTATCCTTCAAAGGGTGACTAAGATGGGCCACCCAATAGGTTAGCACAGCCCTGGGATAGAACTTGGACAGAGAGGACTAATTTAAACTGAACTGGAGACCCTAAGGCATATCAACCATCCAGGAGGCCATAACGGACGCATTTCCACCCTGTGCACACCCACTGGTGTAGGTCCCACTGGGGGAGCCCGAACAGCTGTCAACAACACTCTTTTCCCAAGAGGCCCATGCGAACCCCTTTCTCAAACTTATTTTGGCTGTTCTAGGTTGAATACATTTTCAGATTAATTTTAACATCAGATTGCCTGTTTCTACAAAATATCCCTTTTGTGATTTTTGATTGAATTTGTACTTAAAATGTGTTTCTTGTACATCTTAATAATATTAAGTTTTCTGACCCAGGAACATAGTATATCTCTCCATTTATTTTGGCCTTCTTTCATTTTCCCAGCTTTATTTGATAACTTTTTATGTTTTCTTCGGGGGGCTGTGTCAGACTTAATCTATAAGTACTTCAGAGTTTTTCACACTATTATAAATGCTATTGCTTTTTATTTCAACTTGTTAATTAACTATATGTAGATCCACAATTGATTTTTGTATATTGATCTCATATTCTGCAAACTTGCTGTATTCATTTCTTGATGACTGCTGTAACAAATGATCACAAGCTCGGTAGCTTAAAACAACTTTTTTATTATCTTTCAATTCTGAAGATTTGAAGTCTGAAATCAGTCTCAGGGGGCTAAAATCAATGTGTCGACGGGGCTGTGCTCCTTCTGGAGGCTTTGGGGAAGAATGTGATGTCTTTTCTTCTCTGGATGCTAGAGGCTGCCTGCCTCCCTTGGCGCAGAGCCACAATTCCCCTTTCAAAGCCAGCAATAAAGCATCTCCTAATCTCTCTGCCTTATCTCTGACTCTGTCCTTTCTGCCTCCTTATTATAAGTACTCTTGTGATTATATCAGGCTGATCGGAATAATCCAGAATGATATTCCCATCTCAAGATGTTTAACTTAGTCTCATCTGCCAAGTCCCTTTCACCATGTAGGGTAACATATTTCCAGGTTCCAGGGATTAGGACTTGAACATATTTGAGGGACTATTATTCTGACTACAGCAATAATCAAAGTCACTTAGTTTGGGAAACTTTTTTGTTTAGAATCAGTCAGATTTTCTGTGTAGACCCTCATGTCATCTGCAAATGAGTTTTATTAATTCTTTTCTATTCTACATGTCTTTATTTCTTTTCTTCTTTTTCCTTTTTTTTTTTTTTGCTTGCAGCACTGGCTGGCTAGAATCTCTAGTACACTGTTAAATGGACGTGATGAAAGAGGGCTCCTTATCTTGGACCCTATCTTTTGCCCTTGGGCATACTGCTCTATAAATGTCAACTAGGCCACATTAGTTGAAAAGTTGGGCATTTCTTCTCTATCCTCACTGATTTTCTATTTACTAAGAAAAAGGTATCAAAATTTCTGAATATAACTGTACATGTGTCTCTTTTTGTAATTCTATTGGGTTTTTTTCTTCATGTATTTCTAAGATCAGTTATAAAGTACAGAAATGTCATAAATTGTATAGTCTCTTGATGAATTGATCTCTTAATCATTATTAAATGACCTGACTTAACGGTAATGCTCTTTACTCTGAAATTTGCTGTCGGAAATTAACAGCCATTCCAGCTTTCTTTTTAATACTGTTAGTATGGTATATTTCTTCCCATCCTTTTACTCTTAACCCATTTGTGTCTTTGTACTTAAAATGTGCTTCTTGTATGTAGCATAAAACTGGGTCTTGCTTCTTTATCCAGACTGATGGTCTGTGCATTTTGTCACATTTAAACCATTGTGCTTAATGGGATTATTGATATGGTTAGGTTTAAATCTATCATTTTGCTGTTTTCCATTTGTCCCATCTGTTCTTTGCTCCCATTGTCCTCTTTTCCTTCCTTCTGTTGAATTAATTGTATATTTTTATGATTTCATTTTATTTACTTTTTTGACTTAATAGCTATAACTGTTTGTTTTATTATGTTAGTGGTTCTTTTTCGGCTTACAGTAAACATCTTTGACTTATCACAGCCTACCTCCAAGTAGTGCTATACCATTTCACATATACTGTAAGAACCTTACAAAAAGATTTCCATTTGTCCCTTCCCACACTTTTTGCTATTATTAACACAATTCTGCATATTATTATCACTTCTACATATGTTATAAACTATAAAGTATTTTGTTATTATTTTTGCTTAAGCTGTGATTATCTTTCAAAGATTGTTAAACAATAGAAAGCATCACATACATTTCCCCATATAGTCTCCATTCTGGGCGCTCTCCATTCACGTATGTTCCCAATTGTAACTGTTATCACTGTGTTTTCTATCTTCCTGTTTCCTTTCTGTAACCCATCTTGCAGGGAGGATCTGCAGGAGTTTTCTAGTTGACTGGTGAGCAGGTCCTATGCCGGTTTCTATGTGCGTGCCGTGTTCTTTGCTCTCACCCTTTCATTCCCTAGCCTCTGGTAGTTTGCTCACGTGTGTGTGCTGGTCAGCATTTAGCAGAATACTTGAGGAGGACAGTCTGCAGATCTCTGGAATTCTTTCTCTGTACATCTCTCTCCTCTCTCATATTCTGCATTTGAACTCTAGCTACCATTGTCTTCCCAGGCTCTCAACCCAGGGGTACTGTCAGGCTCTGCCTGGGTCCCCCCTCCTTCCATCACAGCTTGGAAACTCAAGTCAGTAAGCTGTGGCAATCACAGTTCTCACAACCTTTGTGTCCAATTTCTCTGGGATTGCTGTCCATTGTTGGCTCATGTCTGGTGTTTTGAAAACTGTTGTTTCACATATTTATGTTTTCTCAGGTGGAAGGATAAATCTAGTCCTTACTTCACCATGTTGGACAGAAGTGGAAGTCCAAATTTAACTTAAAATAAGCATTTCCTTGAAAATTAAATTGACATTTGAGTAGCCACATAACTATTTGAGTAGTGCAGGTCTAGAGGATTACAGAAGTTCAGTGTAGCTCAAGTATGGAGAGCAAGAAGCATGTCACCTGACGAAGCTGGTCCAATCAGGCTCCCTGTGTTTGATTCAAGTTATTTGCCCTCCACCTCACCAACCAGCTTTACTCGGGCCCCCCTGCTCTCCAGACACGAGGTGCTTTTCCTGATGAAAAACCCCATTTGCCACTGCTATTGCCAGGTGTTTTAGTCACTGTCCACCCCGCCAGGGGCAGGGTTGAGGTGTCTTATATCTCCACTGAGCCCACCGTGGTGCTACCCAGGTCTGGTCTAACTGAATCCAACGGAAGCCTTCTGGACTCAGATGAAGTGCCTTCTGAAACATGGGATCTCACTCCGGTAAGTGAGGAAAGCTGGAGGTGCCAGGGAACATGACGTAGAAGTGCAGGTGAGGTAATAGCTTGTGAGCTGGATTTTCAACAGTGAGCAGCAGGAGACAGGATGGACTGTTCTGAGACAAGGTGGCTGAATTTGTTTTAAAACCGTGGCCAGCTTCATTATTTACCACTTGCTCTTTACTCTCACTCCTTTTTGACCTCACTTTACTTTTTCCCTCACTCCTGCTGACCTGAGATTGAATTTCTAAATAAAACCTTAATGCCAACTTTGCCTTAGGTGATGTGACATAGACCACCCTGTTTTGTAGGTCACAATCAGAACCTAGGACTTCAGGGCCCTGGAGAGTCCCTGAAGTGTGTTGGGCAGGGGAGTGATAAGTGTGCACTTTAGAAATTGCGCACTGGCTGCTGAAAGGAGAACGGGTTTGGGGGTAAGAGCAGAGGCAGTGAGGTTGCTTAGGGACTAGGTGCTAGAGTGTAAGCCGGAGCTGCCATCTGCTTCCACTAGGGTGGTCATGTTGAAGCAAGGGAGAAGCAGATGGATTGGAGACAGGTTTGGAAGGTAGAATCAAAAGTAACTGATGATAGGGTAGGTAAGAAATAAGAGGGTGAGTGAGGGGTCATAAAGGACTCATAAGTTACTGGCTTTATTAATTGGGTGAATGTTATTGCCCTTCTCTGATATGAGGAAGACGGAAGCAGAAAATTTGGAAGGAGAAGATGAATTTGAGTTTGAGCATGTTGAGGATACCATGGGCCATTCAATAGGATGGATTTAACTCTGATTTCATGGGAATGAGCATGAGTGGGTCAGTTTCCCAGTTATTCCTGAGGTCTAACGTATTATTCAGGCCTAGTCATTAAAGATCCAGAAATTGAAGCTATCTGTGGCAGAAGGAGGGGCCTTAGAAGGGAAAGAGTAGTTGTTCACCTGTTAAAGAGGCGACCAACCCACAGATACAGGGCAAAGTTGAGACTCGAACACTGTGCTCAAGACTTGGGGTGGGTAGTGGAGGCAGGGGAAGCAGGATTTGTTGGTCTGGGAGCTTCTGGTTGGAAGTCACTGTGACCTCACTGTCCTTTCTGTGCCTTGCCCATTGGCCATCTCTCCAGAGTTACTAGAGACATGACCCAAGTTTCTTGGATGTTTGGTTGTAGCCAGTAACAAAGCAGAGGTCAGGCCTCTGGGACTGGAAATGTGTCTTTTTATTAGTTTACTTTCTGTCCTGTAATTCACTTAGATGCCTGCAGATATTGAAAGATACCATAGGTGTTTAGAGAACCAGGGGCCCTGAAACCCTGAACAGGAAGTTGAGCCCCAGCTACAGCCCCCTTACTGTGGCAGTCTGAGCTGTGTCACCACAGGCTTGCTGAGAAGCAACAAGTAACCCCAAAGCCCACTCAGGGCTTCTCGACCGCATTTACTTGGGCCTTCAGCTCAGTAATGACCTCTCCCTGCCACAAAGTCCCAAGGCTCAACCTATTCACTGGGTCCCTGTCTGGAGCTTTGAGGATGTAGATTTAATGCTGAGAACAAGTCTCATCCCATACATGAAGCTTGGGGCTTTTGGGCCCTTGCCGCAGGCAGCTATGAGGCAAGTCTAAGTTATTACTCAGGCCTAGTCGTTAAAGATCCGGAAATTGAAGTTATTTGTACCCCTGCCAAGCACAGCTCTCTGGTCTGGAAGAATACTGCTGTGTCTTGAGTGGATGAGTAATTCTCTGCCCACTCTTCAGCTTCATCTGTAGGCGAGGCCTCGCTACCTGTGTAAACAGACTGACTGGGCAGAGATTTGGCAAACTGCCCTGCACATGTCCCCTCCACCTGCCTGCTGGCGGGTCTCATATCCCACGAGCTGGTCCCCAGGGAAAGCAGCCTATGGTAAAAGGACGTAGTTTTGGCTCTTGTCTGTAGGATTCTAGTGAGCTTCAATGCCACACACATTTACAGAGCATCTATTTGCTGCTCTATTCAGCATGTTGCTGCAGGGCACTGCTGGTCCTTGCACTGCTGATGTTCATGATTTGAAGGGGCAGGTGGACCTGTGACAGCTAATCCTTATATAAGGAAATTAGGAATCAGTCCTCTGGGGTACAAATGACTGGCAGCCCAATAACCCAAAGTATTGCAATCCAATAAGGTGTCCTGGAGGAGGTAGCAGGGCCAAGTCATTGGAGAAGCAGTTCTTCAGACAGGTGGAGATCAGACACATGGCACTCCAGGCAGATGGAATGCCCTGTATGTACTGTGTACACAAGACAAAAAATTGATGAGGAGCAGGATCTGTTCAAGCAGCAAGATGAGTTCTAAGGTGTCTGAGGGTGAAGAGGTGGGAACAGAGGAGGTGCAACAGCCAGGACAGGACAGCTCCCAGAGGACCGTGCAGCCGCAGTGGCACATCCGTGATTCTGCATGTGCCCTGGAGCCCAGGCGGGCATTTGAACTTCATGGGGGTAGACAGGGACATGATAATCATGGAAATGTGTGTTTTGGAAACGACTGGTCTGGAGAGCAGATCATTTGGAGAGGAAATAAAGAGTTCTTTATGATCAAAAGATTTCGGCAAGAACTGAGGGGGGTCTCAGCTGAGGCACTGGCAGTTGGGTTGGAAAAGAGGAGTAAAGAGATAGAATGGCTAGGGCTTCTTCCCCAAATACAGAAGAGGGAGAGGAAGAGGGAAGGTGATTCCCAGGAGGCATCCCAGGCATCTGCCAGGAGGAGGAAGGCCCCAGTTCTGAGATGGGGCTTCCTGGAGGAGCAGCAGGATGGGGGCCCAGCTGCCAAGCAAAAAGGGCCTGCGTGAAGTCTTCCGATTCTAAGCTGGCCTGCCGCCTTGCAGTGCTGCTGCCAGTGTGAGCTCACGTGGGGATCTGGGGAGAATGGTCTCGTTGCCACAGGGATGGCCACACCGAATTCCAAATCTTCTCAGATGTTGACACACTGTGAGGCTCCCAGCCTGGCCAGTCCTGATCCTTGCTCTGCTGAGGAGGAATTTCTGTTAAATAGCCTGCAGAATAAAAGCAACCGTTTGGTTCATTTTCTTGTGGCAAAAACACCCAAAAGTATTAGGATGATTTTAGCAGCTTTTAGAGGCCTTTGGGGGCAATTACCAGGACTTGGTTATGAAAAGATCAGACCTCTTTTGCTAAGATTAAGTGATTTCCCCTGGGCCTTTGTAGAACTGTTGATAGGTTGATGGGGACCCATCCAAGGTACTTTTCCTGTGGAGGTCCCAGAGGCCAGGACGTCTGAGCTTTCTTGGAGAGGGGATGGGGATGAGTGGCATGTGTGGCAAAGAGGAAGGAAGCCCCTAAGTCCCAGCATCTTGGCCTTCAGATGAAGAGCAGGCAGATCCTTAGATCCCACCTCATCTAGCAGTCCCACTGGACCAGTCAGGGCACGTAAGCTTGGATAAAGGGCAGGGACAGGTCCAGACACACAGCCAGTCAGGGGTGAAATCAGGTGCAACCCCGCATTCAAGTTCATGGCTAATATATCATGCTGTGTTCTAGAGTGAAGAGACATGGAGTGGACTTCCAGCATTCTAGCAATGAATATGTAGTGTGAATAAAAAGTAAATCTTTAAAATAAGCTACTAAGATAGTGGGACATTGTATGTTATTGTAATATAATTTGGAATATCCTGACTGAGAAAGTACTTAACAGATATTCATTGAAAGAATGAATATTTCCATACTCACTTGACCATAAGGGCCCAGACTGATAAGACCACAGAACATCTGAAAATGCTGAGGTACAGATAACCCTTTGGAAAGAGGCAGAAAATAAGTAAAATAGCAAATTACACATAAAACGATATAGGCTATTTTAAAAGGAAAATTTAAAGAAGATTGCTAATATCAAGTACTTCTGGGATCAAATTCAGCAGGAACAGGAACGGAGAATGATGCAAAAAGTTTAGTGCATTGCTATGACCTGATAAAATGGTAATACACAAGGTATGTTGGTGGCAATGGCTGGGACCCAGGCAATTATTTTGTTGCCAGTGTGACATAATATATAATTCTGTGTAAGAGACTCTTTGCTAAAACCCATTTTTCTCCCAATAAAAATTGATGTCTCTGAAATCCTTTAATATATAGCTCTTTATTTTCTACTTGGTACAAGAGTGGCACAGTTTCAAGGTGGGGCTGGAGTGTCAGGCTGGGACTAGAAGCAGCCTGGATGTCTGGGGGTCTGCAGTAGCCGGGGAACAGTTCCGAACCTGAGCAGACAGACATACTTGGGCAGGTATAGCTGTAGGTCACCCTAGGGGTTCATTTTCAACATCTATTTAATAACAACAGCAGTAGTAGGCCGCAGTTTTGGCACACGAAGAGTCAGGCTGTATTTTAAGTGCTTTACATGCATTATCTCACTTAATCATTCCAATGCCAGTAGGTGGGGTGTTATTATGATCCCCATTTTGCATATAGAAACCGAGATCCAGAGAGGTTAGGTAACTTGCTCAAAGTCACAGAACAAAGAGACGGCGAGACCGGCATATTGTCCCCTGGAGATCTAGCTCCAAGAGCAGTATATCTCAGTGAGGCATCTCTGCTTGGGACTGGGATGAAGTAGCGTCAGGGGCAGCAGCGTGAGCGTACAAGCCTAGCGTGGGACAGGTATAACAGGTGGCCAAAGGGAAATGAATTCTCAGTGGGTTTGCTTCTGCTCCAGCCTAAACCCCAGACCTGCTTCTGAGCCCTGCCCTCTACCCACACCTGCCTTCAAGCTTTTTTCTTATGGCTTTAGAATAACGCACTGGGTTATGTTATCACAATGCTCCAGGGCTCTAGCCCTCTTAAATCTTGAGCAAGAGCTGTTGCTCAGGTGGAGGCTACTGAGGATGAAGCAAAAAAAAAAGAGGATTTGTGCATTTGGGTGCATTTCAGTTATGATGGGATAGTGAAAAGGTATATTTGCCCTCCACAGGTGATGTCTCAGTGTCCAAGTCACATCGCAGGACACGTCTGCCGGTCTTGGGCATGGTGTTGAGGAAGTCAGGCTGTGTGCTCCCTTCCTTAACCCATCCTTGGGCAAGTTCACAAGTTGGGTGAGCATTATCTGTGGGAAGGGAAGGGCTTACTGTACACAGCTCGGGCTCTTAACTCACTCTGGTTTTGGATGGGACCAGTAAGGGAAAAGTTCATGGATTCTACGCCTTTGGTTTTCTTGTCTCCTGGTGTGCTGCAAAGAGCAGCCTGTGACCAAAAGTTAATAGCCAATTAGAGAGTAGCAAAATCCAAGACCAGAAAACGTGTCTGCATCAGTTAAGGGTGGATGCAGGGCTGCTGCTGATTTTTGGTGTCAGAATAGAATTGCCAGGCAGTGGGATAAAGATAAAAGGGACCAGAATTCTTCATAACTCTGATGAATGACGCTTTTCATTTAATACCAATAAGCAGCAACCATTAGCTGTATGTGTCATTCCTTGCATCATTGTGTTTCCAAGGCAACTGGATTACCAGGGAGACTTGGGGAGTACACTTTCAGCCTGGGAAATGCTGTCCCCTTACTTAGAGTTACAACTTGCATTGACATAAGAGGTTACTATTTTGGTCCTAGATGGACCTGGATATCATCCTTTGGGTCTGACTGGGCTTTCCCTCCCCTTCTCTCCTTCTCTGACTTTGGACCAAGAAGGGTAATTGCTGCTCTAGGCTGCCTGACTGCCAGTGCAGGTAGAGATCATGGGCTTCTGACTGTCTGCTTTGGACTGTCTCTTCCAAGACAGGTAACCCCTCTGGAGAAACAGAGGAAGTAGAAAGAGATAATAGCACATTAGAGAGAATGCACCAAGCATATGGTGGCCCAGATTCCAGAAGAAAAACCTGAAAGAACTCCAGTATGGCAGGAGAAGAGTGCAAGCAAGGAGACAGGTGTAAAAAGCCAGAGAAGTAAGCATTGGAGAAAGTCAGTGTGGGGCTTTAAGTATGGGGAGAGAAAATATTTAATTTGTTCTTTGAAAAGATCATTTTGCTAGTTGGAGAATGCATTGTAGAGGTATGAGAGGGGGAGCAGAGAGATCAATTAGGAGGCATTCACAGACATCTAGGCAAGAGATAATGGAGGTGTAGAATGGGGTGGTGTCGGTGGTTATCATAAGAAGTGGGTAGATTGGGGAGATGTCTAAGAGGTTCAGTTGATAGGACTAGGAGATCTATTAGATGCAGTAAGTGAGGGAGAGAACAGAGTCTAGAATAACTACCAGGCTTCACCAATGTACCCCAAGTTCCTCTACAGGATCTGGCCCAGAGTAGGTATTCAATACATTTTTGCTAAATAAACAAAGAAGTGAATGAATGACCCATTGCATTTTCCCTGGAAAGGGAGCTGTTAGCACCTCTACTGTACTAATGTGAGGGCTAAAAAAGCAAAACTTGCTCAGGATTAGAGCCCAGATACAATAGCTGCCCAGGTCCGTAGTTCTAATGGCAGAAGGGTTAGTAACCAATTCCTTAGGCTTCTATGCACGAATCTCCCAGGCAGGTAATGATTCCAGGGGCAGCTACTCAGCGTCCTCACAGTCATTTAGGGTGAGAGATTGGGAGCAGCAGCTCATTACATCTCTGCTCACTACTTCTGTACAAGTGGGATGGTTTCATTATGCCCAAAGAAATTGGTCAACAATGGAAGACTTAATCAAGTCAGTTATTTAGCCCCTTGCAGTGAAGGGGGGTAAAAAAGGTGTGTGACCAACTGCAACTAAATCCAATACAATTAGCTTGTAAATAAAGGCAGAGTCTTCCGTCATGATGGATAATTTCACTGTGGGGGCAAATCTGAACACCAAAAAATGGGTACATATTCAGAGTTGATGGCTGTGGCCATTTGGGCCAGCTCACCATCACACCTGCACCTCGTACATTCACTCTCCAGGTGGTAGAATTCGCCAGAACAGGAAATCATTATGAATTTAAAAGGCTCTAAGCTAGAAAAACATTGTGCTACCCTCTCATGCACGATTAAAGATGATGGTTAGCTACTGTATAATGGTTGGCTATTGTATTGTAAAATGGGTGGAAGAATGTTCCACACAGTTCTCATTTTACCTATGGTCATAGCTACCTAGAAGTTTGTTTCGTTTTGTTTTAGCTCTTGATTTTTAAATAAGCCTCTCACATAGTCTGCAGTCCAGTCTGGAAGCCAGAGGCCCACTGGCTGTGGGAGACTGGGAATCCCCGCCAGACCTCAAGACATGACAAGAAATAGAACTCAGGGAGTGAAATTCAAACTGGCCATGGGGGCTGGAGCCACCCAGCCACCTATTTTGTTTTTTTTAATGTCTCTTCTTTTAGTTTCCTTTCTCTCTTTCTCTTGTGACACATTGCCATGACTACAACCATTTTAAAATGGAGTTGGACTGGCCTTTGGATAGAAGTCTCCTTACCCACATTTGAACTGGGCCCAAGCATTTGGGTTGGGCAAAAGGACCACTGTAAGTAACTGTCTGAGTGGCTGGCAGGAGAATGGACATCCTGACCATGAGCCTGATGGCCGTGGACTTTCTGAAGACACAATCAGTAGTCAGTCAGTGTATAACTCGGAGTAGCTTGTCTTGTTAACCCGCATAGATAACTGGGTGTTCTTTTCTTAACTTATGTAATTGTACCCCTTTCTTTTCCTCATAAAAACCCCTTGCTTTCACCTATAAGTGGAAAACTTTTCTGGTGACCCTGGATTCTGCACTCCTGATTTGCAACTCTGAGACCCCAAGTCAAGGCCTTTCTCCTTTTATCAGTTTTGCCTCCTTTTCTCAGTTCTCTCTCTCTCCTTCTCTCCCCTCCTTCCCCTCACTGCCCCCCATCCTTTCTTTCTGTGAGTAAAATTGCAAAATTTCCAGAATCTCTCACTTGGCCTTAGTGCGTCTCCATATCAGTAGGTGATTCCAAAGGAGGGAGAGAAGTAGGCCATCTCTATATCAGTAGGTGATTCCAGGGGTCGGGGGAGCGAGGGCACTCCTGGACCAGAGAGCTTTCGTGGAGTCCCTTGTTGCAGCTGGGTCACGAGAGACAAGGGCGAGCAGAAGTGAGCAACTGCTTATAAGTAATAAATGGGTTTCTCCCACTTTATTTTGCCCTTTGAGTGATTTTGGCTCCAAAGGTTGTTTGCCCCAGGCTGGGAACATATTTTCCCTCCTGGATTTACACCTGGAGGTAGTTGGCAGGAACTCTGAATCCGAAATCTGTCTCCATGGGTGTGATGTTTAGGTGGGCTGCCCTAAGGATGGTGGAGAGATGCCTGGACCCCCCCCCCACCGCCCTGTGGATGGTGGGGAGGCCCCAGTGGCTGCAGTGGTAGCAGGTGCCACTTCACTAGGGAGCCCCCTATCCATGGGGCCTCCACTTGGGGAGCCCTTAGTGAGAAATTGGTCTAGGGTAAAGCACCTCCTGGAGGGGTGGGTTCTTCCTCAGAGGGGAAGGGTGGAGACACAGGAAGCTGTGAAATTAGCCCTCCATGAGATAGAAGACTGCTTAGAGGTCCTGAGTGGCTGTGTGGCAGCCGGGATTGTGGGATGTTTGTTTCTAGAGATAGTTGAGAGGGTTATTGAGGAGAGAGACACACTCCAGTGTCACTTGGAGGAGCTGGACGATAACCTAAGGAATGCCCTTAAGAAAGAGAGGTAGTTATTGAGAAGATAGGTTGTGCTCCTGGTTAGCAGCCAGGGAGGAGGCAGCAGGAGAATCCGGGCAGCAGGAGGCCGTGGGGGAGGGGGAGGGAAGAGCGGTGCCTTCAGCCCTGGAGATGGTAGAGGACGTGTCAGGGGAGGATGAAGGGGTGGGGCCGAGGGCCAAACTGTTGCTGAGGACACTGCACCAAGCACCAATCCCTCCTGCATTAAAGGCCCACCTGGTTGTAATTAAGAAAATAAAAAAGCAACAACCACGGGCTCCTCATGGGGAGGAGCCACCCCCTCCCCAGGTTGTGGAGCACTCCATGCTCCTACCCTATACCCAGGAGGAGCTGGGGGACATGAGTATCCGGTATAATATGTACCCCCAGGGCCCCGATGAGGAGTTGTTCATGGTAGGAATGAGAAATCTGGTGCTGCATACAGCTCCCCCATCTCTCTTTGGGTCCCAAGTGACTATTCTTGCCCCCCACATAAGGAAACCCATAAATGAGGCTACTTGTACTTTAGCAGGTCTAGGGGAGGTGGCCTGAAAGCCTTGATACTCAGTGTGGCTCTCAGGACCCCTGGGAGCATCTCAGGCCTCACCCCAGACCTATTCAGTCAGCATCTGCACTGAACAAGATATCCAGGTGTTTCTTATGATGATTCAAGTTTGAGAAGCCATGTGAGAATTGATAGAGGGGAAGTGAAAAACAAAACAGCAAACAAAACCAGTACATTAATAATCTTCTATCTATTACAAAAGCAACTTAAAAGTCAGAACCAGTTCAAGTGCTCACAAACAGGATGCTGGGACTGTTGAGAGCAGCCCCAGTGAGCAGGTGGCCCACTGTGATTCCCCATGGGCCTTAGACTCCTCAAGATCATGTTCACCCTAGGACCAAGTGAAGCACGTCATAGCTGTGAGCTGTTCCAGCCAGTCACCCAAGCCAGCTTGCTACGTCACCAAGCTAGCATGTCTCAGCACCTTGCCTTTGAACATTTGGTAACTTCTTTGGTCCAGCCTTGCTGCAAGTCATTAAGAATAGAAATCATTTCCACTGAACCCCAGGTTTCTGTTAATTTTTCCAATTTCCTTTTTATTATTAATTTTTTTATAACAGGCAACTTTGGCCTAATTAACGCCATTGCACTTAAGAAAAGCCCCATAGTGGTCCCATATTTTTCTAAGGAAATGAAAAGGTCACTATGCGCCAAATCACACACATTCTCTCAGCTGGTCCAGAAGACAAAAAGTCTTCTCTCTAATTAGTCATTTCTGACGCTGTTTTTCATTTACAAATGTTCTTTCCATATAATTTTCTCAGCTTCCAAGTTTATCACCCCTCCCCATATCAAGAGGTGGAACTTTCCAAGTCTGCTCACACACTTCCTGTCGCCAAATTTTACCTAACGCAGGATTCCAGGGAGCTATCAGCCAATGCCAATGGGCAAAGAGACATGGAGCATCATACAAAAGCCCAGATGCTGAAACACCAGCAAAGTTGCCACCAATAGCCTTCAATCACATCTTTCACACCTTCACTCCTGATGTGCCTTCTCCTTGACCACAGACAGGTGTCCAACCCCTGGGTGCATCCTTTTACTCTCAGCCCAGCAGCCTCCTCCAAGCCTTTCTTCCTTCCCTCCCAAGCCAGGTCCCCTCCATGGTAGATCAGTGAAGCGACTCTGGCCCCAGGCCCCTTGGTTCCTTTGCATTCATCTCTTTCCCTCACACCTGCCCAACAAAACCCCAACCCTGGCTGGACCAAAAACCCACAATCCAACTTCTTTGCTTTCAGAACTAGCTCTGAGTCCAGCTAGAAAAATACCATGCAGCCATGATTAGCCCCATTATGAATCAGGGTCTGTCCTCAGCTGAGCAATCCTTGCTGTCAGGCAATATTTTTCCATGGCTATAGTGAGTTTCACCCGCATTTGTCATCCAACAAATGAGGCTAAAGCATTAGGTTGTGAGGAATATGCCAAGCTCAAAAAAGCCTTGTATGCCTGCTAAGAAACCAGCCAGCAAAACTTTAAATGTTTACATTTAGTCTCTACTCTAAAACTTTTCTGCTCTCTTCAAGCTTTCCAATCACTCGTCATCCTTCTTGCCTATAGAAGGCAACCTTGCTCTTACTTCCCTGATAAACTGGGACCATCAGAAATTACATGTCTTACCTCCTGATTCTCCCCTTTTCTCAGTTTATGATAGTCTTCTTTGCTTTGACCGGTTTACCTCCATCCTCAGAGATGTTCTTTCCTTCTGTTAAGAGGTAAGCACTTCTCTGCTCACATACTCTCATACTCCTTTCCTTTCTGGCACCTCATCACTATTTTCTTCTCTTTTCTGATCGTTCAGTCTCCTTTTCTCGAATATGTTTCTCTCTACTCTAAAGAAAAAATTCAAGTTGCTGCAAATAAAGAAAAAATCCTCTCTTTATTCTTTATCCTCCAACCACCTCCATATATTTTCCCTACCCCTATACTGCCGGAGTTCCAGGAAGAGACACGGCACTCACTGTCTCCACCACTTACTCACTTCCCGCTTATCATCTACTCTACTTTGACCTCTGCTCATCACTCCACAGAAACTGCTCTTCTCAAGGCCATCAATAACTACCAGGTTGCTAAATGCAAGTCTCACTCCTCTTTTTACTTGACCACTTGGTAGCATGGAATACTGTTGACCTGAAACACTTCCTGAAACACTGTACTCCTTAAACACAGTTTCTCTTTTAATTCTCTTTGGGGTTGCCACTTACTTACTCATCCGTTTGACATACTAGGGTTCCTTCCTCAAGTCTATGACATCTTTCCCTGGACGTTCTCCTCTATTACAACGGTTCCAACTACTACCTCTAAGCTCAAGATCATCCTCCCCCTACAACACACACAATAATCAAACTTATATCTGCAGCTCATCATTCTCTTGGCCTCCCAATTCATATGATGAACTACCTGCCTGACATCTCTGACTGGACACCACACAGGCATCTCAAATGGAACAAGTCCAAATAGAGCTTATCACCTGCCCCCCACCCCACCCAAGCAAATTAACTCCTCCCTTGGGCTCCTATTTCAGGGAATGATTACATCATCCTCACAGTCACCAATGCCATGAATCTGGGAGGGATCCAACTCGTCACCACATCCTGCCAATTTCCCTTTGATTGACATTTCTCAAGTCTGTCCCTCACTTTTCATCACCCCTCCCAGCCACTGTCTTATCCAGATCCTCACCATTTGTCTCCTTGACTATTATAAAAACCTACACAGGGGGTATGGGTTACTGATCCTGGGATACTCATTTTAGCATCAAAGGCACTTTGGAGTTTGTAGGCAACTTAAAAGTAGACAATACAACTCTGACTCACAGATTTGTTGGTTATGTTATTGATTTCACATTGTGTAGCTGTATATCAAGGGACCTCAGGCCACAGATGTCACCAGCTTATTTCCAAAAGAGCTATTCTGTAAATACGGCATGTAAGAGAGGGACAGTTTCCTCTCTCTATCTAAACATTTCATCATTCCCTTCCAGGTTTAGCCTTATCCCAACACTGTAAGAACTGACATCATGTTTCTGCCAGAAATGAAGAAATTGGCAGCTGGGGCAGCCTTTACCTTTACATATGTCACTCCTTGGAGGTCTCCTCTGTCTTTTCATGAGTTCTTGATGCCTTGTCATACTCTTCCCAGAATCACTGAAGGGTCAAGACTTTACTGGACACCTTTGCATCCAAGGTGTCTACTGGGTGGACTACTAGTTCATTCAAAAAATATTAATTGAATACCCATTCCATACAGGCTGTTTTGAGTGCTGGAGACTCACCAGTGAAAAAAATATAGGCAAAAACTCTGCCTTCACAGAGCTTACCTTCTAGGGGTTTTAGGCACCCCAGTTCATTCTCCCCTTCACAGCTAAGTCACTTGAAATAATTATTTCCTTGTGCTGTGTCTACTTTCTCGCCTCATATTCTCCCTTTAATCCTCTGCAATCACATTTATACCGCCATAATTCATCTACAGTGGCTTTTGTGAAGATTACAAATGACAAATATGTTGCTTAATCCAAGTCACATGTTGGCCCTTATCTTTTAGACTTCTCTGCAGTATTCATCACCCACATATAGTCCCTCTCTCCTGGAACACTTTCTTCTCTTACCTGGCATGATGCCACAATCTGTCGGTTGTTCTCTTGGCCTCTGTATGTTGGAGTATCCCAGGCTTCAGTCCTTGAACCTCCTTACTCTTCTGTTACTTCCTTTCTGTTCTTGCAACTACCTAAGTGGCCAACCATCCCAGTGTTGAGTCCATTCTAATGGCCTTCATAGATTCCAATATCCACCCAATGGATATCTATTAGACAATGGATTCCAATGTCCATCCACCCCAATTGCCTTAAATGCTATCTATAAACCTATAATTCCCAAATATCTATTTCCAGCTCAGACCTCTCCAGACTCATAATCCAGCTGCATCTCTAATATTTCCTCCTAGATTTCTTACTAGAATTTCAAATTGAACACATCAGTATTGGATACCAGCTGATTGTCTCTCTAGCATCCAGTCCTTTCCTCCTATTTCCCAAAAGCTTCCTCATCTACATGATTTCCTGAGGATGTCCATATGCTTCTGGGAAACCTAATTCTACCTCTCCAGGTCTAGATGAGGCGTGCATGACCTAACTTAAGTCAATTCACACATGCCATTCTCTGTATCACAGTGATTTCATCCAGGACAGGTGTGTGACCTGGGTTAATCCAATTGGAGTGGACTTCAAAACATTTTCCTGCCTGAGAATTTCATATGCGTACTTTCTTGCTCTACAGATGTGATATGCGGACACGAGGCCTGCAAGTACTGTAGCAGTTCTCCTACCATAAGGCAAGTCAGACTGACGCCCAGAGAAAACCAGTGCCAAGATATTAAGAACAACTGAGCCAGAGTGCTGATCGAATGCTGCCTGAAACTTTGCTGGTGTGGACTTTTTTGGAGTCCCCTGCGGTTTGTTTCCTGTTGAGGCAACTTTGACTTAGGTTTTATGTCACTTGCAGTCAAACGCATTTATTATAGTGTCCAGAACAGAACACTCAGTTCTCATCTTCCCAAACCTATTGCTCCTGAAGTCTTCCCCTTCTCAGTGAACTAGTTGTTCAGGCCGAAGGTCTAAATATCATCCTTGATTCCTCTCTCCCTCATACCATATATCTCCACTTCTCTTCATCTCCCAGCCCTCCTATTCCCTCTCCAGTGCAACAGCATCTTATTTCATTGTCCTCCTCTTTCTACTATTTCCCCCTTTCAATCCATTCTCCATACAGCAGAGTGAACTTTTAAAACCACAAAATACCACTCTCCTGTGAAATCTTTTAGTGGCTTCCCATCCAACTTAGAATAAAACCTATTCCCTTTACTGTGATGTACATAGTCCTATATGATCTGGCCCCTGCCTACCACTCTTCTGCCTTATTCCATTCCAGATACACTGACCTGCTTCCTGTCCCTTGAATATGCAGCTTTCAACCTCAAGGTCTTTGTACTTATTGTCCCCTTTATTTTTTTTATTTTGGTATCATTAATCTACAATTACATGAAGAACATTATGTTTACTAGGCTCCCCCTTTCACCAAGTCCCCCCCACATACCCCTTCACAGTCACTGTACATCTGCATAGTAAGATGCTGTAAAATCACTACTTGTCTTCTCTGTGTTGCACAGCCCTCCCCGTGTCCCCCACGCACTATACATGCTAATTGTAATGCCCTCTTTCTTTTTCCCCTCCCTTATCCCTCCCTTCCCACCCATCCTCCCCAGTCCCTTTCCCTTTGGTAGCTATTAGTCCATTCTTGGGTTCTGTGATTCTGCTGCTGTTTTGTTCCTTCAGTTTTCCTTTGTTCTTATACTCCACATATGAGTGAAATCATTTAGTACTTGGCTTTCTCCGCCTGGCTTATTTCACTGAGCATAATACCCTCTAGCTCCATCCATGTTGTTGCGAATGGTAGGATCTGTTTTTTTCTTATGGCTGAGTAATATTCCATTGTGTATATGTACCACCTCTTCTTTATCCATTCATCTACTGATGGACATTTAGGTTGCTTCCATATCTTGCCTATTGTAAATAGTGCTGCAATAAACATAGGGGTGCATCTGTCTTTTTCAAACTGGAGTGCTGCATTCTTAGGGTGAATTCCTAGAAGTGGAATTCCTGGGTCAAATGGTATGTCTATTTTGAGCATTCTGAGGAACCTCCATACTGCTTTCCACAATGGTTGAACTAATTTACATTCCCACCAGCAGTGTAGGAGGGTTCCCCTTTCTCCACAACCTCGCCAACATTTATTGCTGTTTGTCTTTTGGATGGTAGCCATCTTACTGGTGTGAGGTGATATCTCATTGTGGTTTTAATTTGCATTTCTTTGATGACAAGCAATGTGGAGATCTTTTCATGTGTCTGTCGGCCATCTGGATTTCTTCTTTAGAGAACTGTCTATTCAGCTCCTCTGCCCATTTTTTAATTGGATTATTTATTTTTTGTTTGTTGAGGTGTGTGAGCTCTTTATATATTTTGGATGTCAATCCTTTATCGGATCTGTCATTTATGAATATGTTCTCCCATACTGTAGGATACCTTTTTGTTCTATTGATGGTCTCCTTTGCTGTACAGAAGCTTTTTAGCTTGATACGGTCCCACTTGTTCATTTTTGCCTTTGTTTCCCTTGCCTGGGGAGATATGTTCATGAAGAAGTCACTCATGTTTATGTCCATGAGATTTTTGCCTATGTTTTTTTCTAAGAGTTTTATGGTTTCATGAGTTACATTCAGGTCTTTGATCCATTTCGAATTTACCTCTGTGTATGGGGTCAGACAATGATCCAGTTTCATTCTCTCATATGTAGCTGTCCAGTTTTGCCAACACCAGCTGTGGAAGAGGCTGTCATTTCCCCATTGTATGTCCATGGCTCCTTTATTGTTTATTAATTGGCCATATATATTTGGGTTAATGTCTGGAGTCTCTATTCTGTTCCACTGGTCTGTGGCTCTGTTCTTGTGCCAGTACCAAATTGTCTTGATTACTATGGCTTTGTAGTAGAGCTTGAAGTTGGGGAGCAAGATCCCCCCACTTTAGTCTTCCTTCTCAGGATTGCTTTGGCTGTGTGGCAGCAGCGGCCTTTGCGTCTGGCCCGGGCGGCTGTGCGTTGGGCTGGGATTCCGGTCGGCTGCTGGGAGTGTGCCTGCTCCCTCTGGCTCCGCTGCAGGTGCACGCGGGCCTCTACCAGGCTCCTCTGGCTCCACTGCCGGCCGTGCGCGTGAGCTGCACCCGGGCTGTTCGGTCGTGCCGCTGCAGGCTCGCACAAGCCTCTCCTGGTCCCGTCTGGCGCCGTTTGCGCACGGATCTGCTCCCCGTCCCTTCCGGCGCCTCCGCCCCCAGCGTGCGCTGCCATTCTACCGCTACTGGGCCTGTGTGTTGGGGTCCGTGCCAGTTGGAGGGACAACTGGCAGGCTGCTTAGTGCAGTGAGGGGCTTCAGAGTTGAACTGCCTCCCTGAGGTTTAGGGCGCCTAAGTTTCCCCGGAATTCCCAGCTGCTGGCTGAGTGTGCCGGGACCACTTCGTCTAGCTATGGGGACCCTGTCTCTTTAAGACTTGCAGAAAGCACTCGCTTTTCTTTTGTCTCAGGGGCGCCGGTTGCTGGGACCTGCCCACAGGTTTTGCTTTTCCGTTTCTCTAATATCCAGCACCCCGTGCACCTTGTGTCTGTGCTCCGGGTGTGGATTTCTAGAGCTGGTTGTTTAGCAGTCCTGGTTTTTCACTCCCTCCCCATTCCGACTCCGTTCTTCCCGCTGGGTTTTGGGGTCGGGGAGCATTTGGGTCCCGCCTGGCCGCAGCTTGTATCTTACCCCCTTCGTGTGATGCTGAGTTCTCACAGATGTAGATGTATCCTGGCTGTTGTACTGCATCCACTGGTGTCTCTTTTAGGAGTAGTTGTATTTATTGTATTTTCATAAATATATATGTTTTGGGGAGGAGATTTCCTCTGAACTACTCATGCCGCCATCTTCCCGTGATCCCCTGTCCCCTTTCTTTAATCACATTTACCAAGAGTTTTGTATGACTGCTTTCTTGTCATCATTCATGTCTGAGCTTAAATATTAACTCCTGTGAGGCCTTCCCTGACCATTTTATACAAATTAGCCAGCATTGGTCCTACCACCCCAAACATTATCTCACTCCTCTGTTTTATTTTTGATAAGACATCATAATTATCTTAAATTATTTTATTTCTTGCCTTATTTACTTTCTGTCTCTCCACACTATGTTTTCGATTTCATGATGGCAGAAGCTAAGTCTCTCTTTTTCACCACCGAATTACCAGAACCCAGTAGGTTATCCATAAGTGGTTGCTGGATGAATTGAGTGTATTTCTAAATGATATAGACCTAGCATATCAACTAAGGGAGAGGCAAAAGAATTAGGTTTCAGATAATCACAAATTTAATAAGTATGACAAGACAGGAGTCTCAGAGAGAAATAGCAAAAAAGTACTAACCAGAGGAAGTGTAACTCAAAGACATCACCCCCTACACACACCCCAACATACACACTTAAGCCATGAATCCAGGAAATCCTTCTCTGATTCTGACAGAAGCCTTCATTAAGCACTTGCTGCTCGGTTGTTGTTGAGGATATTGCTCACTATGGTCCATCATGCCCCCTCCCCGTGAGGATCCCCAGTACCAATTACTTTCTCTTATCATCGGAAATAGTTTTGCTTCTAAGGGAAGTTGGTTGGTTTTCATCTTTTGAGTCCTGAGGATCACATGATGGAGAATTTTTCTCCTCGCACTGGCTGCTGAAGAATCTCAAGCTTACCTGAACATTCCCAAC